>NC_074665.1:30088373-30392373 GCF_029448725.1 Salvelinus fontinalis
CTGTGACCACTCGAGTCACCAAATTCTCGCCCCTCATTTCTTCGTCGAGTTTGTTTTCCTCTTCGGAGAAATGAATGTATGAGTCGGACATCCTATCATCCAGTCTCCGCTGGCAGCAAAACTCCAAGTGTGAGCTCTCCAGCCCCCAATAAATCATCTCGTTGTAGAATGACAGCTCGCACATCTGCGGGACGAAGCGTAGCTTCCCGTACTTCACGTACAGCATGATGAAACAAAAAGCCTCGGAGTGCCTATCAAAGAAAAACTCGTTCCGTTCCTGATCATAGTCGTCGCACACTTCTAGTACTTCTTTCTCCGAGGCGCATTTGTGCAAACGGCTCACTCTACTCAGAGGGAAATCTTTTATCACCTCCTTAGAGAACGCATATTTTGTGCCACCCACATTAAGGATACAGATGCTCTTCCCAAACTTCATCTTTCAGCTGTTGACAGGTGTTTGTAGAGAACTGAAAAAGGCACCCTGTGCGTTTTATACAGCGCCAAAAGGCACCAGTTTCTTATAAAACCATCATGCTTTATTCCTCTCCAAATCCAATATTGGAGTCAATACGTTCCTATTGCGTTTGGCCGTTATTACAAGCTTTTTCGTCATTTTCCTTGTTCAGAGAGAGCTATGTCTGGACGACTGGAGTTGTGTCGTGATGACTATGCAACAGAGCGCGCTACTCTATATCCTTGCGCGACATCGCACTGGTGTTCTGAGCGCCTGTTGTTCCGCTCTACTCAGTGTCCAAACTAGTCCTCCGGGTGCAGATCCCAGTAGTGATGTCACACACGCGCACACGCACACACACACACACACACACACACACTTTAAGACACACGATGTATTTTAAACGATCGCGTTTAACAATCGATGGGAGCCACCAAGCAGGATATATTTATTTCACATATCATGAGTTGATCGATGGTATTCCGTTTCATCTGTAACATTATTAATAATATAGGCCTAATCACAGTAGTCCGTGAGCCCATATGTGCTTTTTGACAAAGTACTTCTCATTAAATTGACATATGGTAACTTAAGTATTTAATCAATATGCAGCACCACGTTTATTACAATGTTTCGGGTAATTCATCTTCTGAGGGCCACATAAAAAATCAGTGGTCAAGGATAATTGCTCTCCTCAGTGTATAAATTCGAGCACACAGCCATGCTTTCCATAGGTCAGTAGAATGGCAGTACTGTAGAGCTTAGTGACCTTCAACGTGGCAACGTCATAGGAGGCCACCTTTCCAACAAGTCAGTTTGTCAGATTTCTGCCCTGATAGTGCTGCCCGGTCAACTGTAAGTGCTTTTATTGTGAATTGAACATGTCTAGGAGCAATGATGGCTCAGCCACAAAGTGGTAAACCGCACAAGCTCACAGAACGGGGCCGCCAAGTGCTGAAGCGCGTAGCCCATAAAAATAATCTGTCCTCGGTTGCAACACTCACTAGAGTTCCAAACTGCCTCTGGAAGCAACATCAGCACAATAACTGTTCGTAGGGACCTTCATTAAAGGCTGAGCAGCCGCACACAAGCCTAAGATCACCATGCGCAATGCCTCTCGGCTGGAATGGTGTAAAGGCCGTCGCCATTGGAATCCTGAGCAGTGGAAACGTGGAAACGCGTGACGAATCACGCTTTACCATCTGTCAGTCTGACGGACAAATCTGGGTTTGGCGGATAGCAGGAAAACGCTACCTGGCCCAATGCATATTGCCAACTGTAAAGTTTGGTGGAGGAGGAATAATGGTCTGGGGCAATTTTTTCATGGTTCGGTCTAGGCCCCTTAGTTCCAGTGAAGGGAAATCTTAGCGCTACAGCATACAATGACATTCTAGACAATTCTATGCTTCCAACATTGTGGCAACAGTTTGGGGAAGACCCTTTCCTGTTTCAGCATAACAATGGCCCCGTACACAAAGCGAGATCCATACAGAAATGGTTTGTCGAGATTGGTGTGGAAGAACTTGACACCGCCTGCACAGAGTCCTGACCTCAACCCATTGAATACCTTTGGGATGAATTGGAACACTGACTGCGAGCCAGGCCTAATCGCCGAAAATCAGTGCCCAACCTCATTAATGCGCTTGTGGCCAAATGGATGCAAGTCCCCGCAGCAATGTTCCAATATCTAGTGGAAAGCCTTTCCAGAAGAGTTGGGGCTGTTTTAGCAAAGGGATGGGGGGGCACCTCCATATTAATATCCTTGATTTTGGAATGAGATGTTCGACGAGCAAGTGTCCACATACTTTTGGTGAGAGGAGTGGGGACTGTTATAGCAAAGAGGTGGGGGGAAACTCCATATTCATGCCCATGATTTTGGAATGAGAGGTTCGAGGAGCAGGTGTCCACATACTTTTGGTGATGTAGTGTATTTGTCTTTAACAGAATCACAGCTAGAGGGAGCATGTTGCCACAGTTAAGGAGACCTCCCGGAAAAATACAGTGGATGTGACAGATTTGTAGGCATTCGCAAACCACAAGCTGCAGAATGCTTGGAGACTCAGCACCATTGTGAATAGCGACGAATCGGCACCTGTTCCTGAGAGAATCCTATTTAATGGTTATAGGTATTGTAACGTAGAGTATAAGGCTAAACAAAACAATAATAAGGCTAAACAAAAAAATCTAACCTCTATCAAATAAAAAGATGGCGGAGCCGCAGTGTGCTTCTGTGCAAGGGTGTTGATTTACGTAGTGAATCCGGAACGAAAAACAACAGTACTTCCATCAAAAGTATACATTATGGGACAGCTGAAAACAATGCTGCCCCATCAACAGCTCAATCCAAAATGGTCCCCCCTTTGAGCTGAAAGAGAGGCTCCTTGTGTAGGGGGAGCCCCTCCCATCAGAACATACCAAACAGTAATTAATTAAGCAATTACCGTCATCAAAGCCTACATTTTCCACTCAGCTAAACATTATGAATTATATACATTGCACCTTTGCGATCCGTTTCTTATGGTACAATATAACAATATAACACATTTACAAAATCCCATCCCTACTGACACGACGTCTTCCAATATGCCCATTCACATGAGCGAGCCATCGAGGAACATTTATTGGTTGACATGAATAACCAAAGTGATGAATTATCGCGGGGGTGAATTACTTCATGAATGTGACTTAATAAAGTAGAAGTTATGGCACAAGTTATTGAAGTGTGTGTTTATGTAAAACTGTTGTTTATGATATACACTACTGTTCAATAGTTTGGGGTCACTTAGAAATGTCCTTGTTTTTGAATTATTATAACATAGAATTGATCAGAAATACATTGTAGACATTGTCAATGTTGTAAATGACCATTGCAGCTGGAAATGGCTAATTTTTTAAATGAAATATTTACATAGGCGTACAGAGGCCCATTATCAGCAACCATCACTCCTGTGTTCCAATGGCACGTTGTGTTAGCTAAACCAAGTTTATCGTTTTAAAAGATTCATTGATCATTAGAAAACCCTTTTGCAATTATGTTAGCACAGCTGAAAACTGTTGTCCTGATTAAAGAAGCAATAAAACTGGCCTTCTTTAGACTAGTTGAGTATCTGGAGCCTCAGCATTTGTGGGTTCGATTACAAGCTCAAAATGGCTTGAAACAAAGAACTTTCTTTTGAAACTCGTCAGTCTATTCTTGTTCTGAGAAATGAAGGCTATTCCATGTGAGAAATTGCCAAGAAACTGAAGATCTCGTACAATGTTGTGTACTACTCCCTTCACAGAACAGCGCAAACTGGCTCTAACCAGAATAGAAAGAGGAGTGGGAGGCCCCGGTGCACAACTGAGCAAGAGGACAAGTCAGTTGGCACGTGCACATTTACGCAGCTTCATTATTAAATAGTACCCGCAAAACACCAGTCTCAACGTCAACAGTGAAGAGGCGACTCCGGGATGCTGGTCTTCTAGGCAGAGTTCCTCTGTCCAGTCTCAACGTCAACAGTGAAGAGGCAACTCCGAGATGCTGGCCTTCCAGGCAGAGTTCCTCTGTCTAGTGTCTGTGTTCTTTTTCCCATCTTAATCTTTTCTTTTTATTAGCCAGTCTGAGATATGGCTTTTTCTTTGCAACTCTGCCTAGAAGGCCAGCATCGCGGAGTCGCCTCTTCGCTGTTGACGTTGAGACTGGTGTTTTGCGGGTACTACTTAATAATGAAGCTGCGTAAATGTGCACGTGCCAATTGACTGTGCTAATTGGTGGTCCATGGGAGCCCCTTACCAGGTGGCGGTGTATGCACCTTTCAGTTGGCTGCGATCACCCAATTTAAAGAAGAAGGGTCCCACGAATCCTGGTGGAACACGCGGAGGTGCAATGATGCCCAAACTTTAAAATGGTTTTAAGTACAGACCTACATCTCCGGAGCGCAAACCTTCATGTCCTGAATACAAATGAAGGGAAATTACCTATAAATCTACTTGCTCTCTTGAGAACCTTGAGTCGATTGGCAGTAGAGAGTGCTGTGAAGTTGAGCCAGACCGGGATGAAGTACCTGCGGCGACAGGTGTGGTGCACACTTCCAGCGTTTTTCATGGGATTCCAGAGATGATTTTGGACCGGTAGGAGTGAGATTTTGGGAAAAAGTGCCGACCTTTATGTTGTTTCAGGCTGGGTCAAGTGCAAACTGGGATCGATTAAATCTGTGAAAGTTTCGAGAAGTGGAATTGTTTCGATTTTTTTGTGCGTCCACCTCCCAGAGGCAGTGGGCGCTGAGCGGCACGCGTCTCGGGGCTCAACCTACGTTGTGCTTTGCTCTCAGGAGCAGGACACCACTCATAGGAGTGACCAGTTGGTTAACGTTGAGGGTAGAGGTGGATCAAATTAAAAAGATTATTCCTGGTGTTTGTGACGCCCACCGTTTGGTGAGACGTAGACCCAGTGGCAACGGCGAGACTTGTTGAGCTTTGACACTGAGTTTCTACCTGATAAGGTTAGGTTATATTTGTTATTCTGTGAGGGCCTATGTTCCGAACCTGCTACGGTGCATAAGGTGCCAAGGATTCGGACATGTTGCAGCAGTGTGTAGAAGGGAGATCCCACGATGTGAGAAATGTGCAGGAGGGCATAGTCAGAGGGAGTGTAAAAGTTGGGATAGAGGAAGCACTGTGCTGGGGATCCACAACTGAGGATCCGAAGTGCCCTGTGAAAAAGAGACAGGTTGAGAGTGCCAGAGTTTGAGTGGGGCAGAAAGATTCTTATGCTAAGGCAGTGAAGAGAGTAGAGGATAAATATTTGGGTGTGAGAGATTTCAGTGCAGAAGATCTACAGGGACTTTTGAGTGAAAGGCACAAAGTAGTGGGATGGGGTGGTCTGTTTTTTCAGGTGCGGGGTTAGACACTGTGTGCAATACGCAACAAAACGTATTGTTCGTCGAAAAATCACATGTTGAAGGGCTCTTTTCAATAACAGGGGGTTCTACCACTGGCCCAGGGCCCGTAGGTCTGACGGGGACACCCAAAGCGAACAGTTTAGGCTGTGAGATGTGTCTATTCGAGTGACTAGCACTCAGAGCTGGAAAGGCCATAACAACAATATAACAGAAGACATCATCCCCAGTAGACTTAAGTGTTATATCTAGCTTAGCTGTCAAAGAACGCACATCTACACAGCTTCACATTGTACATCACTCTGTCGTTTAATGACTTGTGCCACTCATTCTGACAACCCATTCATCTGTAAAGCAGCACACTGTCGTAAACCATAACAACGTACAGTACGACGAACAGGATGTCGTACCATACATAACACCCCCCACCTTTCCAAAACCAGGGACTGGTACCATATTTAAAAATGTCCATAGGGAAAGAACTTAGAGTGATACCTGCAAGAAAGAAACATTAACCCTTAAACGGAAGAGGTAAATAATGACTCTCCGAACTAGCCAGTTCAGTCCATTAACCTGGAGGTTGACTAAGACACCTAACAGAGCCTAAGAATGAAAGGAGGTTAAGTAGTCCCCCAGATGTTCTGAGTCTGTCCAGTGGCAGTTCAATCTCAAAACCTAGCATGAGAGATGCCGGGGAGACCTGTGTTGTTGTGTGTTTGCTTGCTCTGTAGTGCTTTAGCGTTTGGTTCCAAGCAGTTTGGAACGTGCACCCCTGGACCAGGTGCGCTCTGAAACCATTCTTCAGCGTATATTTGAAGCGTTCCACCCCTCCGTTAGCTTGTGGGTTGTAGTAGGCCGTGCGGATGTGTTTGATTCCCTTGTTGCTGAGATAGGAGGAGAACTCGACAGTGGTGATCTGGGGCCCATTGTCCATGGTGAGGGTGAGGGCATGGCCCCACCTTGTGAACAGGCTGTATAGGATGTCCACGATGGCCTGTGCTGTGACAGTTCCGACAGCAACCACTTCTGGCCACTTAGAGTGGAGGTCATATGCCACCACCAGGAAGCACTGATGGTGAGGGACTGCGTGCCCATGGATCTCGCCACAGATGTCCAGCTGGACGTGCTTCCAGGGGTGGGACTTTCCTGTTTTCCATCTGAGGAGGCATACAGCACAATGCCTGACCAGGGCTTCAATGTCGTGGTCGATGCCTGGCCATCACACAAGGTCTTGACATCGCTGCTTGACCTTCACTATGCCCAAGTGACCCTCGTGCGCCATTGATAGAACTCCCACACACAGGCCACTCTGGACCACAGTGCAAAACCCTCGAGAGACATAGACTTCTTCCCAGCAAGAGTGTTCGTGCTTCACCGGGGCGAAAGCCACCAGCTCTTCCGGCACACGTGCTGGCCATCCAGTGTGTATGTAGGTGCGCAGGTTAGACAGTGTGGGATCCTGTTCCGATGCTTGCTTCAGCTCCTCCAGTGAGACGGCTGACTGAAGGGGAGTGTAGAGTATTTGTACGAGCTCTGTTTCGTTCTCGTCTGGCAAGACAGTCAGAGTAGGAGCTTCAAAGGAGAGTGAGAGGAGGTCTGCCACCACTTTATCCCTCCCCAGAGTGAACTTCAGCTGATAGTCATACTGTCTGAGGTGGTCGGCCCATCTGTGCAGCCGAAGTGGCTTGTGGCCAGTTCCTGATGCTGACAGTAACGTTGTGAGGAACTGGTGGTCGGCTCAGAGCGTGAACAGCCGCCCGGATAGGTAGAGGTGGGTTGGCGCCCCCCTTGGTTTGTGCTGTGGTGGAGATCTTTGTGGGCTATACTCGGCCTTGTCTCAGGATTGTAAGTTGGTGGTTGAAGATATCCCTCTAGTGGTGCGGGGGCTGTGCTTTGGCAAAGTGGATGGGGTTATATCCTTCCTGTTTGGCCCTGTCCGGGGTATCATCGGATGGGGCCACAGTGTCTCCTGACCCCTCCTGTCTCAGCCTCCAGTATTTATGCTGCAGTAGTTTGTGTCGGAGGGCTAGGGCCAGTTGGTTATAACTGGAGTACTTCTCCTGTCTTATCCAGTGTCCTGTGTGAATTTAAGTATGCTCTCTCTAATTCTCCCCTTCTCTCTTTCTTTCTCTCTCTCGGAGGACCTGAGCCCTAGGACCATACGTCAGGACTACCGGGCATGATGACTCCTTGCTGTCCCCAGTCCACCTGGCCTTGCTGCTGTTCCAGTTTCAACTGTTCTGCCTGCGGTTATGGAACCCCTACCTGTCCCAGACCTGCTGTTTTCAACTCTTAATTATCGGCTATGAAAAGCCAACTGACATTTATTCCTGATTATTATTTGACCATGCTTGTCATTTATGAACATTTTGAACATCTTGGCCATGTTCTGTTATAATCTCCACCCGGCACAGCCAGAAGAGGACTGGCCACCCCTCATAGCCTGGTTCCTCTCTAGGTTTCTTCCTAGGTTTTGGCCTTTCTAGGGAGTTTTTCCTAGCCACCGTGCTTCTACACCGGCATTGCTTGCTGTTTGGGGTTTTAGGCTGGGTTTCTGTACAGCACTTCGAGATATTAGCTGATGTACGAAGGGCTATATAAAATAAACTTGATTGATTGATTGAGGTGCCACCTTTCACACGCCACAACACAGGCCAGTGCTTCTTGTTCGCCCACAGAGTACCGTTGTTCAGTGGGGCTCAGAGCCCTTGAGGCAAAGGCGACGGGTCTCTCAATGCCATTCTGCAGCTGTGAGAGGACAGCTCCTAGTGCTCCAGCATAGTCGTCACAGGTGACAGCGGTGGGGCGGGTCAAAGTGAGCCAAGACTGGGGCTGTGGTAAGCTGGCTCTTCAGTGAGCGGACTGCGTCTGAGCAGGCTGCCGTCCAGGCCCATGGCTCGTCCTTCTTCAGAAGCTGGCGAAGGGGCACTGTGGTCGGAGAGTAGTGGGACAGAAACCGGAGATAGTAGGCTGTCATGCCCAAGAATGAGGCCCCCTGAGAGGCTGAGGTCGGTTCTGGGATGTGGAGGACGGTTTCAATGTTCGACATGAGTGGGGCAATGACTCACAAACCCCATAAACTCGATGTCTGGAGCTGCAAAGGTGCACTTTCCACTGTTTAGGGTCAGGTTGTTCTGCAGTAGAGCACTGAATACTCTGTGGAGTCGATGGTCGTGGATGTGGAGGTCAGGGCCGTGGACCACGATGTTGTAGAGATAGACTGCCGCTACGGGTATTCCAGCGAGGATGGTGCTCATCCCCTTCTGGAAGCAACTGGGGGCGGAGCTAAGTCCAAAAGGCATGCATGGGTATCTGAACACACCAGAATGTGCGACAAAGGTTGTGAGGTCTCTGCTGGCAGGGCGGAGGGGAACCTGAAAATAACCCTGACGCAGGTTGAGCTTCGTGAAGCCATGAAATTGTGCGGTCAGCTCCTCGGCTGTAGGCAAGGGGTACTTATCCGGGACAACAGCCTTGTTCACAGCATGGAGATCCACACAGGTCCGGATTCCACCTGACTTTTTGGTTGTGATGAACAAGTTTGAAATCCAGGGGGCAGCTTTGACTGGCTCAATGATGCCTGCCTCCAACTGTGACTGAAGATCTTTTGTGAAGTCATCACACAGTGCAAAGGGAATGCGCAGCCCAGTCTATCAAACAGAGTTGGCCAGTTCTGTTGCCATGTGCCGGTAACTTGGTGGATAGCTGACCCACTCCTGTATTGTCTTGGCTGTGTGCTTACGGTCGTGGTCCTGTTGGAAGGGGTACCTTCGCCCCAGTCTGAGGTACTTTGCTCTGTTCATCTTTGCCTCAATCCTGATTAGTCTTCCAAACACTACCGCTGAAAAACATCCCCACAGCATGATGCTGCCACCACCATGCTTCACCGTAGGGATGGTGCCAGGATTCCTCCAGATGTGACGCTTGGCATTCAGACCAAAAAGTTCAATCACCAAGTGAACTGTCATGTGCCATTTACTGAGGAGTGGCGTCCGTCTGCTCACTTTACCATAAAGGCCTGATTGGTGGAGTGCTGCAGAGATATGTTGTCCTTCTGGAAGGTTTTCCCGTCTTCACAGAGGAACTCTAGAGTACTGTCAGTGACCTCTCCCAAGATTGCTCAGTTTGGCCTGGCAGCCAGCTCAAGGAAGAGTCTTGGTGGTTCCAAACTGTGTTCTTGGGAACCTTCAATGCTACAGAAATGTTTTGGTACTCTTCTCCAGATCTGTGCCTCGACACAATCCTATTTTGGAGCTCCACGGACAATTCCTCCGACCTCATGGCTTGGTTTTTGCTCTGACATGCACAGTCAACCGTGGAACCTTATATAGACAGGTGTGTGCCTTTCCAAATCATGTCCAATCAGTTGAATTTACCACAGGGGGACTCCAAGTTGTAGAAACATCTCAAAGATGATCAATGGAAACCGGATGCAGCTGAACTCAATTTCGCGTCTCATAGCAAAAGGTCTGAATAATTATGTAAATAAGGTATTTCGTTTTCTGCATTGCAATTTCACTGTTCGCATGACCCAGAGCAACTCTGCGCATGCGCGCCATTGGATGAAACAGACATCGAGCCTTCCGTCAGTGCCATCTGAAGGGGCGGAATGCCATCTTGTGGACTTGGAGAGATTGTTTATATTTCCCTTTACACCATTGTCGACCACCATGTGTCAATGTGGAGAAGAGACACTTCATTAAACCCACATGTAACACTTATGACACCCAGAAACACTATGGAACTTTAGGTTGACACAACTGTGCTTTTTCACCCAGGTTTGCCTGATACCCAGTCCAATCTGGGTTCAAGGGCTCTAGCAATCAGTAACATACCCCGACTGCCACTTGGGGGTACTTCTGTCACAACGAGCGTCACTCGGTTTAGACGGTAAGTCGCAACCCAGTAACTCTTAGACACCCAGTGCTGGACTGCATGCATTAAAAATAGACCCAGGGAAAAAGCGATATCATGCCACAGCACCTTGTAACCCGCCTGGAAAATGGACAGAAAGCTCTGGGGCGATTCGTAATTGAATATTTTTCTGACGAATGAAACCAATCGCCTATAGAACCCCTAACCCGTACCACTTGGCACCCCATAGGGACTAGTGAGCTACAGGCAGGAATCAGCAATGAATCTCAGCAATGACCCTATTGGGAGGTGGGCCCCCTTGTGGACAGAGAGTGAATCGCCCAATTTAATATGTTCTCCCTGGGGAGATTGATATACCCCTTGAACCCTGTGAACACCATGGAACGCAGGGCAACAAAGGGGGCATTACACATGGACAAGCTTCCACCCACGTTGTGCTTCCATGAGACTATAGCCTGCATGAAGCCCGGACCCCTTACAGGCACAGAGGGCTATGGCAATGGCTGACGTAGTATCCTGTTTACAGTAACAACACGTGGGGGCACTGTCGTCACAGTAATAATTTTGTGGCGGTGCGAACAGGTGACTCATCCCCGCTTTCACCACTCCCTCCATCTCCAGGAATTTGAAATAGGAATGGGGTTGCCATAATGCTGTGGGAACGCTAGAAGGTTTCATTCACCAGAAGTTATTTATGCTAGCCGATGTTATCCATGATGAGGCTTTTAGTCGAAGCTAGGCTAGCTAGTCTCGTTGACTGCAGAGCTACCCAAGTAATTCCACCGTTAGGAAGCTAGAATTGCCAGAATTGCTAGCAGTAGCTAGCTCACCTTGGCAAGGTAGCTAACCTGGCTAGCATGCCAGGCAATTCTTGTTAGCTAGCCTGGTCTCGAAAGTTTATGTAGGACTGGGTCACCAAGGTGGGACCCAGACCCTTCATCGATAAGTCTGGATAAGTCTGAGAGGCAAACGGTGCTTAACAAAGGCAAACTCGGGCAGTGGGGGGGATACCCACAGAACCTGGTCGCCCTCTCTCTTTGATGAACCTTACGTAATCGGTGACAGAGAGCACAGGAACCGAGAGACATTTGACTCGACCAACCCAATCCATCACTGCTTCCCTCAACTGAGGCTCACCCGAGGTACGGTCACCCAGGAGAGGAAGTCACTATTGGAAAACACCAAGCCCCCTAAAAAAATGCTACACAATTGTCAAGAGAACCTGTGCTGCGGACTAGCACGGGAACAAGGCCAGCCGTCCCCTAGTCCCACACACAAACTGATTTGAGGGCAGGGCGGCCTGAAAAATAACTAAACGTTTGTGATTAGGAACCTTATGAGAACCATACAAACTTCAGCACACAACATCCGGGGGGTGAGCACGCTCTACCACTAAGGGCAAGTTAAGTCGGCGCAATGTAAGACAGTTTAGTGCGATTCCCCATAGTATGTTGTTCCAAAGTTGACTGACAGAAAGGGAACTCAATGTTTCTTAGAAATTCTTGCGACACTCAGAAACCCTAACCTACCTACGCATTCTAGGCCAATCTACACATCCAGACAGCGCTGTGCTCGGTCAGTTGCCTTGGAGACAGACATCAACGAAGAGAGGAAACCAGCAGAGAGATGGATCTGCTGAAGCCTGAATGGAGGCCAACTCATGTGAGTAGCCTGGTTACTCTGACCTACTTCTGACTTTGTGACACACTCTTTCTGAGAAATGACATTGTCACACTGAGGCCCTGCTCTCAATAGAATCTAATTTACTGTGAAATGGAAAGGAGACAGGGGGGAAAGATGGTCAACAAACATTTCCTGATAAAGTTGGTGAATGGTAATTGTTCTTTCTGTAAACGAGGGTACCATTGAGGATGGTGCCGGACAACGGACAACTCCAATGCCGGACAACTTGTAACAGCTGTTGATAAGTCGTTGCCAAATTTTTTCATTCCAATACATTAAGATAAACCCTTTCATGGTTGGTGTCTTGACGAATTTGTCCAAAATCTTGTGACATAAAACATGACTTTTCTGTCCTTGCATTTACGGCAGTGTAAGTTGTTGTTATATCATATATTAAGCATTAATCAGTTAAATTAGACCTTGAACTTGAACCCTGTATGAATCCTGGATCTAGGTGTCAGATAATTATTTGTATAGATATCTGAGAAATGCAGTGTAACTACGTAGCATTTTGTTTCTCCTCATGTTACTGGGTGAAAACGGTTTTCATTGACGCACAAGTGCCCAAATATGTATGGGATTGCAAAATCTAATGCTTCTGACAGTCACCTTACCTTGATACTTCAAATCTAAATCGATACTGTCATTAACGTGGTTCTTCAATAATTATGCATAATACTTGTTGGATGCGCATTTGGTGTCGAGCTGTTTAATTACGCCATGATATTTTCACACATCATCATTTGATCCAGGAACAAATTTTCGGAATGACAGTCAAGTGACGAAAAGCTGTTGTGATATTGCATGCGATGCAACAACAGCCCAAGTTCTGGCAAAAATGGGGTTTGCGAGGAATGTCCTGAATGTTTTGGTCTCATTTGTTACACCGGTGAAGACTGTTGTGCCTGGATCTAATATCCCTAGCGAATTGATGATCATCTGTTGCTGTCTGCTTGATTTACAGAAGGGTCTCGTTAGATTTAACAGAAAAGCATCAAGGTAATGAGTTCATGTTTTCATCTAGTTTCGTGCCTCGGATTGGACTGGGACAAACATAACACTTTTAGTTTTTTTCCTAATTACTCAGAGATTGATAGAGTTAGAGAGACCATATTTAATGACAAACAACTTATGCTGTATACATTGACTATACCAAACATTACGAACACCTTCCTAATATTGTAATATTGAGTTGCACCGCCCCACCCCAGGCATGGATTCTACAAGGTGTTGATTGCTTCCCACAGTTGGCTGGATGTCCCTTGGGTGGTACACCATTCTTGATACACACGTGAAACTGACGAGCTTGAACAACCCAGCAGCGTTGCAGTTCTTGACACAAACCCGGTGCGCCTGGCACCTACTATCATACCTCGTTCAAAGGCACCCATTCACCCTCTGAATGGAACACATACACAATCCATGGCAACATTTTCTCAAGGCTTAAAAATCCTTCTTTGACCTGTCTCCTCACCTTCATTTACACTGATTGAATTGGATTTAACAAGTGACAGCAATAAGATTCACCTGGTCAGTCCATGTCAGGGAAAGAGCATGTGATCCTAATGTTTTGTATGCGGAGTGTATGTCCTCTACCATTAGCAACTGTAATTACATTTCTAGTGTAAATTAGTGTAAATTACATAGTCTGAGAACAGAACTACCACAACGGTACTTTTGTACCTACTCACGGTACGGAAGTAACAAAGCCTTGGGACAGAAGTAACAGCTGGTGAGAAGTGCAGAATATCTGTCTTATTTGTATTTTTCTGGTTTGGAATGCTCTTTACATTCAACAAATATACTATCAGCCATAATTTTGTTTGTGTCAATTTGAATGATTAATGCTATGGTTTTATGAAATTCATGAAAATGAATCATGCGTCAACATCGCAATGTTGCGCAACCAAAATATGTTGCCTTACAATATTAAAGGTGCACTAGGCAGAAATTGCTCTGCCATTTCCTGGTTGCTAAAATTCTGATAGTTTGCCTACGTTCAGTTTATATGACAAAACAAGCAAGTAGAGAATCATTGTACCATCTAAACCGCTGTGAAATATATTTTCCATAACCTCAAAAATTGTGTTTTCAGCTATTTGAAGCTGGTGTACAAAACTGAAAATAAAAGATGCAAAACATAATATAAGAACAGGAAGCATAGAAATAGTGCACATAGAACAGATCTACCGCTTCTTAGACTTGCTGTCAATGAGAATGACATTTCTATGTGAAATTGGTCAGGTTGGCCAAAAAGTTACATTTTGCAGCTTTAATGGGACTAAAATGGATCAGCATATTTCTTTCATCACTCTTCATTAGGAATGTAGTATGAGATGTTTTCCCCCATTTTCAATTACTTTTCAAGCTTAGCCCTAGCAATCAGATGCGCTCCAGCTGTCCCTGTCATGCACTTCTTGTGTCTTGATAGAATAAAACGTTTTGATTCTTATCACAAATGGCAAACTCATCATGCTTATCACATTTTCATGGCCTGTGTGACAATGTGGATGTATGACGACTCTTCACGAATGAATACACTGTCTAATCTGCCATTAAGCCCTATTTTAGAATAGCACGTTCTATTTCCTTTATGCATTTTGCCATTTCTTCCTAGAAGCATTATACAGCCTCAGTAGCGGTGCGTGAGTAAAATCACTGGGGAAGCCAAGCAAAAAAACAGCCATATTACGACCTACACTGTATGTGTTGCGCTAATTGTGTTGTTTGCTGTTAACTAATGTGCCTTGAGACCGTGATATATAGGCCTAAAGGCCGAGAGAATAAGAAGACAGTGGCGGAAGAAATTAAATCACACCATTGTTTTATCAAAAAAATGGATATTAACCTCTGTCCATCCATGACACATATTGCATGTACAGTATGGTTAAGCAAGTTAATCATTTTGACATTTTCGGACCACTAAACAAGTATTGATTTAGAACCACAGAGAGTTACGAATCTGGGTTTGCCGGATGCCAGGAGAACGCTACCTGCCCGAATGCATAGTTCCAACTGTAAAGTTTGGTGGAGGAGGACTAATGGTCTGGGGCTGTTTTTCATGGTTCGGGCTAGGCCCCTTAGTTCCAGTGAAGGGACATCTTAACGCTACAGCATACAATTCTATGCTTCCAACTTTGTGGCAACAGTTTGCGGGAAGGCCTTTTCCTGTTTCAGCATGACAATGCCCCCATGTACAAAGCAAGGTCAATACAGAAATGGCTTGTCGAGATTGGTGTGGAAGAGCTTGACTGGCCTGAATAGAGCGCTGACCTCAACCCCATCGAACACCTTTGGGATGAATTGGAACGCCCACTGCGAGCCAGGCCTAATCGCCCAACATCAGTGCCTGACCTCACTAATGGTCACTAATGGACCTCACTAATGGAAGCAGCAATGTTCCAACATCTAGTGAAAGCCTTCCCAGAAGAGTGGAGGCTGTTATAGCAGCAAAGGGGGGACCAACTCCATTTTAATGCCCATGACTTTGGAATGAGATGTTCGACGAGCAGGTGTCCACATACTTTTGGTCATGTAGTGTACAGTTGAAATCGGAAGTTTACATACACTTAGGTTGGACTCATTAAAACTCGTTTTTCAACCACTCCACAAATGTCTTGTTAACAAACTAAAGTTTTGGCAAGTCGGTTGGGACACCTACTTTGTGCATGACACAAGTAATCTTTCCAACAATTGTTCACAGACAGATTATTTCACTTCTAATTCCCTGTATCACATTTCCAGTGGGTCAGAAGTTTACACACACTAAGTTGACTGTGCCTTTAAACAGCTTGGAAAATTCCAGAAAATGATGTCATGGCTTTAGAAGCTTCTGATAGGCTAATTGACACCATTTGAGTCAATTGGAGATGTACCTGTGGATGAATTTGAAGGCCTACCTTCAAACTCAGTGCCTCTTTGCTTGACATCGTGGGAAAATGTAAAGAAATCAGTCAAGACAAAACACAATGGGACCACGCGACCGTCATACCGCTCAGGAAGGAGACGCATTCTGTCTCCTAGAGATGAACGTACTTTGGTGAGAAAAGTGCAAATCAATCCCAGAACAACAGCAAAGGACATTGTGAAGATGCTGGAGGAAACAGGTACAAAAGTATTTGTATCCACAGTAAAAAGAGTCCTATATCGACATAACCTGAAAGGCCGCTGAGCAGGGAAGAAGCCACTGCTCCAAACCCACCATACAAAAGCCAGACTGCGGTTTGCAACTGCACATGGGGACCAATATTGTACTTTTGGAGAAATGTCCTTTGGTCTGGTGAAACAAAAGTAGAACTGTTTGGCCATAATGACCATCGTTATGTTTGGAGGAAAAAGGGGACGCTTGCAAGCCGAAGAACACCATACCAACCGTGAAGCACGGGGGTGGCAGCATCATGTTGTGGGGGTGCTTTGTAGCAGAAGGGACTGGTGCACTTCACAAAATAGATGGCATCATAAGGAGGGGAAATTATGTGGATTTATTGAAGCAACATCTCAAGACATCAGTCAGAAATTAAAGCTTTGTCGCAAATGGGTCTCCCAAATGGACAATGACCCCAAGCATACTTCCAAAGTTGTGGCAAAATGGCTTAAGGACAACTAAGTCAAGGTATTGGAGTGGCCATTACAAAGCCCTGACCTCAATCCCATAGAACATTTGTGGACAGACCTGAAAAGGCGTGTGCGAGCAAGGAGGCCTACAAACCTGACTCAGTTACACCAGCTCTGTCAGGAGGAATGGGCCAAAATTCACCCAACTTATTGTGGGAAGCTTGTGGAAGACTACCTGAAACGTTTGACCCAAGTTAAACAATTTAAAGGCAATGCTACCAAATACTGATTGAGTGTATGTAAACTTCTGACCCACTGGGAATGTGATGAAAGAAATAAAAGCTGAAATAAATCCCTCTCTACTATTATTCTGACGTTGGACAATCTTAACATAAAGTGGTGATCCTAACTGACCTAACACAGGGAATTTTTACGAGGATAAAATTTCAGGAATTGTGAAAACTGAGTTGAAATGTATTTGGCTAAGGTGTATGTAAACTTCCGACCTCAACTGTATATATACACAATCTCTATTCTGCTTATGCCAATATATAATGCAAGGGGCAAAACCAAATACACAGGCTATAGAATTACAAATACTGATAAGCATAATAATTGAAAATATGACTGAAATGTAACCGATATCTGCGCATGTTCACGAGACCAAGACCAACGAAGAAGTCACAGGCTAAATTTGGCTAAATGCTACATAAGGCTAAATACAGTACACAGTAGCATGAGAATATATAAAGGTTGTGCATGTCCATAAACACAACTACTAAACTTAACCAGACAGTATGAACATCATTTATATGATAGGCTATCCTATCGTGGCAAGTGATACACAGCATAGCAGGCTAGAACTAGCATGACGCACATAGAAAAGGGAAATACCTTCTAAACATTATAAACGTTGGTAAATATCTAGACTCGACTGCATTAACCTGTCGGTGTAACACTTTACAATAAGGTTCCATTTGTAAAGGGTTTATCACGGGTTTGTAATTCAGTTTTTAAGGATTATTTAATCCTTTGTAAATGCATTTTAAACCATTCATAAACCGTTATATCGCATTGGTCAAAATTGTGCAATAACTGGTCAGTGTTTGCCAAATAGTGAGCCAATATTTATCTCTAGTAATTGTTCCATTCTCTTAACGTTGGAGTATCATTTGATTTCCAGTTTTCAAGTAATAGCTTCTTCAATATGTGTGACGAAAATAAATATTATCCAACCCATTGGGTATCTCACCACACCCTCATATACCATGTCTTGAAATGTGAGGAAAGATGGACTAAAAGTAAACTTACATTGTAAGACCTCTGACTGTCAGCTTTCTAACTTTGCCCATAACTTTTGGACCTTATAGCACCCCCAGAAGGCATTAGCTATTGAGTCATTGTTCATTTATACTTAAGACATGACTCTGCCGTTGTGCTGTAGAATTCGTGAATTTTGTCTCTTGTATAATCAATTCTATACATTAGTTTATACTGGATTAAGTGTATATTTTTATTCATAATTGCAATGTTGTTCATTATGTTCCAACACTCCCTCCATCTTGTGCCAATATCAGTTATTTTTAAGTCTTGGTTCCAATAGTTTATATTTTTTCTAATAGATTGTCAATTGGATAGGCTCTCTGCAAGGTTTTGTATATCTTACCTATCATTTGAGTGTCCTTTTCTGACTCGGACTTCCTTGACTCAGACAAATCGGACTTCCTCAACATTGCTCTGATGTCCAAAAGCTTTCAATTCGAAATGTTGTGATAGGAGACTTTTAAGTTGCACATATTTTAAAATGTCTGCATTGATCAGTCCAAAATTGCTTTTTATTTTTGTCATGGAAATAACAGTATTTCCGTTTACCATGTCATTGACGGTTTCTATGCCTTTAGTTTTCCATTTTGGCCAACTTATCGGTAAATTCTGAAAAGCTATGCAAGGATTGTTCAATAAGAGTTTGTTATTAGGGCGTGATATTATTAATCTGGGAATATTCATATTCTGGGGATGAGGATGTGCATCTAGCGGCAGGTAGCCTAATGGTTAGAGCGTTGGGCCAGTAACTGAAAGGTTGCTCGATCGAATCTGTCCTTCTGCACCTGAACAAGGCAGTTAACCTCACTGTTCCTAGGCCTTCATTGTAAATAAGAATTTGTTCTTAACTGAATTGCCAAGTTAAATAAAACATTTTAATCTTCAATCTGTACCCATTGTTCTTCTTTAGTGCATTTACCAATATGTTATACATAAAAGCCTTGGGTGGCGAAAGTCCGAAAGGTTAAAACCACTCTCAGCCTTAGGATAATGTAAATCTTACCTTTTTATTCTCAGAGTTTTATTTGCACATATGAAGTCTGTTATGACCAAATATACTTTTTTAAACTACGTCTTCGGTGGGGTAACTGGTATTACCAAAAACAAATATAAAAACGTTAGGAGCCATGCCATTCTAAAAAGATGTGTTCTACATGTAAGATTTATGGGAAGATTGTTCCATTTAATTAGATCTGCTTTCATGTTGTTAAGTAATGGGATAAAGTCTCTATATATTTTTTGTTTGTTGTCACTTATTAAGCATCCTAACTATTTAATATTTTTTGTGGTCCACTTAAAGGATTGCTTTAAATCATGAGTTATTCTTTTTATTTTTCATATTGCCATTATTTCAGTTTTTCCATGTTTATTTTATATCCTGAGATTAAAATATTTTTAACAAGGAGGTCATTGAGTTTTCAATATTTGTCAAGTACATCAGGAGATCGTCGGCAAATACGTGTCACGCCCTGACCATAGAGAGCTGTTTATTCTCTATCTTGGTTGGGGCGTGATAGTGACTAGGGTGGGTCATCTAGGTGATTAATGGTTTGTGTTGGCCTGGTATGCTTCCCAATCAGAGACAGCTGTTTATCGTTGTCTCTGATTGGCGATCATATTTAGGCGGCCATTTCCCCTTTGTGTTTTGTGGGATCTTGTCTACAGTTAGTTGCCTGTGTGCACACCAGTAGCTTCACGGTTCGTTCGTTCAGTATTTTGTTGTTTTTGTTCGGTGTTCATTTTATTTAAATGAACACCCAACAAAATACTGAACAAACTAAGGAGGCGACTCCTGTCAGCAGTGTATTACAGTAGTCAAGCAAAAATGTTACCATGGCATGCACAAGCTTCTCAGTATCCATGGTGGACAAGAACAACTTAATTTGAGCTTAATGTTATGCAGGTGGATGTGTGCTTCAAATGAGAGGCTAGAGTATAAATGTACAGCAAGGTTTCTGGAATTGGGGGAATCGGTGGTGTCATCATCCAGAGAAAGGGAGAATGTACTCATCTTGCACATTTGCACATCTTTATCTGATAGCTAAACCAAAAGTAATTGTCCCTGTTTCACCTTGCGTAACTTTCTGTGCTTTGTGTGTGTGCCTGAATGGCTATTGGTATCTTTGCTTGCTAAGCATGTGTGTTTTGTCTGAGTGAATTGTGCAGATGATGAAATTTCAAAGGAGAAAATGCACTTTGTCCTTAGTTCTCAGCTGAGCGATGTGACATGAGGACCTGTGGTTGGTAAGTCAGACGGAGGACGAGTGGCCTGAACTCTAATTAGGCCTGTAACGGGAAATCCATAACGGCTTGTCATGACTAATTACCTGGCCATGTCCTAGTCGGCTTGCTCCACGGACCTATGCCGCTTTCTCTCTGCTGTCTGACATTTATGAGCAACATCTCAGTACAACGCTGATTAAGATGAGGGTCATCATTGGCTGATCTGTCACCACTCTCAGCACTCTGCCCCGGTGCTCACTGGCTGAGATAGAGGGGAGCAGGGGTCCAGAGTGGGGCATGTTAAGGAGAAGCTCTCCTTTAAAATCTACCATAGCTGACTGTGTATCGCTCCCGGCCTGGTTCCTTTAATGCAGTTTCGCCTCACATGGCTTAATGAGGGATGATGGATGTTTTGTGGGGCACTCGTTACGTGCACCGGACTAGGGTTTATTGCAGAGCTCAGGCAGTTTAAAGGGGCATTAAGAGGATACACTACAGTGAGAAGGGAGCTGCAGAGAGAGAGGGAGGGGGAGAGAGAGGGTGGGAGGGAGGGAGGGGGTGATGGATGGCTGTGCTGAGGAGGGGTAGCAGTGTGCCAGGCAGGGAGAAGGAAGGGAGAGAATGATGGCTGAGTGTTACAGGTAGGAAAAAACGGGGCTGAGACAGCAGAACACTAGAATCCATGTCAACATAAACTTACGCCAACCACACTTCCTATTGCTTGTCTATCCCGGAGATGTCACGCCCTGGCCTTAGTATTCTTTGTTTCATTTATTATTTTAGTTAGGTCAGGGTGTGACATGGGGAAGGTATGTGTTTTTTGTATTGTCTAGGGTGGTTGTATGGTTTAGGGGGTTAAGTAGAGAAGATGGATTAGTGTTCAGTGTAGGTGTCTAGGAAACTCTATGGTTGCCTGAATTGGTTCTCAATCAGAGACAGCTGGTTATTGTTGTCTCTGATTGGGAGCCATATTTAAGGCTGCCATGGGCTTTAGCTGTTTGTGGGTAATTGTCTATGTTGAATGTTTGTTGCGTGTCTGTGCAATTACGTTATTTAGCTTCACGGTCGTTTGTTAGTTTGTGTATAGTGTTCGTTTCGTGTTTTGCCATCTTTAATAAAACAAGATGTATTTCTCACAAGCTGCGCCTTGGTCCTCTCTCTCTCCCATAGACGGTCGTGACAGGAGAGCCCGTCTTGAAAGCCCCTATCACCTCTATCTGTCCTCCATCTGTCTTTTTGCTCATGCCCTAGTTTTTTTGCTCTCTCTGGTTCTACTCTGCTCCTGTCATTCAGTCTTTCAGTGAAGGTACAGTGGAATGATTTCCATAACGCAATGAATCAGTCCACCATATTGTAAGTACAGCAGTCATCATCTTTGTAGATCATCGATTAAATAATTTTGCGTGTTCAGGCGTGCGCACTCCATCAACATTAGGAGGACAGAGAAACCAGACACATGCTTTTTGCTCACATGGAGCACTCCAAACAAAATACAATGAAACATTTGATTCAACTCAGAAATGACGGTATGAAAAAAATGAACAATAATGTTTCTCACAAGTATAGCAGGTTGTGAACTCTGTCATTCTCAGAGTGGAAATGTTATTTGCAATGGTAAATGGCTGTAGGCCTAATTAATCCATGTATGAACAGAAATGAATTTAACCAAATGACCGGGATTGATTTATTTCTGTATGGAGTAATTACATCATTTTGGAACATTTGTTTAAATTGACTTTAGGCTGCAGTGACTACTGTTACAGAATCTTGTCCTTTGCTTAGGATACTCATCACATTAGCAATTGTAGCAGTATTTTCTCAAAAAGGCCATTCTCCCGGGGACAGGTCAAGTTATACTGTTAAGTGCATGCATTTTTTATGTCTTGGATGAATAACTTACGCTTAGCAGGAGATGGAGTTTGTTTCCGAAAAAAGGTACAGTATAGAGACTGACAGACGGCTGATTTGACACTTAAACTTTTAATGATGGCTTTGATTTGTGGCCATCGGAGCATCTCACCAGCCAAACTCGACACGTTAGTACCAGGCAAGGGGAAACTAGGTGTAAAGTGACACCAGCATTCTCTGGGGACCAGAGTAAACTGTAAGTGTGGCATTTCACCCAAACCCTGTTGCTACCACCCATAGGTGCTATCTACCGATTTGACCCCCCTTTGACCTGGGTTAGCCCCACGGCTGACCTTCGACCTTCACATGCTAAAGTAGCAGTGTTTATTTTGGCAGCTATTGTAGTCATAGTCTTTAGGACTAAAATACCTTTTAGTCTTAGTCCCATTTTAGTAATTTCATCCGTCTTATGTTGAGTTATCAGTCGACTAAAACGCTGGACAATTTTAGTCTTGTTTTAGTCACAGGCATTTTAATCACATATTAGTCAGTGCATTTTTTTCCCATTAAATAATTCCTATTAACCTTTAACTTCCATCATGTGCACATTAAGATAGCCTCCAGCTAGGACTACTATTGTCACGTTCATCATAATGATGAGACCAAGGCGCAGCGTGAGTAGAGTTCCACATAATTTTAATAAACTGAAATACCTAACAAAACAACAACCAAACGAAACGTAAGCCTACTGATGTGCACTAAGGCAACTATACATAGACAAGATCCCACAACACAAATGAGGAAAATGGCTACCTAAATATGATCCGCAATCAGAGACAACGATAAACAGCTGTCTCTGATTGGGAACCATATCAGGCCAACATAGACATACAAAAACCCTAGACATACAAAAACTAGAGTACCCACCCTAGTCACACCCTGACCTAACCAAAATATATAGAAAAACAGAGATATCTAAGGTCAGGGCGTGAGAGTACCCTCCCCCCCCCCCACCAAAGGTGCCGCAAATTTGAACCTATAGGGGCGGGTCCGGGTGGGCATCTACCTTCGGTGGCGGCTCCGGTTCTGGATGCAGCTTCCCCTCCTTACGCTGATCCCTCAGCTTTTGTGGAACTGGACCGTGGATCATCGCCGGAGGCTCTGGACTGCAGCTCGTCGCTGAAGACTCTAGACTGGGGACCGTCGCTGGAGGTTCCGGACTGGGAACTGTCGCCGGAAGCTCTGGGCTGTGGAGGCACACTGGAGGCCTGATGCGTGGGACCGGTACAGGTGGCACCAGGCTGAAGACACGCACCTCAGGGCAAGTGCGGGGAGGAGGCACAAGACGTACTGGACTGTGGATGCGCACCGGAGACCTGATGCGTGGGACCGGTACAGGTGGCACCAGGCTGAAGACACGCACCTCAGGGCAAGTGTGGGGAGGAGGCACAAGACGTATTGGACTGTGGATGAGCACCGGGGAGCTGATGCGTGGGACTGGTACAGGTGGCACCAGGCTGATGACACGCACCTCAGGGCTAGTGCGGAGAGGAGGCACACGACGTACTGGACTGTGGAGGCGCACTGGAGGTCTGGAGCGTAGAGCTGGCACAATGCGTCCTGGCTGGATGCTCACTTTAGCTCGATAAGTGCGTGGCGCTGGCACAGGACGCACTGGGCTGTGAAGGCGTACTGGCAATACAGTACGTAGAGCCGGCGCAGGATATCCTAGTCCGAAGAGGTGTACTTGAGACCAGGAGCGCTGAGCCGGCACAACCCGTCCTGGCTGGATGCTCACTTTAGCTCGATAAGTGCGTGGCGCTGGCACAGGACGCACTGGGCTGTGAAGGCGTACTGGCAATACAGTACGTAGAGCCGGCGCTGGATATCCTAGTCCGAAGAGGTGTACTTGAGACCAGGAGCGCTGAGCCGGCACAACCCGTCCTGGCTGGATGCCCATTCTACCGCGGCAAATGCGGGGAGCTGGAATAAAGTGCACCGGGCTATGCACATCACTGCATAACACGGTGTCTGACTAGTCACACGCTCCCCACGATAAGCACGGGGAGTTGGCTCAGGTCTAAACCCTACCTCCACCAATCTATCCGTGTACAGCCCCCCCCCCCCCCCAAAAAAATGGGGAGCTACCTCTCGGGTTTCCGTGCTAGCCGTGTCCCCTCGTATCGTTGCCGTTCCTCTTTCGCTGCCTCCGTGGCAGGGTCTTGTCCCCCTGCCATTACCTCCTCCCAGGTCCAGGATGTCCTCCACTCTCTCTTCTCCTGGGCCCAGGATCCATGCTCCTCTTGAACACGCTGCTTGGTCCCTTGGTGGTGGGATCTTCTGTCACGTTTGTCATAATGATGAGACCAAGGCGCAGCGTGAGTAGAGCTCCACATCATTTTAATAAACTGAAACTCACCTAACAAACAACCAAATGAAACGTGAAGCTACTGATGTGCACTAAGGCAACTATACATAGACAAGATCCCACAACACAAATGAGGAAAATGTCTGTTAACAATACCCCTGAAAATATCAAAAAAGAAGGTCCAAGCATCTTCGACAGCAGGGGTCAAGCTGATTCTATACCAATTTACAGAGGCCAGGTCATGAATGAAGGCTTGCTCATTAAAGTTTTTTAGCAAGCATCTACGACAAACCAGGACAGGTCATTCCACTGAGCAGCCATTATGAACACAGGCTGTAAAACGGTGATCACTAAGGTCATTACAGAAAACACCAAACTGATACATATCAGGATTATTTGTTAGGATAACATCAAGGAGAGTAGCCTTTTCTGGGTGTTTGGAGTCATACCTTGTGGGATTGGTACTAATCTGAGAAAGATTTAGGGAGTCCCATTGCTTTAGGACTTGGTCAGGTGGTTTGAGCATGTCCAAGTTTAGGTCACATAGCAGAAGAAATTCAGACCTAGGGTAATGGCCCAGGAGAGAGCTTAGGGACTGCTGATGGTGGATGATAACACCCAGCAATAGTAAAAAAAGAGCTATTTGAAAGTTTAAAGCTTAAAACTAGCAAATCAAATTGTTTTTGGTACAGACTTGGTGGAGACAACCAAGCACTGAAGGTGTTCCTTGGTAAAGTTTGCCACTCCACCACCTTTGGAAGATCTGTCTTGCCGAAAAAGGTTATAACCAGAAAGGTTAACATCGGTGTTCAAAACACTGTTTCTCAACCACATCTCAGTAATGACCAACACATCTGGATTAGAGCTGTGAACCCACACTTTCAGTTGATCCATTTTAGGTAATAAGCTTCTAGTGTTATAACGTGCAGAAAACCCAGGCTTTTATGAGAGCAGAAATCAGTGAAGCAGATATCAGAGCACAAGTCAAAATTGGGGCTAACAACAGTAGATGGGCCAGGGTGTACATGCACATTTCCAGATATCATCAGCAGTAATACAAGCAGGCCGGGGCAGAGGACAGGGAGAGCTCAGTAGTGTTGATTTTTTATGACATTTGAATGTGCACCAGATGGCAACAAGACAGGTAACATGAGTACAAAGCCAGGTGGTTAGAATAGGATGGGAGCCCAAGAGTCCGTGTAACCAATAGGGAGTCAGAGTCCCGAGTGGGAACAAACATAGTCTGTCCCACGGTCGGGTAAACAAGCAAGTTCATAGTCAACAAAGCACGGAGAAGTCATGAGGAAAATAGCATGAAGCATCTCTGCTTCTCTGTCTCCCTCTGTTCTCAATACAGCTTGGGCGCTGAAAAGTGAATAGGGGCGTGTAACCTGTTTAGACGAGATGTATATTACTATTGAATACTCTCTGTCCTTGATAACATTGACCTCCTCCAGAGAAGCACACCATTATATAGATGGGTATGCCTACCCTGTGTAGTGTGTATGTAAGGTAGGGTTTAAAAATGCAGATTGAACCCAGTGACCTTCCAGGCTCTTTCAGGGTGAGCTCTGGTTTGACTGGCCTGCTTTCACTCATCATGCACTAGGTAATGAGCACCACGGATGAGGAGGGGAAGGAGAATACGCTGGGAGGTTATTGGGTTGTGATAATAATAACTCCTCAATCCAATGGCCTCATTGTCTTGCCTCTCTTTCCTCCTCTCTGCTCAGCCTCAGCACGCTCACTTTCTCAGTCCTCATTTGGGATTCAAATGGAATGTTGGGTTTTTTGGAATTGGACAGCGGTCACCGAAAGGTCCCCATTCTCTTCTAGCCTAAATGTAATTTGTATGTATTTTTGTGATGCCAAAGACGTCAAAAGGGCCCCTTCTGTTTAATTATTTCACTTCAAATCGCTGTGACAACTAAGACAGCGGTAGGCTGGTGGGTGTCGGAGGCTCTTGAATTGTAATGACATCTTCACATTTTAAGTATTACATCTGCTATGACAGACTGATCTGTTTTGGTTTTTATCTGTGGCTGCATCAAACTGTTTTAACGTATTTGTCAACGTATTGTGATGTTGAATCTACGTGGAAAATATATTGTTTTGAGAGTGAAATTTAAACCCGCAGAATTATGTAATCATTGTAACCAATTTTCTACGTAGACAAACCTTGTGTAAAATGTTGAATTTCTACCTTTAAAACAACATCAGATCTTCAACGTTATATCCACTGTCAGGAAAAAAAACTATAGGCTGGACAGCAGCTACTACTGGAGAGTTGATCTATCTACAGCTATTCATTTGATCTTCCAACCAGGTTTTTAACCAGGGCCCAGCTCTGCTTAACTTTGATATTTGACACTGACTACTACCAATGTGCCATTGTGAGAATGATTATTGAGAGATCTCTTAATTGCTAAATATATTCACTGTTGCTATCGAAGTCATTCCAAAGGGTAGATTTAACAGGGCAAATTAAATGTAACCATACTTTAAAAATCATATCATCAATGATACTTTTTATGCATATATAGCATTTGCAAAGTCATCAACAGCTATTGTTTCAATTCAGCCCAGGGTTCAACTAAAAATAGACAATACATATAGTCCTAGGGTTTCGAGCTTTGGTTGATTTGAAATGTAATCTTCAAGTTAATCATTAATATGTTGGATTCACGTCTTCATCTCAACCAAAAATGTAAGTTAAAAAATAGGAATAAATCAAAACAAACTTTTATTTGAAGTCCATTTCACGTTTTATCAGGTTTACTCACATTCTTTAACTTACATTTTTGGTTAAATATAAATATATATTTTTGGGGACACAAACTGGATATTGAATTGTGTTTGGTTGTCAACGCAACCAAATATCAATATTTGAAGGAGATGTATCTTCGGCTTGGATAGTTCGATCTGTGACACTCACTTAGTCTGGCTTTTATTCCAATTTGTTGGATTTACGTCTCCATCTGCAGTGCCTTGCAAAACTATTCACTCCCTTTGGCGTTTTTCCTATTTTGTTGTGTTACAACGTGTAATTAAATAGATTTTTATTTGGATTTCATGTAATGGACATACAAAAATAGTCCAATTTGGTGATGTGAAATGAAAAAAAATTACTTGTTTCAAAAAACTCAAAAGAATAAAAAACGTAAAAGTGGTGTGTGCATATGTATTCACCCCCTTTGCTATGAAGCCCCTAAATAAGATCTGGTGCAACCAATTACCTTCATAAGTCACATAATTAGTTTTAAAAAAGTCCACCTGTGTGCAATATAAGTGTCACATGATCTGTCACATGATCTCAGTATATATACACCTGTTCTGAAAGGAAATAAAAACCATATGGTTGTTGAACACTTAAAGAGACTGTCAACAGATATGGTTTTTCTGCAAGTATTACTTAAAAAATATATGTACACTACCGTTCAAAAGTTTGGGGTCACTTAGAAATGTCTTTGTTTTTGAAGAGTCCACTCCTGGATGCTGGCCTTCTAGGCAGAGTTCCTCTGTCCAGTGTCTGTGTTCTTTTGCCCATCTTAATCTTTTCTTATTATTGGCCAGTCTGATATATTGCTTTTTCTTTGCAACTCTGCCTAGAAGACAAGCATCCCGGAGTCGCCTCTTCATTGTTGACGTTGAGACTGATGTTTTGCATGTACTATTTAATAAAGCTGCTACTCTAATGTACTTGTCCTCTTGCTCAGTTGTGCACCGGGGCCTCGCACTCCTCTTTCTATTCTGGTTAGAGCCAGTTTGCGCTGTTCTGTGAAGGGAGTAGGACACAGCGTTGTACGAGATCTTCAGTTTCTTGGCAATTTCTCACATGGAATTGCCTTCATTTCTCAGAAAAAAATAGACTGACGAGTTTCAGAAGAAAGTTCTTTGGTTCTGGCCATTTTGAGCCTGTAATCGAACACACAAGAGTTGATGCTCCAGATTCTCAACTAGTCTGAAGAAGGCCAGTTTTATTGCTTCTTTAATCAGAACAACAGTTTTCAGCTGGGCTAACATAATTGCAAACAGGTTTTCTAATGATCAATTAGCATTTTAAAATTATAAACTTGGATTAGCTAACATAACGTGCCATTGGAACACAGGAGTGATGGTTGCTGATAATGGGCCTCTGTGTGCCTATGTAGATATTCCATAAAAAATCAGCCGTTTCCAGCTACAATAGTCATTTACAACATTAACAATGTCTACACTGTATTTCTGATCAATTTGATGTTATTTTAATGGACAAAATCGTGGTTTTCTTTCAAAAACAAGGACATTTCTAAGTGACCCCAAACTTTTGAACGGATGTGTATATGTAAGGACGAGTTGGATTGGAGAGGCCTATGCTGCCACCTACTGTAGTACTAAGCAGAGGTGTAGGCATCCTGATGACTAAGAATACACCCTTTTTCCCTTATATCCCAACGCATGGACCAAAAAAGGCTGTTTTCTAATGTTGAAATGTACCTTACATGAAGAAACATACACAATTAGTTAGGGATGCACGATATATCGGTAAGTATATCGGACGGACGATATTAGCTTAAAATGCCAACATCGGCATCGGCCCGATGTCTAGTTTAGCACAGATGTCAAAGCTGACGTGCATACCTATATAACGTAGGTGTGTGATGTAATGGCGCCATGAAAAATACAGCTCTACACAGAACAAAAGCAGAGAAATATTAAGCGCACACTTCCAACAACTAAACAAGTTCAAGTCGAGCAGTCATTTGAAAGAGTAAGAACATTTCAGCGAGACAACTCAAAGGTGAAATCCATTGCCCTTGACATTGAACTGTCGTGGATGATGTTGGCTTTGCTGACTGGTCGAGCACTTCGAGCCCCGGTACACACTTCCAAGTAGGCTCTATTTTTCATATTTTGCCCTACCAAAGTTACACAGTATTGTTGAAATGCACATCTGTCACGCCCTGACCGTAGAGATCTTTTTATTCTCTATGTTTGGTTGGTCAGGGTGTGACTCGGGTGGGAAACTCTATGTTCTTTGTTTCTATGTTTTGGCTGGGTATGGTTCTCAATCAGGGACAGCTGTCTATCGTTGTCTCTGATTGGGAATCATACTTAGGCAGCCTTTTTTCCTTATGTATTTGTGGGTAGTTGTCTTTGTTAGTGGCATTATAGCCTAAGTAAGCTTCACGGTCGTTTCCTTGTTCTTTGTTTTGTTGGCGACATTTATAAATAAAGAAATGTACGCTCACCATGAGGCACCTTGGTCCGGTCATTTCCACGACGACAGCGATCGTGACAACATCCCTGAGCTATTTGCTATGGGCGTCACTGCTTCACGACTGACATTTGGAACAGCGATGTCAGCCCCATGAGCATGCCGAGTCTGACAGCACAGTGTGTTGACGAGGATTTCGTACTGAGGAAAGCTGTATTACATGCTCAAGAATGTGCTGGTTCTCATACCACTACTGCCATTTCAATGGCATTTGAGAACATGTTAGAAACTTGAAAATATGAACACACTAGCTAGCGCCATTCGAAATCAAGAAATAAGCGAATCATCTGCATCCGCAGCAGACGTGATGTTGAAACGCTCAACAAAACTGCCTAAGCAGATGGGTTGAAACTTGAAGCAAAAGTACTCGAGGCAGTGAACAAGCGATTCGGTGGCATTCTCTCTGAGCCTCTTTACTGTGTCGCCACCATGCTCGATGCTAGGTACAAGGACCGCTACTGCGATGCAGACAAGAAACAGGGTTTACCTGAAATGTTAGACGCAGGATAGGCACGGACACAGTGCCAGTGCGCACCGAGGAAGAGAGGCCATGGACAGACAGAGCTGAAACTTCACTGCTCGACATGTATGATGAAATCCTGGGTGAGACTAAACAAATGAACCACAAAACAGCACAGCAAGTAAGTGAAAGAAATAGGTTTTTTGATTATGTTTTACCGGTAATGGGGACATACGTAGGGTGAGCCTAGGCAGCGACGATGTTCAGGATGTTTGTGTGCATCAGTACATTGTCTTTGTATGTGTATGCTCTGCTCCCTTTGTCTGTGTCAGAACAACCGTATGAGTCACAGCAGTTAAAGGACAGAAGATTCTCACGTGGAGAGGATTATACTGGCAGTGCCACGACGCAGGCAGAAATATAGCTCCTGGGAGGCTTAGGTCAGAGAGAGGAGCATGTCTAGAGACCAGGCTCAGGATATCTACAGAACACCTGAATATCTATGAATGACTTTCAGACTATCATGTCAGACCACTTTGAGGTAAGTGAACAAGACAGATGATGATGAAATGGAGAATGGACAAAGCATGATGATGAAAAATCAATGCATCAATCACACATCCTGTTCCTCCCATCATAGGCAATCTAAGAAGAGTGATTCATTCTTAACACCATTGACAGAGCAGCAGCGGTTTTCCGGGTTGGCCTGGTCTGTGATTCACTGACACCTTACCCGGTCAGAGGAATAAGGCAACCTCACAGAGAGTTACACAAACTAAATAAATTTACTTCCAGAGCACATATGAGATGGATGTGGTTCTGTACAGAGAAAAGATGTGAATGAATATACTAATAAACATAGCATGAGAATGAAGGACTAATAGCACAAGAGCAATAATAATAGTAACTGTATAAGGAGATAGTGACAGAAGCAAAGGACTGTACAACACACAGCATCAACTACTATTAACAACTAGCAATAGCAACAACCAACAGTAAATGCACAATAACAACGTCACTCACTTCTGCCAACGCATTCCATCCCTCTTGTCCACTTGGAGAGAGACTGAGGAGGCTCTGTCCTGAGCAGGTAGACGGGCTGTTCGGTGTGCTGCCTCCCAGCAACCTCCCAAGTAACATATCGGTGGCCTAGTAGCAGAGGTCACTGGGAGTTTGGGGAGACAATTCTGGAAGATGGGTGAGAAAAACAATGTTTAATCCATTTTGAATTCCGGATGTAACAACAAAACTTTCTGAAGGCCCAAATTATTATAGGATGACTTGGTGGAAATTATGATCTGCAACACACAGCACATCTCAGTATCAGAACTTAAAATACAGCCACAATGGCCTGCTACTGAACCTGTTAAGACCTTATGAGATGTCGAGAGAACAGCCTAGAGTAGAATTTTGTACAATTCTAGAGTATAATGCTGTACTCACTTGAAAACAGTAATGCAATGTGGAGTTGTAGGCTAGTCTAGGTAGGATAATTGTATTGACCCTAAAGATCAATAGGGGGAGATATTTGAGCTGCGTGTCTCAAGTCTTCGCTGTTATTTAATTCATTTGGCTGCACCCGCTGTAACACCTGCCGAACTTTGCATGCGTCTAATAAACGTTGATTTGATATGCACCTGGCCTATCCCCATATATTGAACATTTTAATGATATTATGTGTGGTATGATTGCTAGTAAGCATATTGCAGATCTGGACAATTGATCCACCTACCATTATTGTCACTATGAATGTCACGTTCCTGACCTGTTTTCTCTTGTTTTGTATGTGTTTATTGGTCAGGGCGTGAGTTGGGTGGGCAGTCTATGTTTTCTGTTTCTATGTTGGTTTTGGGTTGCCTGGTATGGCTCTTAATTAGAGGCAGGTGTTTTGCGTTTTCCTCTAATTGAGAGTCATATTAAGGTAGGTTGTTCTCACTGTTTGTTTGTGGGTGATTGTCTCCTGTGTCGTCCGTGTCCGTACCATACGGGACTGTTTGGCTGTTCATTCGTTTGATGTAGTCTGTTCCTGTCCGTGAGTTGTACGTGTAGTTATGTAAGTTCATGTTCAGGTTTCGTCTACGTCGTTTTCTTATTTTGTAATTTTCCAAGTGTTTTCGTATTCGTCTTTGTCTTTCAATAAATTACTTTATGTCATCATACCTTGCTGCGTATTGGTCCACCGATCCTTCTCTCCTCTCCTCGTCTGAGGAAGAGGAGGACAACAGCCATTACAATGAATGGTGGATAGAGGCCAGAATAGACAGTTAGCCTGCTAGAGTATATTGACCGGTGGTATTTAGCATGTGGTAAAGCTTAGTGCATAAGGGAAGTACCACAACACCTTCATATATGGGGGGAGCATGTAAGCAGATGAGGAAATTTGGCCAGGATGGAAGAAATTATGTAGTAAAACCTGCAAAAGGGTGAAATGTAAACCAGGGAAGAGCTTCTGGACATCAGAACTGGGATTACTCACCTCACATTGGATGAGGAGTTTTTCTTTAATGAGTCGAACGCGAGGGATATACTACGGACACCCGACGAGGCCCAGATCCCTGTTATTCGCTGGAAAAGGAAACGTAGGTTTCGCGGAAAGAGATCAGGATGCCTTGTGAGGATCAGGCAACGAGTGGCTAATCTGCCCTTGCCTTCCGTTTTGCTAGCTAACGTTCAATCGCTGGAAAATAAATGGGACAATCTGAAAGCATGTATATCCTACCAACAGAACATTAAAAACTGTAATATCTTGAATGACGACGTTAACGATGACGTTAAGAACATACAGCTGGCGGGTTAAACACTCTATCGGCAGGACAGAACAGCAGCCTCTGGTGAGACACGGGGCGGGGCATATGCGTATTTGTGAACAATAGCTGGTGCACGATATCTAAGGAAGTCTCAGGGTTTTGCTAGCCGGAGGTAGAGTATCTCATGATAAGCTGTAGACCACACTATCTACCTAGAGCGTTTTCATCTGTATTTTTCGTAGCTATCTACATTCCACCACAGACTGAGGCTGGCACTAAAACTGCACTCAATGAGCTGTATTCTACCATAAGCAAACAGGAATACGCTCATCCAGAGGTGGTGCTCCTAGTGGCCTGGGACTTTAATGCAGGGAAACTTAAATCAGTTTTACCTAATTATTATCAGAACGTTAAATATGCAACCATAGAGAAAATAATTCTAGACCACCTTTACTCCACACATAAAGACGCGTACAAAGCTCTCCCTCGCCCTCTATTTGGAAAATCTGACCATAACTCTATCCTCCTGATTCCTGCTTACTAGCAAAAATTAAAGCAGGAAGCACCGTGACTCGGCCTATAAAAAAGTGGTCAGATGAAGCAGATGCTAAACTACAGGACTATTTAGCTAGCACAGACTGGAATATGTTCCGATGGCATTGAGGAGTACACCACATCAGTCACTGGCTTTATCAATAAGTGCATTGAGGACGTCGTTCCCACAGTGACTGTACGTACATACCCTAACCAGAAGCCATGGATTACAGGCAACATTCGCACTGAGCTAAAGGGTAGAGCTGCCGCATGCAAGGAGCGGGACTCTAACCCGGAAACTTATAAGAAATCCCGCTATGCCCTCAGACGAACCATCAAACAGGCAAAGCGTCAATACAGGACTAAGATCGAATCGTACTATGCCAACTACGATGCTCGTCGGATGTGGCATGGCTTGCAAACTATTACAGACTACAAAGGGAAGCACAGCCGAGAGCTGCCCAGTGACATGAGCCTAGCAAACAAGATAAATAACTTCTATGCTCGCTTCGAGGCAAGTAACACTGAAACATGCATGAGAGCATCAGTTGTTCTGTACGACTGTGTGATCACGCTTTCCGCAGCCGATGAGTCAAACAGATTACCAGGACGTGTACTCCGAGCATGCTGACCAACTGGCAAGTGTCTTCACTGACATTTTCAACCTCTATCTACCTGAGTCTGTAATACCAACATATTTCAAGCAGACCACCTTAGTCCCTGTGCCCAAGAACACCAAGGTAACCTGCCTAAATGACTACCGACCTGTAGCACTCACGTCTGTAGCCATGAAATGCTTTGAAAGGCTGGTCATGGCTCACATCAACACCATTGTCCCAGAAACTCTAGACCCACTCCAATTTGCATAACGCACCAACAGATCCACAGATGATGCAATCTCTATTGCACTCCACACTGCCCTTTCACACCCGGACAAAAGGAACACCTACAGTGGGGCAAAAAAGTATTTAGTCAGCCACCAATTGTGCAAGTTCTCCCACTTAAAAAGATGAGAGAGGCCTGTAATTTTAATCATAGGTACACTTCAACTATGACAGACAAAATGAGAAGAAAAAAAATCAAGAAAATCACATTGTAGGATTTTTAATGAATATATTTGCAAATTATGGTGGAAAATAAGTATTTGGTCAATAACAAAAGTTTATCTCAATACTTTGTTATATACCCTTTGTTGGCAATGACAGAGGTCAAACGTTTTCTGTAAGTCTTCACAAGGTTTTCACACACTGTTGCTGGTATTTTGGCCCATTCCTCCATGTAGATCTCCTCTAGAGCAGTGATGTTTTGGGGCTGTTGCTGGGCAACACGGACTTTCAACTCCCTCCAAAGATTTTCTATGGGGTTGAGATCTGGAGACTGGCTAGGCCACTCCAGGACCTTGAAATGCTTCTTACGAAGCCACTCCTTCGTTGCCCGGGCGGTGTGTTTGGGATCATTGTCATGCTGAAAGACCCAGCCACGTTTCATCTTCAATGCCCTTGCTGATGGAAGGAGGTTTTCACTCAAAATCTCACGATACATGGCCCCATTTATCATTCTTTCCTTTACACAGATCAGTTGTCCTGGTCCCTTTGTAGAAAAACAGCCCCAAAGCATGATATTTCCACCCCCATGCTTCACAGTAGGTATGGTGTTCTTTGGATGCAACTCAGCATTCTTTGTCCTCCAAACACGACGAGTTGAGTTTTTACCAAAAAGTTATATTTTGGTTTCATCTGACCATATGACATTCTCCCAAATCTTCTTCTGGATCATCCAAATGCTCTCTAGCAAACTTCAGACGGGCCTGGACATGTACTGGCTTAAGCAGGGGGACACGTCTGGCACTGCAGGATTTGAGTCCCTGGCGGCGTAGTGTGTTACTGATGGTAGGCTTTGTTACTTTGGTCCCAGCTCTCTGCAGGTCATTCACTAGGTCCCCTCGTGTGGTTCTGGGATTTTTGCTCACCGTTATTGTGATCATTTTGACCCCGCGGGGTGAGATCTTGGGTGGAGCCCCAGATCGAGGGAGATTATCAGTGGTCTTGTATGTCTTCCATTTCCTAATAATTGCTCCCACAGTTGATTTCTTCAAACCAAGCTGCTTATCTATTGCAGATTCAGTCTTCCCAGCCTGGTGCAGGTCTACAATTTTGTTTCTGGTGTCCTTTGACAGCTCTTTGGTCTTGGCCATAGTGGAGTTTGGCGTGTGACTGTTTGAGGTTGTGGACAGGTGTCTTTAATACTGATAACAAGTTCAAACAGGTGCCATTAATACAGGTAACGAGTGGAGGACAGAGGAGCCTCTTAAAGAAGAAGTTACAGGTCTGTGAGAGCCAGAAATCTCGCTGGTTTGTAGGTGACCAAATACTTATTTTCCACCATAATTTGCAAATAAATTCATAAAAAATCCTACAATGTGATTTTCTGGATTTTTTTCTTCTAATTTTGTCTGTCATAGTAGAAGTGTATCTATGATGAAAATTACAGGCCTCTCTCATCTTTTTAAGTTGGAGGACTTGCACAATTGGTGGCTGACTAAATACTTTTTTGCCCCACTGTATGTGAGAATGCTAGTCATTGACTACAGTTCAGTATTCAACACCATAGTGCCCTGAAAGCTCATCACTATGCTAAGGACCCTGGGATTAAACACCTCCCTCTGCAACTGGATCCTGGACTTCCTGACGGGCCGCCCCCAGGTGGTAAGGGTAGGTAACAACACATCCGCCACGCTGATCCTCAACACGGTGGCCCCTCAGGGGTGCGTGCTCAGTCCCCTCCTGTACTCCCTGTTCACTCAACACCATCATTAAGTTTGCTGATGACACAACAGTGGTAGAACTGATCACCAACAACGATGAGACAGTCTACAGGGACTTCAAAGACTTGACTGTGTGGTGCAAGGACAACAACCTCACCCTCAACGTGATCAAGACAAAGGAGATGGTAGTAGACTACAGGAAAAGGAGGACCGAGCACGCCCCCATTCTCATCGATGGGGCTGCAGTGGAGCAGGTTGAGAGCTTCAAATTCCTCGGCATCCACATCACAAACAAACTAACCTGGTCCAACCACACCAAGACAGTCGTGAAGAGGGCACGACATAACATATTGCCCCTCAGGAGACTGAAAAGATTTGGCATGTGTCCTCAGATCCTCAAACGGTTCTACAGCTGCACCATCAAGAGCATCGTGACGGGTTGCATCACTGCCTGGTATGGCAACTGCTTGGCCTCCGACCGCAAAGCCATTACAGAGGGTAGTGCGTACGGCCCAGTACATCACATTGATTGACTCTGTACCGATACCCCCTGTATATATCCCGCCGTTATTTTCTGCTGCTCTTTAATTATTTGATATTCTTATCTCTTACTTTTGGGGGATTTTCTTAAAACTGCATTGTTGGTTTCAGGACTTGTAAGTAAGCATTTCACTGTAAGGTGCATGTGACAAATACGATTTGATTTGATTAAAAAAATGCACGACTGTGCCCAATAAACCCCCCAGTAACAAGTAGTTTTCAGTTTGCTTCACCCTCCCTAGTTGACCCGTTGTGATTGGACTCACATCTTTGAAGTCTTGAATCGCTGATGGAATCGTCATGGTGATGAAGGCAACGTGATTATTTTGTGATTTCGATTTTTTTCCCTCTTGCTTTTTTTCTCTCCCTGCTGAGTATTTTAGAGAAGTGTTGTTGAGTGGGGAGCCGGATCTGGACCCCTGTGTGGTGTGCATGTGCGACCCCTGCGCGTGAAGGCTCCCTGGCAGATGGTGCTTCTTAATGGACAATAAAACCGCCCACTAATTGAGAAAGACGGAGTCAGAACATAAGTTCAGTCAGGGGAAAGTAACAAACAACAATTATGTGTGACTCACAGCCAATTTGGTGCAACTTTGGTGATTATTCCCACTAATTGAAAGTATCTTTTTGCGAAAGCAGAGAGAGGAGCAAGCAGGTGATTATCGATGGGCGTGATGCATTGAGACCATCCTCTCTGGTTGGAAGGTCTCAATGTAAATGAGTGAGATCGCTTTACAGAGGAGCGAGAGGAAGAGGGGAACAGAATGATCAAAGCTGATGTAGGTATGATGGGAGGCAGGGTGCGGAGCAATAGAGGTAACCCACTGGGTGAAAACTGGTTGAATCAATATTGTTTCCACGTCATTTCCACAACAAGAGAAATCTATGCGACGACATTGAATCAACGTGGATAACTGACTGGATTTGCAAAAACGTAATCAACGCGGCAGGGTAGCCTAGTTTTTAGAGAGTTGGACTAGTAACCGAAAGGTTGCAAGATCGAATCCCCGAGCTGACAAGGTAAAAATCGGTCGTTCTGCCCCATGAACAAGGCAGCTAACCCACTGTTCCTAGGCTGTCATTGAAAATAGGAATTTGTTCTTAACTGCCTATTAAAATAAAATAAAAAGGCAAGGGAATTTCACATTTAGACAGTCTACAATTGATTCACTGCTGCGTTTGATAAATACGCTACAGTAAGTCATTTTGGTAACTATGGTAAGCATTAAGCACTATGGTTAGCAAGTCCTAACTCAAGCTAATGTTTCCTTTACTTCAGATAACGTGCCATAGAACCTCTTTACTCAAGTAATGGGTACTGCTGCAAATAGTGGTCTGAACAGGAATAATGCCTGCTTGTAGTCTTGGTCTCCCCAATTCCTTCCTCCAAGGGAACCCAGTATATAGTAAGAGACTGAGAAATAGCATCCTGGATACAGTTTCAAAATGTCCCTGTATCCTCTCTCTTTCTTTGTGTACCTTTTGCCCCAGATAGCGTGCAGACCGTCATGTGTTCTGCTTATTTTTATGTTTTTCTTCCTCCCACCAGGTAGATATTAGCTCTCCTTTTGAAGTGTTCAAGTGGGGAATATCTGTGACTCCATGTGATTCAGATGCATGGAGATTGTCAGCCTTATCGCTCCTGATAAAAACAGGACCGGATATCTTCCCGGTTCTGGCGCCATCTGTGCAAAAGCAGAAATGGGAAGCAGGTAGGGGCAACTTTTGAAGAGGACATGACAAAGGTCTCATGAATGTTCAATTCTGGGGAACTGTGTTCTGTCTGTCTCCTCTTGTGCTGGGACCAATGACAGGATGTATCTGCGAAGGGCATTTTTAAACTGCAAACAAAGAGGTTGTCTTGCCTTCTCTGGCTGTCTCTTTCTATCTCACTTTGTCTTTCTTTCTCTCTCCAGCCATACACAAGTACACACACACAGGCTGTAGTCCCCACCTGCTTTAAGGAGACCACCATTGTCCGAGTGCCCAAGAAAAACAAGGTGACATGCCCAAATTACTGTCGCCCCATCGCGCTCAACCTCGGTCATCATGAAGTTCTTTGAGAGGCTGTTACTGGCCCACAATAAGGCCAGCACGTCAGGCAGAGTGGACCCACTCCAATTTGCCTACCGCTCCAACAGATCCACGGAAGGTGCCATTTCCATCGCTATTCACATGGCCGTAACACATCTGGACAAAAGGAACACATATGTGAGAATGCTGTTCATTTACTACAGTTTAGCTTTCAATACTATTGTTCCCTCTGAGCTCGATAGTAAGCTCAGAGCCCCGAGTCTGGACACCACCCTCTGCAACTGGATCCTGGACTTCCTGACGGGCCGACCACAGGCTGTGAAGATTGGCAATAACACCTCCTCCACAATGCCCATTTACACAGGGGCCACAGGGGCCCTTTTCACCCACGACTGCGTGGCTTTGCGCGACACCAACTCCATCATCAAGTTTGCTGACGACACCACGGTTGTAGGCGTGATAACCAACAACGACGAGGCAGCCTACAGGGAGGAGGTAAATGAACTGGCATTATGGTGTCATGACAACAACCTCTCACTCAATGTCAGCTAAACAAAGGAGTTGTTGACTTAAGGAAGCAGAGGAGGGAACGTGCACCGATCCACAGTTTTATGTTCCTCGGCATCCACCTCACCAAGGACTTGTCACGTACCAACAACTCCACCACTCTTGTCAAGAAAGCACAACAGCGTCTTTACTTCCTAATGCAGTTGAAGAAATTCGGCACGGCGCCCTGGGTCCTCTCCAAATACTACCACTGCACCATTGAGAGCGCCCTGACCCGTTTCACCGCGGCCTAGTACGGGAATAGCTCCGTCCACAACCACAAGGCCCTCCAGCAGGTGGTGAAGATGTTCCAGTACAGCACTGGGACTGTGCTTGCACCCATCCAGGACATCTACTCGAAACGGTGCCTGAGGAAGGCCTGCATCAAGGACCCCACACACCTCAGCCAGGAGCTGTTCTCTCCCTGACTGTCGGGCAGACAGTATTGGAGCATGAGTTCTGATACCAACAGGCTCAGAGACAGTTTCTATCTACAAGACATCATACTGCTGAACACATGAACAGGCCTGACCACCTGCTCTGATTCTCTGAACCTGAGCACACATCACAACTGCTCCTACCAGACTCTTATTATACTGCTCAATGTATACACTTGCAATGTATACACTTTGTAATGTTATTGCTGGTTGTTGTTAGAGAGCACGGGCAATCTTATGCTAGTCTTATCTCCATGCCATGCCTGAGGACCTACAATAACTGACCAACAAAACCCCATCTCCATCCCCTACCTTAGCCCATCAAGGAATGTATTTACACTACATGGGTGGCTCGTGACCTGGATTTTCCCCTTGTCAGTGTGAGTGTATTTGTGTGTGTGTGTGTGTGTGCATGCGTATGTGTGTGTCTCACCTACACTGTGTAGGTCAGTCTGACCGTGCCAGCTGAGAGGAGAGCTAGGCAGCTAGAAAAGCCAGTGATTCTCTGATGTGCTCCTGGCTCAGACGTGCTCCTGGCTCAGGTCCTTGGGAATAGCTGGAAAGATTGCATCTCATTCACCACCTGTCCCCATATAACCCCTACATGCCAGATCAACAAAGCATCGTCTGTCTGTAATGCAAAAGTAAAGAGATGTCTCTCCCCATGCAAATCCTTTCACATTAAGTGTGACAAAGTGCATTAACTAAATAATAGAAATCATTAACAGAAATGCGTGACTGCAGTATCTGCCATGCCAGTGGGTGCTGGGTAATGGAGTTAAACATTCTGCTTACAGCTAGATCTTAGACAAACAAGGGCTTTACTCAGCAATTACAGACAATAAGGACCTATTCTCCTCCTTTGCTGTTCAGTTTTACACCTGAGAGCTCTGTTAGTGCTGTGGAAGTTTATTATTCTACTGTTCAGTGTCCATTCAGACCCACCACTCTGTGTTTGCCCCATACCTCATCCTGATACAGCAAGAGAAGGAGATGTCTGCTTGGGGATGGGCCCGACTCTCCAGTTAGCTTTAGTCTGCAGGCACATAAAGGACCTTTATCTGGTAACTTATCTGCTTGCTCTTTCGCTCTCTCTTCGTCTCTCTTCGTCTCTCTTCGTCTCTCTTCGTCTCTCTCTCTCTCTCTCTCTCTCTCTCTCTCTCTCTCTCTCTCTCTCTCTCTCTCTCTCTCTCATACAGTCCATCTTTCTACCTCTGATCTTATCAACAGATGCCGTTTAGACGTGGACACATTTGACCACTCCTCTTCAACTAGAAGTACACAAACTCAATTGAACAAGACAACGTGGCTATTTGATCGATGGCTTTATAGCTTCCTTTCTATATGAGTTGTCCGCATGGTCAGGTGGCTTCCTCTTCATATACGCCAGCGTGGACACAGTGCCATTGAGTTCAGTGTGGATGTCACATCCTGAGCCACTGCCAGCCCCTCTTTTCCTACAGTCCCTATTACTCTCCGAGGTCCCACCTCAAAATGTGCTGCCAGCTGTGTCTCCTACCTCCTATGGCAGTGGTTGTGAGGGTGAATATGATAGCAGAGTCATGGACCAAAAACAGTGGATCTGAGTAGTCTTGTTGTAGTTCTTGTAAATGTGACTTGTTTCATCTGTGAACGCACCGAGGAAGTAAATATTGCTCCCGGTCCTTCAGTGCCGACTTTCTCACTTCGTCACTTAAAAGCTCACACTACCTTTACCCAGATGAGACACACTGTAACGGACAGAGCCACGTACCATACAGGTATCGCAGACTAGTTCTAAACGGCAAGCCCTCATCCTTCCCAGGGACGTGACCAAGGCAGACTGTCAGTAGCCACGTCCCTGCTGTCCCCACTCAGAACACAGCAGCATATTTTTTTTTTACTTCATCAGGACGTAATGTTCTCATCCATATGATGATTTGACGAGCTTTATTGATATTGTGCATCAGCATGGAAATATCTAGATAATGGAGTTTAGGGAATAGCACAACAGGGGAAATCAGCCCAAAATGTAAGTATTGCCATTAAATGAAAGATAATTGATTTGTTCCTAGAACATGTTTGGAGGAGATTGCATTCTGTTCATTTTCTTTGATGCTTTCTCTTTTTTGATCTGTGTCCTTCTCTTTTCCACCCTCCCCTCATTATCATCAATATCGTCGTTATGTCTCCCCAAGCCTCATTCTATTTTGATTTGCTAGTCATTTTCGTATCAGTTTGACGTATGCATGTATTTGTTAAATGACACATGGAAAATAGCTGTCAGGGTAAATAATGGAAGAGTATAGAGGTTCTCAAGGCTAAATACACACACACACACACACACACACACACACACATACACACACACACACACACACACACACACACACACTCATCCCCAAGCCTCTCCTCTCCTTTCCCCCTGTATCAACATGAGGTATGGGGAGACAGAGAGCGTGAGGGGGCTTTTGAAGTACCGAAGCAGGAGAATAATAAACTTCCACAACACTAGCCCAGGCCTCCGCTCTAAAACTGATGAGCCAGGTGGAAGAATGTTTCATAATTGTCAGTAATTGCTGAGTAAAGCCCAGAATATTTGTCTACATTCTGGATGTATGCAGGCTGTTGAACTCCAATTCTCCTCTCCTGCATAACCTCTACACTGGCAGATACTGCAGTTATGTATTGTATTAATAATTCATGTAGTACGTAGTCACTGCACTTTGTCACACTTATTGTCAATTTAGGTTCTGCATGGGGAGAGAGAGCTCTACATTTGTGTACCAGACAGCTGATGCTTTGTTGGTGTGGCATATGGGGGTTACATGGGGACAGGTGGTAAATTAGATTCAATCTCTCCAGCTATTCCCGAGGACCATCTGAGCCAGGAACACATCAGAGAATCACTGGCCTTCCTAGCTGCCTATCCTGTCAACTGGGCTGGCACGGTCAGATTGACCTAATGGTATTTATCATGTAATGTGGGTGAAGCACACACACACACACACACTTGTTTTGAACAGGAGCATTGCACTGACCTTTTTGATGATGTTTGAGTCCATGATGTCATGCTTTAGTGAGCTGTTTGATAAAGTTGAACTAATGTTGGAAAGTGTGTGTGTGTGTGTGTGTGTGTGTGTGTGTGTGTGTGTGTGTGTGTGTGTGTGTGTGTGTGTGTGTGTGTGTGTGTGTGTGTGTGTGTGTGTGTGTGTGTGTGTGTGTGTGTGTGTGTGTGTGTGTGTGTGTGTGTGTGTGTGTGTGTGTGTGTGTGCGTGTGCTCAGACAAGTCTGCCGCCTTGTCTCTGACTTAGAGTTTTCATACCTTTCAGTGTGAGTGTTTGAATACTTTGGTCAGGGCCGTTACTGTTGCCACAGAAGGCGTTTGTTGTAATCATTGTGATGCCTCTCACATTTCAAATAAGGCTCTTCCACAGCTCCCATTTGTTAACATTTAGCACAAGGATAGACTCCTCTTTGAGGGAACTGTTTAACTACTGTCCTCCAGTTCTATGCTTATACATTCTTTTCATCATTCATCTTTTGCACTGCAAATAATAAATCCAATATTCTGGTTGTTTTATCTGGTTTTGCTTCTATTCAGAAAAAAATAACATTTACACTTCTAGAGAGATCATGGTCATTTACATGGTAAGTAACACGAAAATACCTTTACAGTGCATTCGGAAAGTACAGTATTTAGACTCCTTCACTTTTCCACATTTTGTTATGTTACAGCCTTATTCTAAATTGTATAAAATATTTTTTTCCCCTCGTCCATCTACACACAATACCCCATAATGACAAAGTAAAAACCGGTGTTTAGACATTTTTGCAAATGTATTAAAAATAATAAACTTAAATAAATAGTGTATACACTACCGGTCAAAAGTTTTAGAACACCTACTCATTCAAGGGTTTTTCTCTATTTTTACTATTTTCAACATTGTAGAATAATCAAAACTATGAAATCATGTAGTAACCAAAAAAGTGTTAAACAAATCAAAATATATTTTATATTTTGGATTCTTCAAATAGCCACCCTTTGCCTTGATGACAGCTTTCCACATGCTTGGCATTCTCTCAACCAGCTTCACCTGGAATACTTGAAGGAGTTCCCACATTGTCACACCCTGGCCTTAGTTATCTTAGTTTTCTTTATTATTTTAGTTAGGTCAGGGTGTGACATGGGGGATGTATGTGTTTTGTATTGTCTAGGGTTATTTGTATGTTTATGGGGCAGTGTTCAGTCTAGGTGTATGTATGTCTATGGTTGCCTAGATTGGTTCTCAATTAGAGACAGCTGTTTATCGTTGTCTCTGATTGGGAACCATATTTAGGCAGCCATATTCATTAGGTAGTTCGTGGGTGATTGTCTATGTCTATGTTGCATGTATGCACATTGTTTATATAGCTTCACGTTCGTCGGTTTGTTGTTTTGTTTAGTTTGTAAAGTGTTCTTCATCTTCGTTTATTAAATATGTATTCATTTGACGCTGCACCTTGGTCCTCCTCTCTTCAATGTTACGACGAACGTGACACACATATGCTGAGCACTTGTTTGCTGCTTGTCCTTCACTCTGCGGTCAAACTCAATACAGAGTGTACACTATTTAATGCTAACTCAAAAATAGAACTGTGTATTCAACAAGATTGTTATATGGTAAAAGTAACATACAAAAATATACAGTATGAACAGTGTAGTGCGTCTCAGGTGTAGTAAAGTGCAGAGAACTTTAGCTACAGATTTTTACACCAGATAAGGTTGGTAGGCAGACAGTATCTAGCTACAGCCATGTCTATCAGGCATGCTTAGGCAATATTTGTGTAGTAAAACCAGTTTATCAGTTTGAGATTTACAACAGTAAATAGTTGTATTATTCTTTCTCGTCACTGTTCGCTAGTAAACTTTGCTAGCTAGCTGGATAGACAATAATTGTTATTTACATCTGTTTGGAATCCTATCTTGTGTCATGCCTATAATTTTGTGAAATTGAAATGCATCCACGGTCATAATAATATCCAATGTCAACCCTTGTTAATTATGTTACATAGCTAGCTAGTACAAATATTTACAGTTGCTCATGCTTCAAGTTCCAAACGAGAGGTGTAGCACATAAAAGTTAGCAGGCATCAGGATAACTAGCTAGCCATCTCCAGTCATGGGCTTACGCTTGCTGGTAAACCTAGCTTTAGGTGGCTGGTTGTAACATTGTAGGTTGCGGTTTAATAGCCATATCTACTACTGAAAAGAGAAGAGGTTTCACAATAGAGCTCAGATTTGAAACCTCTTCTATTTTTAATCATATAAATCTGTCGTTGTTTAGGTAATTACCTACCTACCTACCTACCTACCTAAAAAATTTTCAATTTCCCCTCTGTGTTAGTATGTATGTTAGCCAGGAATACACAATATGGGTTTCAGTAGATAAACTAAAGTTAGCTAGCTAGCTTGATGGCTTGCAGGAAAAATAACTTACGTAGCTAGCCAACCTATTTGTCATCTGCCCACTTGATCCTGGCATCAGCTGTAGCTGAGCTTCAAGCTAAATCCAACTCTTTGTTTCAAATCCTTTTCGCTATATCCTGGTTGAAACATGTATGGTCGAATGTCAACATTTAGCTAATAGAACATAAAAAAATGCTCCATTATCAAATTCGTGTTGATGAAAAATATCACTTGAAGCCATTGCGGTCTGGTCAGTTCTTTCAGTTTTGCCCAAACAATTATTGTGTTAGTGTCCGCCTCCCTTTCAAAAAAGCCTGCCTTAGGGGAGAGACAGCGCCAGAGCACGAAGCACCGCCCCACACGAGTTGTAGTCTTTCAGAGACTAGAAAAAAATGTGTCAGCTTGTATATTTAACAATCAATCCGCCGATAGGAGCATCGCTGAAAGATGTCCAAAGGTTCTATCGAATTAGGACAACCATATCTACACGAACAAAAACGAATTCTGCGATCAGTATAACATATAGCCTTCACGAAATGCCACAAAGCAGGACTACATTTATTTTCATGATGAACATGATGAAAACAAGACCAGTTTCCCCCAGGGTGAAATTCCCCTTTCAACACTCTTAAAAAGAACATTGAAAAGGGGATGTTAGCTAACTTTACTAGGTAAGCCTATGTTGGTTGTAAATAGAAGTTAATTTACTTACCACTATATGCTTGGCCAACTGTTCAAAGTTTCTACCGGTAGCTACTAGCTTGCAATGTAAACTTCACCAGCTAACAGTACATCAGCCATTCTGCTGCTTGACAGGCAGAGCCCACAAAGGATGGGAAATTAACCTGAACCACTTCTACATCACTCAAATATCCAATTATTGGTGGTCAATATTGAGCGATATTGTGAGACTACCCTCACTTATTTGAAATTACATGATCAATTGATATTTACTGATCATGAAAAGCATTACAGTTACTTGCTGCATAACTCCGATGAGAGCTAAATGTGTGCAATTGTTTGCATGGAATAATCGGAAACTTGTAGTTCTGATCTATGCTCTTCAAGAGGTGATGATATTACAACCAAATAGTACAAATGTATTGAACAATCCCTGAAAAACAGCATTGCATTTGTCAATGGTTTTAGCAGAGCTGGGGTCTCCTTGCCACTCAGCAGGCAAATCGAACACTCTGCACCGTATTGTGAGGCTGTATTGATAACAACCTATAGGACAAAGGAGGACAAGGACACATGCAGGTATGAACCCGAGGCATGTGCACAGATAGGGCTCTAGGGGTGGCTAAGCACCTGCCCTTTTGCCCTCTTACGAGAAAAGTGCCCTTTCAGATTGGTAGCGTTTTTTAAATTAATAATATTTAATTTTACTTTGTCTCTTCTCTCTCCTGTTCTGTAAAGAATTGCCCAATAAACTAGCTAAGTTAAATCTTGAAGTATTCCTCCCCCTGCGACCACTCGACCACGCACTGCACTCGTCCTCCTGCTGCTGCACAAGCAGAAGCTACCGGTGCTGAGCGTGGTATGAGTAGTGGAACTCTTAGCACTGATTACTTTTTGAGGTGTACTTCATCTCTCAAGGTCAGGGACAGGAAAGGCTTCAATTAAGCTGTTTTTACATAGGCCTACAATGCAGATGTTAGCAACAGACCAAACTCCAATTACAGGTAAAGAGTAGTTGAAAGAGAGTGACTCCGTTTGGGCTGATATGTGACACGCTAGCACTTTCCCCGGTAAGAGGGGAATAAGACAACCTCACAGTCATACACAGGGATACTTTATTGACACACACATGGATGAAATATACATCGAAAGGTAGTGGATCTGTAACACGAGAAAACAGAGACAATGATTATACAAATACCAAATGAATACACTAGGGCAAGAAAACACAGATACAGAATCTTACAGAATAGAGCAGTAATACACGGTAAATGACTGTATAGAAATATAAGCTGATATGCTGCTGATCAACTAGCAGTAATACACACAAATACACAACTCACTTTATACACTCACACCACATGTCCAAAGACATGCATTGGTCTAATTGTTGTTGTGCAGGACAGATGAGGACTGAAAAGTGTCTGACCTGGAGAGTCAGAAAGATGGACAGATGTCCAGCCCACTCGCAACTGCCCTGTCAACCAATCAGTGACAAGGGTCTCAGTGTGAAAGGACAGTTAATGACGTTATGACCCCTAGACTAGCCTGGCCAAGGCTGAAGTGGGGGAGGGATCCCAGAACAATCCCAGAACAACAGCAAAGGACCTTGTGAAGATGCTGGAGGAAACAGGTAGAAAAGTATCCATATCCACAGTAAAACGAGTCCTATATCGACATAACCTGAAATTCCGCTCAGCAAGGAAGAAGCCACTGCTCCAAAACTGCCATAAAAAAAGCCAGACTACGGTTTGCAGCTGCACATGGGGACAAAATCGTACTTTTTGGAGAAATGTCCTCTGGTCTGATGAAACAAAAATAAACTTTTTGGCCATAATGACCATCGTTATGTTTGGAGGGAAAAAGGGATGCTTGCAAGCCGAAGAACACCATCCCACCTGTGAAGCACGGGGGGGGGGGGGGGCAGCATCATGTTGTGGGGGTGCTTTGCTGCAGGAGGGACTGGTGCACTTCACAAAATAGATGGCATTATGAGGGAGGAAAATTATGTGGATATATTGAAGCAACATCCCAAGCTTGGTCGCAAATGGGTCTTCCGAATGGACAATGACCCCAAGCATACTTCCAAAGTTGTGGCAAAATGGCTTAAGGACAACAACGTCAAGGTATTAGAGTGGCCATCACAAAGCCCTGACCTCAATCCCATAGACAATTTGTGTGCAGAACTGAAAAAGCATGTGTGAGCAAGGAGGCCTACAAACCTGACTCAGTTCCACCAGCTCTGTTAGGAGGAATGGGCCAAAATTCACCAAAATTATTGTGGAACGCTTGTGGAAGGCTACCCGAAACAATTTAAAGGCAATGCTACCAAATACTAATTGAGTGTATGTAAACTTCTGACCCACTGGGAATGTGATGAAAGAAATAAAAGCTGAAATAAACCATTCTCTCTACTATCATTCTGACATTTCACATTCTTAAAATAAAGTGATGATCCTAACTGACCTAAGACAGGGAATGTTTACGAGGATTAAATGTCAAGAATTGTAAAAACTGAGTTTAAATGTATTTTTCTAAGGTGTGTGTAAACTTCCAATTTCAACTGTAATTGACTCTCAGACCATGCGTAACACGATTCTCTGGTCTGATGAAACCAATATTGAACTCTTTGGCCTGAATGCCAAGCGTCAGGTCTGGAGGAAACCTGACACCATCCCTACTGTAAAGCATGGTGGTAGCAGCATCATGCTTTACAATGTTTTTCAGCGGCAGGGCTGGAGACTAGTCAGGATCGAGGAAAAGATGAACGGAGCAAAGTACAGGGAGATCCTTGATGAAAACCTGCTCCAGAGCGCTCAGGACCTCAGACTGGAGCGAAGGTTCACCTTCCAACAGGACAACGACCCTAAGCACACAGACAAGACAATGCAGGAGTGACTTTGGGACAAGTCTCGGAATTTCCTTGAGTGGCCCAGCCTGAGCCTGGACTTGAACCGAATTGAACATCTCTAGAGAGAACTGAAAATAGCTGTGCGTCGACGCTCCCCATCCAACCTGACAGAGCTTGACAGGATCTGCAGAGAAAAATTTGAGAAACCCCAAATACAGGTGTGCCAAGCTGTAGTGTCATAATCAAGAAGACTCAAGGCTGTAACCGCTGCAAAAAGTGCTTCAACAAAGTACTGCGTAAAGGGTCTGAATACTTACGTAAATGTGATATACATTTTTTTTTTGCTTTGTCATTATGGGATATTGTGTGTAGATTGATGATGAAAATGTTTTATTTAATACATTTTAGAATAAGTCTGTAACGTAAAAAAAATGTGGGAAAAGTGAAAGGTTCTAAATGCTTTCCTAAATGCACAGTATATGTTGACATTTGGCTACATGAGGAGTAGAGAATAATGAATGTAAGGAATTTGGGTTAAAGTCCTACTCTAGTCTCCTTTTTACCTCATTGGTCCAGGTATGATGTGACACAAGTGGGGGGGTGTGCGTATCCTCTTTTTTTTCTCTATTGTTCCTCAAGCAAGGGGAGAAGCCGATGACATCACATCAGACCAACTCCTTGAATGCCCTACAAAAAATGTATTTGTCCCAAAACATACAGTATATATTTGTACTTTACTGTATTTATACTTGGGATATTGCTGGAGGACATCTTTAAACATTTTGGGGGGCGTGTTATACATGGAACGGCCCGGGGGACCTCGCAGATAGGTTTGAGAACCACAGGCCTAAGGAGTCTAGAGCCGTCTCATGGATATGATGGTCAGACAGTATTCCCTAATGCCTTTCTTATCAGGAACATCACTGCAGTGAGTAGACATGGATCAACTTCTCTGTAATCGTAGCCAGGGTTGCTAGACCCGTTTGGTTCTGGTTCTCGTGTGGATGGGGTGGATAGCTGATGGGGCTCATAGATCCCATGGATACTGGCTGGGGTTGTGCTGACAAGAAATTTGCTCATGGTTATTTTTAAACCTCAGGCTCTGCGACAGTGAGATGTGATAATTGGTAGGGCTGTGTCTAATTAATCCACTGTGTCCAGAGTGGTGAGAGTGCAATGCCCCAGGGCAACGCTATAGGAGAGCTGCTGTAACACACACACACATGCACGCACACCCTAACACACCGTTGGGCCAAATTTTATTTTATTTTCTATAGGAGAGATAGTTTCACACAAATACACATATGTTTGCACACACACAAACTATTCACCCTTACCTCCCCAATTATCACTCCTCAATCCACACCTGTCCAAAGCGTGAGCAATTAACCAGGATACTGCATGTTCCTCAGACTTGGGTCTGGCACTATCATTGTTACATGCACACACACACAAGTACACGCACACACACACAAGTACACGCACACACACACACACACACACACACACACACACACACACACACACACACACACACACACACACACACACACACACAGACACAGACACAGACACACACACACACACACACACACACACACACACACACACACACACACACACTGTGCACAAACACAGAGTTCTCTTACTTTGGAGAAGGACACTCAAGACATCTCATGGATGTTGGCACACATACACACCCATCCCCAGCAAACTTTGTGTTAAATGCCACGGTGGCAGTGCTATGGGTCTGATTTTGGCCCTCATTAAACTGTTCCTGTCTGAGCTGGAAAGGTGTTTCTAATGTTTTGTACACTCAGTGTATATGCTAATCATTTCATCTGACAATGGAATCTGAGTTAGCATAGGTAGAGCAGTGGATAAGGGATGCTCATCCAAGGGGCAACGTTCCTCTTCCTTCCTGGATACCGCCAGAAAGAAAGAGATGAATTGAGAGGTTCCTGATAGAACCCACACACTATACAAGAGTCACGAGTCGGTTTTCTCTAGCCTCACCTTGGGGTGGTAAATTTGTCACCTGCTCTCTGATTGAAGGGGTGCCAGACATATTAGAGTGGTTGTTGAAGTAGGTGTGTTTTTAGGCGAGGTGTTTGGGCTCAGGGGTTCTTTCTCAATTCATTTTTTTGGGGTTCCTCACATCCTCTCTCCTCGCCTCTTTCTCAAAACACATTAGATAAGAAGGTCTGGGGGGAGGGACCCTGGACTTTCTCCTCCAGTAATGTTGAGAAGGAGGCAGTGAGTCTCGTTTGCGGCCGCTCCTCTGAATTCTATAGAGATGTTTTCCAGCAGGAGTTTACACAGTATGACTTTTATCCCCTTAAAGTCGATGTCTGTGAAATCGAATTAGCATAATAAAAAAATTATCCTAAAAAACTTTCAGTTTAAGCTAGAGATTTTTTTGCATTGGATGAGTCTCAATCCACCGCATCCGGCGATGTCGCACTTCTGCATCTGCGATGAAAGGTGACAGTGCTAGAGCGGTGTTTGTCAGACCATGAGACATTCTGAAAATCGGTCTTTTCACAAAATCGTCCGAACGGTTTGGCCTAAAAACTATTATGACCCCTCTATGGGGTGGCTACTTTTGACCTCTCTAAGGGTGGCTAATTTGAAGAATCTCAAATATAAAATATATTTTGATATGTTTAACACTTTTTTGGTTACTACAGTACAGCCTTGCACACTCTTGTGCAAAGCTGTCATCAAGGCAAAGGGTGGCTACTTTGAAGAATCTAAAATCTAAAATATATTTGATTTGTTTAACACTTTTTTGGTTACTACATGATTCCATATGTGTTCTTTCATAGTTTTGATGTCTTCACTATTATTCTACAATGTAGAAAATTGTATAGATAAAGAAAAACCCTTGAATGAGTAGGTGTGTCTAAACTTTTGCCTGGTACTGTACTTCCTTTAGATTTTTGGGTGGGACTGTCTGCTCCATGTAGAGAATCTGTTATTCAATGCGTTTTTGTGGGCTAATAACAATAAGGCCAAATACACATTTTCATAAAATAATTGTTTTACGTATTTGTTTTATACTTCAAGGTGTCTTAAAATTATAAATCAAATAGCTAAACCATCCTTGATATGACCTTCTTAAAACAATTCCATATGCTTAGGAGAAATTAGTAGCGCCTTACACACTAACACAATATTTTTTATAAAAAACAACAAGCTAAATTGCTTCAATCTTACCTTTTCAAAAGAGTTGCAGCCTCCTTGATGTTCTGTGGAACTTCCTGAGTAATCGATCATTCCATTTCCCCCCAAAATCTTTCTTTGAGGGGGATCTTGTAAGATCCCCTTCAAATGCCAGTTGGATTAGTTGAGCCTTCTTCGGGTTTAGCTTGCTGCTTCTGTGTTGACTGAACACATTTTTCAAAGTGGACGCCCCAAAAGTCAGTCCATGTTTCAGTGCAGAAAAGCATGGTGGGCATAGCACAAAGAATCATTGCAGGATATCAAGTGGGGTCCTATTAAGTCTGCAAAAACGGCAGAGTTATTCTAAACTCAGCTTCCACCAAATCCGTTTTTGCTTAGATCCAGCAGTGGTTTCACCTTGTTCACATCTGGGAAGTCTTGGCTCCTTAGGTCAAGGGCACACAGGGCCTCCAACCAATCATTCTGACATTTCACCAACGACAGCATCCAAACGTGCTGAATAACAGTCTTTACACTCTCTTCTCCTCTGTCGTGCTGTCCTACTGTACTGTCCACCACATATTGCTGGAGCCTTGTTCTTATATAACGTTGTGGTTTGCTTGAGCGGGTAGCGGTATGTCAAATCCTTTGGTACTATCAATAACATTATTCCAGTTAGAATACCCAACTTGGGCCAAGGCGTTGTCTGCATTAGCATTGGACCCAACACAGAACTTTCGATATGGGAAACAAAATCCCATAACCGAGTATGCAAGCCACTTTCTTCCTCTGAACCAGGTGGAGGTGGAGGCAGCTGTGGAGCCATTATCCTGGAGGTTCTAAAACTTAGGGGGCTCAAATTTGAACTGAGGGGGCTAAGCCCCCTTTAGCCCCCTTCTAGAGCTGGTCCGTTTATTGACATGAGGGGGGTGGGTGGATATAGTACCTTTTTTGAGTGTGTATTGATGGGGACAAAGTAGTAACATGTTGGCTAATCACTGATTACTGTGCGTCCTACAGACTAATCCTGCTGTTGCTGATGACAATGATCTTGACATCAGCTTTAGTAGTACAGAGCCTGTAGACCCATTGGATGAAAGCTTTCTGCTGGGAATAAGCTCAAGCTCCACATCATCTGACTTTGAAACAAGCCGGGGCAGCCAAAGGTATTTATGAAAGCACAATACCCTCTTGAGAAAACAAAATCACCAATAAACTAAACTGTCTACAAGAGAGGTGCTCCTCAAACTTTTCACACTCTTGCAGTCAATTCTTTGGCATGGGGGAGAGGGGATGTTGGTGTACTCTTCTAGCATATTCACTCAATTGTTGGCAGTGTTTGTCTACTCAACAGCACAACTGTAGGTGCTCATACACAACAATACTTGACTAGACTGTTTACAAGTCAAGCCCACCTCAAACTTTTCACATCTCAAAGCCCCATTATTGACTCTGAGTTAGAGGTCTCTTAAATAATGTCACAGGTATGGGTCTGAGCTTTCCTCGGGTTTAGCATGCTTCTTCTGTATTCACTGAAGACATTTGTCACAGTGGAAAATGTGGACGCCCCAAAAGTCAGTCCATGTTTCAGTGCAGTAAGCATAGCATAGAGAATCGTTGCAGGATATTGGTTTAGCCATGAAAAAAGGGAGGAACCTTCCCACTAGCCATGATTGGCTGAGATAATGGATGGGCTGGACATGCTGGGAGATGAGTTGGATTGGTTTGCCATGTAGCATACTTCTGTCTGCAATGTGAGCTGTTCAGTATGTGTTGATAGTCCTTTCTACCGCACCATTTTTGAAATACACTGCTCAAAAAAATAAAGGGAACACTAAAATAACACATCCTAGATCTGAATGAATGAACTATTCTTATTAAATACTTTTTTCTTTACATAGTTGAATGTGCTGACAACAAAATCACACAAAAATTATCAATGGAAATCAAATTTATCAACCCATGGAGGTCTGGATTTGGAGTCACACTCAAAATTAAAGTGAAAAACCACACTACAGGCTGATCCAACTTTGATGTAATGTCCTTAAAACAAGTCAAAATGAGGCTCAGTAGTGTGTGTGGCCTCCACGTGCCTGTATGACCTCCCTACAACGCCTGGGCATGCTCCTGATGAGGTGGCGGATGGTCTCCTGGAGGATCTCCTCAAAAACCTGGACTAAAGCATCCGCCAACTCCTGGACAGTCTGTGGTGCAACGTGGCGTTGGTGGATGGAGCGAGACATGATGTCCCAGATGTGCTCAATTGGATTCAGGTCTGGGGAACGGGCGGGCCAGTCCATAGCATCAATGCCTTCCTCTTGCAGGAACTGCTGACACACTCCAGCCACATGAGGTCTAGCATTGTCTTGCATTAGGAGGAACCCAGGGCCAACCGCACCAGCATATGGTCTCACAAGGGGTCTGAGGATCTCATCTCGGTACCTAATGGCAGTCAGGCTACCTCTGGCGAGCACATGGAGGGCTGTGTGGCCCCCCAAAGAAATGCCACCCCACACCATGACGGACCCACTGCCAAACCGGTCATGCTAGAAGATGTTGCAGGCAGCAGAACGTCCTCCACGCAGTCTCCAGACTCTGTCACGTCTGTCACGTGCTCAGTGTAAACCTGCTTTCATGTGTGAAGAGCACAGGGCGCCAGTGGCGAATTTGCCAATCTTGGTGTTCTCTGGCAAATGCCAAACATCCTGCACGTTGTTGGGCTGTAAGCACAACCCCCACCTGTGGACGTCGGGCCCTCATACCACCCTCATGGAGTCTGTTTCTGACCGTTTGAGCAGACACATGCACATTTGTGGCCTGCTGGAGGTCATTTTGCAGGGCTCTGGCAGTGCTCCTCCTGCTGCTCCTTGCACAAAGGCGGAGGTAGCGGTCCTGCTGCTGGGTTGTTGCCCCCTACGGCCTCCTCCACGTCTCCTGATGTACTGGCCTGTCTCCTGGTAGCGCCTCCATGCTCTGGACACTACGCTGACAGACACAGCAAACCTTCTTGCCACAGTTCGCATTGATGTGCCATCCTGGATGAGTTGCACTACCTGAGCCACTTGTGTGGGTTGTAGACTCCGTCTCATGCTACCACTAGAGTGAAAGCACCGCCAGCATTCAAAAGTGACCAAAACATCAGCCAGGAAGCATAGGAACTGAGAAGTGGTCTGTGGTCACCACCTGCAGAACCACTCCTTTATTGGGGGTGTCTTGCTAATTGCCTATAATTTCCACCTGTTGTCTATTCCATTTGCACAACAGCATGTGACATTTATTGTCAATCAGTGTCCTAAGTGGACAGTTTGATTTCACAGAAGTGTGATTGACTTGGAGTTACATTGTGTTGTTTAAGTGTTCCCTTTATTTTTTTGAACAGTGTATATAATGTTAGCCATCGAGAACTACAAAAGTTGTACTACTATTCTCATCAACATTGATGCACTGAATTTAGCAGGCGCTATCGACAGATCAGTTGGAAAAAGTGATGGGCTACTTTCTGCACACGTAACGGTCAGTGTAAACCGGAGTGACTTGACACAACGCTGGCCAAACAAGATGTAGCTACAAACAAAATGGAGTTAAATGGCTCCAGTATGCCATGAAGCGTTCATCCATTTATACGAGTAAGAGTCTAGCTACATTTTCAAATATACGGTTTTAATTTTGTCAAAAAGTCATTGTTTTTGCAAGTTAATAAGATAAATAAATATTTAAAAAAATAAAATGCAAATGAATTACTTAAAAATCATAGTGTGATTTTCTGGATTTTTGTTTTAGATTTCGTCCCTCACAGTTGAAGTGTACCTATGATAAAAATTACAGACCTCTACATGCTTTGTAAGTAGGAAAACTTGCAAAATTGGCAGTGTGTCAAATACTTGTTCTCCCCATTGTATATAATAATGATTTATGTCATATTTTTTTACAAGTGTACTGACAAGTGACTGAAATATTCCAGTTGCATCAGAAACCAATAGTGTTGACTTAAACTTCTGGATCAATTCGTTATAATATTCATGAAATGTATTTGGATAAACTAGCTACAATCTTACTGCTAAAACAAATAAAACAGGGAGTTGGTGTATCACTTAAACATTTATTTGTTGGCAAGCAAACGTTTCAAATAACAGTAGATTAGTCTGTCAATATAGCAAATAAGTAGACATGGCATGCAAAGTTGATTTGCTCTGGAGACTGAGGTGAGTTTACACAGCAGTATGCAGGAACAGTTATAGCATTTACATTTACATTTAAGTCATTTAGCAGACGCTCTTATCCAGAGCGACTTACAAATTGGTGCGTTCACCTTATGACATCCAGTGGAACAGCCACTTTACAATAGTGCATCTAAATCTTTTAAGGGGGGGGGGGTCAGAAGGATTACTTTATCCTATCCTAGGTATTCCTTAAAGAGGTGGGGTTTCAGGTGTCTCTGGAAGGTGGACACCTGGTGATTGATTAGCAATGTATGACATTTACACAGTAGAAGGAAAATATACTGCTAACGCTTATAATAAATACTACAGCTTTACAAAGGGAATGCTTGCATATGGTGTGGTTGGGTGGTGCAGGAGACAAAGGGCTGTGAGACATGGGTTTGATCCTAGCCACATGAAAAGTGGGATGTATACGGAGGGTATGGGACGAACAGAAGACGAACAGCGGAGGGGCTAATGATCTTGGAGATGGGGAAAGAGCAGATAAAACAGGGGGAAAGTTTGCAGGACTCCACCCGTAAGGCAGATAGAGAGGACAGCCATACCCTTTGCCCGAGATAATATCGGGGAGACAGGGTTTGGTGGCGGTCCGCTTGTCGCCGATACCTGGAGGTAGTCTTGAGAAGAAGTGATCGAGCTCTCTTCCAAGTACGGCCGCAGCGGCGGACAAACATCTGGGTCGAAGGTATGACGACCTCTTCCTCTTGCTCCGGGAAGAGCTTGGGCTGATAACCCAAGGAACACTCAAAAGTCGAGAGCCTGGTGGCAGAGCAGGGGAGGGTATTGCGGGCATATTCAACCCACACGAGTTGCTGGCTCCGGGTGGTGGGATTGGCGGAGATAAGGCAGTAAAGAGCCGTCTCCAGGTCTTGATTGGCTCACTCCGACTGGCCGTTGAACTGAGGGTGGAACCCGGTATACAGGCTGGCCGACAACCCAATGAGTGGTAGCGGGTAGGGGTTCGACACTGTGATGTCATTGAGGCCCTGGTAGTAGCTGTACGGACGCAGGGTCTTGTCCTTCTCCACAAAGAAGAACCCTGCGCCGGCGTGGGAGGCAGAAAGACGGATACACCCCGAAGCTAGGGAGTCCTCGATGTAAGTCTCCGTAGTCTTGGTCTCCGAACCCGACAGAGAGTACAGTCATCCCCGGGGCAGTGTGGTGCCTGGGAGAAGGTCGATCCCGCAGTCATAGGGTTGGTGTGGAGGTCCTGGTACTCCGCGGGAATGGCGGAGAAGTCCGGGGCAACTTCCGAGCCCACAGGAAGATGTCCCAGGGCAGGCTGCGTGGCAGAACGGGCTCCAGCCCATGATGGCATCAGCAGTCCAGTCTATGAAGGGACAGTGTCACTGTAGTCAAGAGAATCCCAATAGCATGGGAACCTGAGGAGACTTAATTAGCATGAATTGGATTGCCGCTCTGTGGTTCCCTGACACTCGTAGGATGATGGGAGTGGTATTGTGGGTGACCCGGCCTATAGAGCGCCCATCCAGCGCTCTAACGTCCATGGGAATGGAGAGGGGCTGAGTGGGGATGCCCAGTTCGGACGCCAGGGTAGCGTCCCAAAAAATCTAATTGGCCCCAGTGTCGATGAGTACCCGGAGCGATTTTGCCTGGTTTCCCCACAGCAGGATGGCATGGAAAGGGGTGCGAGTAAGGGGAGAGGAAAAGTTATCTGTATGGCTCACCAGAGTACTCGCCTCTATTGGTGAGCCTGGTCTTTTAGTGGACAGGAGGACAAAAAATTACCGGTAGTTCCGCAATACATGCAACTCTTCTTGTGAAGCCGGTGTAGATGTTCGGCTGGGGACAGCCTAGCTCTGCCTAGTTGCATCGACTTGGGAAGAGGTGAATCGGCAGACTTTGGAGACTCTCAGGGGAACTCAGGTAGCCTCGGATCCTCTCGGCTACGGAGACGTCGGGGACTTCCTGGATGCCTTGGAGGCGAGGTGGAATCCTTGGGTGGGCGAGTGGAATCGGACCACCTCTCCTTCCTACGTTCCCGTAGCCTCCCATCGATCCGAATGGTCAAGGCAATGAGCGAGTCAATATCCGTCGATAGTTCCCGGGCTGCTAGCTCGTCCTTCACTTCCTCCGATAATCTGTGCAGGAATGTGTCGAACAGCGATTCCGGGTTCCAGACACTCTCAACTGCCAACGTGCGGAAATCCACTGCATAGTCTGCCACACTGCGGGAGTCTTGCCAAAGCTGGAGTAACTTCCAGGCAGCCTCTCTCCTGGACAATGGGTAATCGAAAACCTTCACCTTCACCACAAACTCCTCCAGATTGTTGTTCCCACACGGCCGTAGCCCAGGCGAGAACTTTCGCGGACATGATGAGATACGCTATCTTCGAGCAGTCTGAGGGGAAGGAGGAGTGCTGCAGCTCGATGATAAGAGAACACTGCGCGAGAAATGCCCAACAGGTTTCCGACTCTGCCGCGAAGCATTCCGGGGGAGGTAAGTGGGGTTCTCAGGAAACCGAGGTGGCCAGGGATTCCAAGCTGCTAACAGCCAGGTTACTGAGGGGCTAGGAGTTTATAGTCATGTAAGGCTGCCTGACAGACAACCCGCGGAATTGCTCCAGCAATGTTTTCAAAGCGCGGTCATTGCATTCGGCCAAGGTCTGGAACCCTTCCATAAGACCACGAAGCAACTCCTCGTGCCTTCTAATGGTGGCTCCTTGGGAGGAGACGGCATTGGGGAGCTGGTCCAAGTCTGCTGGGTCCGTCAGGGCCAGTTCGTACTGTCAAGTCTCAGGAGAAGACCCAGATGCAGACAGTTTCGAAGTAACAATAGTTCATTACAAAAATAGGGAGGCAGGCAAATGACAGGTCAAACGCAGGCATAGGTCAGTAATCCAGAGCAGAGTACGAAAGGTACAGAACGGCAGGCAGGGTCAGGGCAGGCAGAATGGTCAAAACCGGGAAAACTAGAAAACAGGAACTAGAGAAAGACAGGAGTACAGGAAAAACGCTGGTAGGCTTGACGAAACAAAATGAACTTGCAACAGACAGACAAAGAACACAGGTAGAAATACACTTGGGATAATGGGGAAGATGTTCTTCGGCTTGCAAGCATACCCCTTTTTCCTCCAAACATAACGAAGGTCATTACGGCCAAACAGTTCTATTTTTGTTTCATCAGGCTAGAGAACATTTCTCCCTAAAATGTACAATCTTTGTCCCCATGTGAAGTTGCAAACCGCAGTCTGACTTTTTTATGGCAGTTTCGGAGCAGTGGCTTCTTCCTTGCTGAGCAGCCATTCAGGTTATGTCAATATAGGACTCGTTTTACTGTGGATATAGATACTTTTGTACGTGTCTCCTCCAGCATCTTCATAAGGTCCTTTGCTGTTGTTCTGGGATTGATTTGCACTTCTCGCACCAAAGTAAATTCATCTCTAGGAGACAGAACGCGTCTCCTTCCTGAACGGTATGATGGCTGCGTGGTCCCATGGTGTTAATACTTGCATACTATTGTTTGTACAGATGAACGTGGTACCTTCAGGCGTTTGGAAATTGCTCCCAAGGACGAACCAAATCTGTGGAGGTCTACAATTTTTTCTAAGGTCTTGGCTGATTGCTTTTGATTTTCCCATGATGTCACATAAAGAGGCACTGAGTTTGAAGGTAGGCCTTGAAATACATCCACAGGTACACCTCCAATTGACTCAAATGATGTCAATAAGCCTATCAGAAACTTCTAAAGCCATGACATCATTTTCTGGAATTTTCCAAGCTGTTTAAAGGCGCAGTCAACTTAGTGTATGTGAACTTCTGACCCACTGGAATTGTGATACAGTGAGTAATAAGTGAAATAATCTGTCTGTAAACATTTGTTGGAAAAATGACTTGTGTCATGCACAAAGTAAATGTCCTAACCGACTTGCCAAAACTATAGTTTGTTAACAAGAAATTTGTGGAGTGGTTGAAAAACAAGTTTTAATGACTCCAACTGTATATATTTTGCACATATCTGGGGTTCAACACTGGTACTCCAATTTAGAACAGTTTATTTCAGGCATACGTCTACTATCAAATATATACTACTATGTCATACTACTGTACCACCAGAAAAAAGTTTGGTGAGCAAAACCCTCTTTGAATGTCCTACAAATCACAGTGATCGCATACATTTTCAAGTCCATGCGGGCACTTTGACATCCCCAGGCAGACAGGCTGTGAGTCAGGTTACATTTACCGCTGTGCCCGGATGAACAAGAAGGGGAAGACAAACAAGTACCTGGTCAATCATTACTTACTGATTAGACACAGTGTTAAACTGATCTCAACCTGGCTGCTGTAGCTCTGCCTGACAGAGAGAGAGAGGCCAAGGCAAATATTTGTGTGTGGGGGGTGGGTGTACGTGTGTGTGGATCTGTCTGCCCAGCATGGGAGGCATCAGAAATTCCCTTACCTGCTGTGCGACAAGATGAGAATTCTGTATGTCTCTGGTTCCAAGATCATCTTCAGTTATATAATTTATCCAAGTCTTTCAACTTGTTTTTATCTTGTGTAATGCCAGGCATACACTACACGATTTTGCCATGAGTTCACCACGATTAGTACGTCAGGACTTGCTTAGCTTGAGCTGGTCAAGGTTTCACCGATGATGGCTGTTCCATTTCCAGAACACTGTCGGATGGGAATGGAGAATGTTGGGGGGCTGGTTTGGGTCCCTGTGTCGACTGTGTGGGGGATCTGTTGATGTGCCCTGATTGCGCCTGTGGGTCGCTCTGGATAGGAGCATTTGTTAAATGACTGGAATGTAGTGTAAATGTTGATGGCTTCACTACAGGTGGAATCTATGTTTTAAAAGAAAAGAAAAATATAATAATAAAAATCACAGTAAAAAAGTAGGCACCCACGTCCTGGGGTTGAGGATGGATGGAATGAAAGATTTGAGACAAGGAAATTCGAGAAATATCAGCACATCCAAGTAGTGTATGCCCAGTTGTTAATGTTGACCAGGAGCACATTGCACCCTGTCCCTGACCTCTGAAGTTTAAATATGAAATACATGACAGAATAACCCTCTTTGTGAACTCACATGCAGAAAAAACACAGACACAACACGCTCAAACGCACACATATGAATGTAGTAAACACATGCAGACATGCACCCGGTCTGGTAATCTTTCTGAATGTACAGTAAGCTGTGCACGGAGTTCTTATTCTCATGTAGGCTAACAAGAACCGCGTCTGTGCTCAGCTCATGTATCTTACATGAACGTTACGACAGCCGTTTTCAACCATTTTAATTAATGTACTTGTGTCAGTCAGAACAATACTGTTATTCCGCAGAATCTTTTTCTCTTCTTTCCAACAATGGCTTTGTAACTTACTTTGATCCGTTTACGCTAGAGCGGCTGACGCAAGAACATACATTGTCTTTAGGAAATGTACCTTTTTCTAGTTAGTTTTGGAGATGACAGTATCTCCAGTAGATGCTGTGGAAGACCGCACGTCTGCACGGTTTTACATTGTACATCACTCAGACGTTTAATGACGTGCCACTCATTCTGACAACCCATTCATACGCAACGCAGCACACTGGCGTAAACCATATCAACATACAGGATGACGTACAGCACATCGTACCATACGAAACAGATACAGTATATAGGCTACAGTCTAGCTATGTGAATCCAGGGAAGAGAGTCAAAATCCAAGTCAAATTGTATTGGTTACATACACATGGTTAGCAGATGTTATTTTGAATGTAGCAAAATGCTTGTGCTTATAGTTCCGACAGTGCAGCAGTATTTAACAAGTAATATCTAACACACACAAGTAAGTAAAGGAATGGAATAAGAATATATAAATATATGGATGAGCACTGCCAGAGTGCATAGGCTAAGATGCAATAGATAGTATAGTGGTTGTTGTCCTTGATGATCTTTTTGGCCTTCCTGTGACATCGGGTGCTGTAGGTGTCCTGGAGAGCAGGTAGTTTGCTCCCGGTGATGTGTAACAGTATAACAGTATAACTTTAAACCGTCCCCTCGCCCCGACCCGGGCGCGAACCAGGGACCCTCTGCACACATCAACAACTGACACCCACGAAGCGTCGTTACCCATCGCTCCACAAAAGCCACGGCTCTTGCAGAGCAAGGGGCAACACTACTTAAGTCTCAGAGCAAGTGACGTAACTGATTGAAATGCTACTAGCGCGTACCCGCTAACTAGCTAGCCATTTCACATCCGTTACACTCACCCCCCTTTCAACCTCCTCCTTTTCCGCAGCAACCAGTGATCCGGGTCACGGCACCAATGCAACAGTATAACTTTAAACCGTCCCCTCGCCCCGACCCGGGCGCGAACCAGGGACCCTCTGCACACATCAACAACTGACACCCACGAAGCGTCGTTACCCATCGCTCCACAAAAGCCGCGGCTCTTGCAGAGCAAGGGGCAACACTACTTAAGTCTCAGAGCAAGTGACGTAACTGATTGAAATGCTACTAGCGCGTACCCGCTAACTAGCTAGCCATTTCACATCCGTTACAGATGCATTGTGCAGACCGCACCACCCTCTGGAGAGCCCTGCGGTTGTGGGTGGTGCAGTTGCCATACCAGGCGGTGATACAACCCAACAGGATGCTCTCAATTGTGCATGTGTAAAAGTTTAAGTTTAAGTTGACAAGCCAAATTTCTTCAGACTCCTGAGGTTGAAGAGGCTATGTTGCGCCTTCTTAACCACACTGTCTGAGAAGGAGAGCCCACGGTCCTTTGTAGATGGCACATCGGTGGCACTGTGTTATCCTCAAAGCAAGCAAAGAAAATGTTTAGCTTGTCCGGCAGCAAGACGTTGGTGTCCGCGACGTGGCTGGTTTCCCTTTTGTAGTCCGTGATTGTCTGTAAACCCTGCCACATACATCTCGTGTCTGAGCCGTTGAATTGCGACTCCACTCACTTTGTCTCGATATTGCCGTTTGATTGCCTTGCGGAGGGAACGACTACTCTGTTTGTATTCTACCATATTCCCTGTCATCTTGCCTTGGTTAACCTGTTGAGGACAGAGGGCGCTGTTTTCACTTTGGGGGAAAAACGTGCCCAATTTAAACGGCCTCGTACTCAATTCTTGCTCGTACAATATGCATATTATTATTACTATTGGGTAGAAAACACTCTCTAGTTTCTAAAACCGTTTGAATTATATCTGTGAGTAAAACAGAACTCATTTGGCACAAACCTCCTGACCAGGAAGTGGAAAGTCTGAAATCGAGGCTCTGTTCTGGGTCCTGCCTATAAATGGGCATGATACGTATTAGTATACATGCACGTCATACACCTTCCCCTGGATGTCAAGAGGCGGTGAGAGAAGAAATTGAGTGTTTATCTTGGTCTGAAGTGGAATAAAAGCTCTTGGAATGACGTGTCACCCATTTCCTGTTTTCAGGAAGGCGCGAGAAGGAACCGGGGATTGCCTTATGAAAAGCTTTCGTTATCTCTAGCTACTATCTCCGGCTTTGATTTTATTTGATACATGTCACCATATCATCGTAAAGTATGTTTTTTCAATATAGTTTAATCAAATTATTGAAATTTTTTCGGGAGTTTTGCCGTGTTCCGTTCTCTTCCGTTTGTTGACATGGAGAGATTCGTGCCACTTGGCAAGTGTGCTTGCTAAATCGAGAGGCAAAAAGGCCGTTCTAAATCCAAACAACGATTGTTCCCGACAAAGGACCCCTTGTACAACATTCTGATGAAAGATCAGCAAATGTAGGACACATTTTATGATGCTATTTCATATATCTGTCATACATGTGAACTAGTCGTTGGCGCCCAGCTTTTGGGTACTCTCTAGCTATACCGAAGCTGGATGTCGTAATGAGGTTATTTTTATAATTCTAACACGGCGTTTGCATTAAGAACTATAAACGTGAACACTTAACAATTACAAAATAACAAAATGGAAGGAATCAAGGACCCACAATCCCCAACACAAAACAAGCCACCTAAATCAGAGACAACACAAAACACCTGCCTCTGATTGAGAACCATATTAGGCCAAACATAGAAACAGACAAACTAGACACACAACATAGAATGCCCACCCAGCTCACGTCCTGACCAACACTAAAACAAGCAAAACAGAAAAGAACTATGGTCAGAACGTGACAGTTTGCGAGGTTTGTCGCTTTGCATATCCCACCAAATGCACTGTTTTCTCACCACATCTGGACGGATACGTAATAAATTACTACGGGAATAAATATCACTGAATTATTGAAATAAAGTAGGCTAATGCAATTGAAGACATCAAATGGTTCCTTACTGAAACACCCAAAGTCATCCAATTGTTATAATAAGATTTGAAGCAATAGCCCACGTGTGGACAACTATTTCACCACCGTTTCGCGCTGAAAGAGAGATCACCTGTAAAACATGTTGTGTTGTTTGGCAAAACTAGGCTCGTTAACAACCTTGGAATATGCAATCAAAACGTCTGGCCTGCATGGACCTATGTAGGATTATTTGGAAAAGTAAGCAAGGACCAACAAGCTCCATAAAGACGCCCTCTGGTGGTCATACTAGCACCAATGGCAACAATTGCCATTGGATTTCATTTGAGAGAAACAGTGGTTTAATTGACCCTGGTCAGTCAATAGGCCACTCTTCCCTTTGCCAGCCTCTAGCTGATTCGACGGTTAACCAGTCAACTTCTAGTGAATCTGTTTTCATTTGAACATTTTACTATCTGTGATGTGGTAGATGCCTTGCTTAAAATCCACTGGGGTTGATCTGCTTCATCCATTTTTTATGCAGCTCTCTGCCCCCCCCTAATTGCTGAATCAATTAACCCATATTTTTAACATGATGATTATATCTGGTACTATCCCCAAGGTTTGGAAGGTGGCCCATGTACTCCCCCTTCACAAAGGTGATGACCCTTGTGATCAAAATAATAATCGCCCTATTTTTAAACTTCTTGCCTTGCTTAAAAATGAGAATCCTAAGTAATTCACAGCTAAGATCTTTCTTATCTTTATAATGTATTCTTAATGTATATATTTCAGGTTTTAGACCAGGTCATACATCGTACTCTCTCTGCTGCATCCCTAGTTATAAATGATGTGGTTACATTGTGCTGTTCTCTTTATTGATCTGTCAAAGGCTTTCGATACTGTTGATCACTCATTGCAAATTCAGAGGCTTCCCTCAATTGGCCTCGACCAGCTTGCTGGTTTAAAAATGACTTGACAGATAGAACTCAATGTGTGTCTACTGATGACGTTAAATCAAGTTTCCTGGATATTACAAAAGGTGTCCTGTAGGGGTGGATTTTGGGTCCTGTACTTTTTACTGTTTCCATTAACAATGTCGACTTGTCTGTAAAGAAATTGTAACCTGCACTTGTATGCTGACGATACTGTCGTTGTATGCTATTTCCCCCACAGTCGACCAGGCTCTATCTGAACTACAGTCTGCATTCATTGTATAATATAACACTTTATTGACCTGAAATGAGTATTGAACGCAGGTAAAACTAAGTACATGCTGTTCTCTAAAGCGCATAAAAGTAACTGATGACTTAAGCATATGTACTTTGGATGTTTTCCTTATTGATCATGTCCCTGCTTACAAATACCTGAGCATCTGGATAGATGAAAAGCTGTTGATGAGTCAGTTAAGAAGCCGAGAATAAAAATGGGCTTTTCTTCTATAAAATAAAAAGGTCCTGCCTCTCGCTAAATAGTAGAAGGAAGATTATTCAGTCGACATTCCAATCGGTCCTAGACTATGGCGACATCCCCTGGATGAACGCAGCTGCCACTTCAATAAAGCCGCGAGATGCAGTTTATTATGGCGAACTGCTTTTTATTGCGGGTGACAATTTTGGTGCTCATCACTACATTCTCTACCAGAGAGTTGGTTGGCCCTCTTTGATGTCACGTAGGCTGATACACTGATCCGAAAATCGTATTACAGTGAAATGTATAACTGTAAATGTTCTACAGTAGTTTTACAGGGCAGTAACACATTTTATAATCATATAAAGTACTGTAATTACATGTTTTAACAAACATCCTTGTGTAATAATAAGCCATTAACTAATATGTTACATTCACTGATAAATTTAACTCCCACTAAGATATTTTATGTTTAAAATAATTCTGCGGTTCTGTGCATGGTGGTCCTCAAGAGCTTTTGATGGCTGATCTGGTGGTCCCCGGAAAGGAAAAGGTTTATAACCACTGCGTTAAAATCCAAGCCTTTGGTTTTCGTGTCTATTAGACAGTGTGCATGATCACAGTGGATTGTATTTGTTCTCTTATTAAAGAGTTAGATGACAGCCTCCCAAATCCCCTGTATATTAGCATTGGAGATATTTGAGCAAAACAATTAATTTGTGAATAATAACGGAAACTTGAGATAAAGACATGTAATACCTCTATTTGCACTGCCGTGCATCGTCCCAGTAAGCCACATGTCAGAGTCACACGTTGGCACAGCAGTGGTAGCTCAGCGGTAATTACACCTCCAGCCATTGATTGAGTTCCCTCGCTGCTACCAGGTGCTGTGCAACAAAGGATGACATGTAGCACTTTTGTGTGGATAATGTGAGTCTTCGAAGAGAAGTGTCTCCCCCAGCAGCAATCAAGAGCTGCCCTTCATCTGTGGCTTCAGCCCTGTGGAAGTAGAGGATGAGAGAGACTGGTCCAGGACTGTCTGAGTATCTGGAGGACACTAGTAGAGACATCTTGCTTGTTGTGAAGACAAGTACTTTAGAGCTGTCTTCAATCTCTCTATGACAAAGGTTATTTGTCACGTGCACAGGCTACAACAGGTGTAAAAAAGGACAGTGACATTCACACCTTGAGAGCTCTTTCCAACACTGCTGTCATAATAAAAGTAATATAGATAATAGAAAATAGAATATAAAAATAGTTATTTTACATAACATTCAGGATTATCTTTATTGCCATTTCATTCATCACAAATGAACAAAATATCCAGATAGAAAAATATACACTCAGTGTACAAAACATTAGGAACACCTTCCTAATATTGCGTTGCAATCCCTTTTGTCCTCAGAACAGCCTCAATTTCGAGCATGGACTCTACAAGGTGTTGAAAGCGTTCCACAGGGATGCTGGCCCATGTTGACTCCAATACTTCCCTCAGCTGTGTCAAGTTGACTGGATGTCCTTTGAGTGGTGGACAATTCTTGATACACACGGGGAAACTGTTGAGCGTGAAAAACCCAGCTGCGTTGCAGTTCTTGACACACTCAAACCAGTGTGCCTGGCACCTAACACTATACCCCATTCAAAGGCACTTAAATCTTTTGTCTTGCCCATTTACCCTCTGAATGGCACACATGCACAATCCATGTGTCAATTGTCTCAAGGCTTAAAAATCCTGTCTCATTTGTCTCAAGACGTAAAAATCCTGTCTCCTCCCCTTCATTTACACTGATTGAAGTTCATTTAACAGGTGACATCAATAAGGGATCAAATCGTTCACCTTGATTCACCTGGTCAGTCTATGTAATGGAAAGAACATGTTTTGTACACAGTGTACAGTATACCATCACTCTAAGCACAGACATCACATAAAAATACCACTTTTATAAAGAACTGAGCAACACATACATTTGATTAAACATCTTGCTGTATGAACACTGTATTTGGTAGAAATGGTGTATTTGACGGACATATTAGTAAATCAAGACAAAAACATAATGTCGTTCTACAACATCACATGGTTGTGAAAATAATGTCAAATTCAGATGGAACGATTGCATTCTTTTTCCTATCTTTTTTTCACACTAACTGGTATTCAGCCATTTCAAGTACGTATCCCACATACAGTGGGGCAAAAAAAGTATTTAGTCAGTTCTCCCACTTAAAAAGATGAGAGAGGCCTGTAATTTTCATCATAGGTACACTTCAACTATGACAGACAAAATGAGAAAAAAAAATCCAGAAAATCACATTGTAGGATCTTTAATGAATTTATTTGCAAATTATGGTGGAAAATAAGTATTTGGTCACCTACAAACAAGCAAGATTTCTGGTTCTCAAAGACCTGTAACTTCTTCTTTAAGAGGCTCCTCTGTCCTCCACTCGTGACCTGTATTAATGGCACCTGTTTGAACTTGTTATCAGTATAAAAGACACCTGTCCACAACCTCAAACAGTCACACTCCAAACTCCACTATGGCCAAGACCAAAGAGCTGTCAAAGGACACCAGAAACAAAATTGTAGACCTGCACCAGGCTGGGAAGACTGAATCTGCAATAGGTAAGCAGCTTGGTTTGAAGAAATCAACTGTGGGAGCAATTATTAGGAAATGGAAGACAAACAAGACCACTGATAATCTCCCTCGATCTGGGGCTCCACACAAGATCTCACCCCGTGGGGTCAAAATGATCACAAGAACGGTGAGCAAAAATCCCAGAACCACACGGGGGGACCTAGTGAATGACCTGCAGAGAGCTGGGACCAAGTAACAAAGCCTACCATCAGTAACACACTACGCCGCCAGGGACTCAAATCCTGCAGTGCCAGACGTGTCCCCCTGCTTAAGCCAGTACATGCCCAGGCCCGTCTGAAGTTTGCTAGAGAGTATTTGGATGATCCAGAAGAAGATTGGGAGAATGTCATATGGTCAGATGAAACCAAAATAGAACTTTTTGGTAAAAACTCAACTCGTCGTGTTTGGAGGACAAATAATGCTGAGTTGCATCCAAAGAACACCATACCTACTGTGAAGCAAGGGGGTGGAAACATCATGCTTTGGGGCTGTTTTTCTGCAAAGGGACCAGGACGACTGATCCGTGTAAAGGAAAGAATGAATGGGGCCATGTATCGTGAGATTTTGAGTGAAAACCTCCTTCCATCAGCAAGGGCATTGAAGATGAAACGTGTCTGGGTCTTTCAGCATGACAATGATCCCAAACACACCGCCCGGGCAATGAAGGAGTGGCTTCATAAGAAGCATTTCAAGGTCCTGGAGTGGCCTAGCCAGTCTCCAGATCTCAACCCCATAGAAAATCTTTGAAGGGAGTTGAAAGTCCGTGTTGCCCAGCAACAGCCCCAAAACATCACTGCTCTAGAGGAGATCTGCATGGAGGAATGGGCCAAAATACCAGCAACAGTGTGTGAAAACCTTGTGAAGACTTACAGAAAACGTTTGACCTCTGTCATTGCCAACAAAGGGTATATAACAAAGTATTGAGATAAACTTTTGTTATTGACCAAGTACTTATTTTCCACCATAATTTGCAAATAAATTCATAAAAAATCCTACAATGTGATTTTCTGGATTTTTTCCCCTCATTTTGTCTGTCATAGTTGAAGTGTACCTATGATGAAAATTACAGGCTTCTCATCTTTTTAAGTGGGAGAACTTGCACAATTGGTGGCTGACTAAATACTTTTTTGCCACACTGTAGCTATGAAATGTTTCTGAATATAACATATGGCTTGTTAATTACAGCTGTAAAATTCCTCTGTCTAGTCTCCATTCAATTCACTGTCATGAGTATGTTCTCCTTATTAGGGCCTTCTAGAAGGTGGGGCCTGTCTCTGGAGGAAAAGGCCAGAGTTGCCTCCCTCACCCCATCTCCCCTCACCCATCGCTGGCCATGCTTCCCCGTCGGCTCAGCCTCAACTCCACCAGGCCCATCTTATTGATGGAGCTCTTGAGGGAGTTCTGGAACATGGAGCTGGATAAGCAGTAGATGACCGGGTCCAGGGCACTGTTAAGGTAGGTGAAGCCAATGGACAGGCTGAAAAGCTGGCCTGCCATTTTGTAGGAGACACAGTCCCAAGGTCTGAATGCCTTGATATAGAGCGAAACTAGGCCTGTGGCGATGCCAGGAAAGAAACACAGCACAAACACAGCCACAATTATCCCCACCACCCGGATGGCCCGCCGCACCTTCTTCACCTTGTCCAGCTGCCGTTGGCGCAGGATGCAGGCGATCCTGGCTGAGCAGAACAGCAGGAGCAGCAGGGGCAGGAAGAACTCCCCGACGAACACCATGTAGTGCAGCAGGATCGCCGGGGGAATCACGGTGTAGGAGCTGAAGCTGCGGCACAGGGAGATGTTGCCATGCTCCACTAGGAGGTTGGTGGCCAGCAGGGGGAGCCGCAGGGAGATCACTACCGCCCAGATGCCCCCCGCCACCATTCCCGCCTGAGTAGACGTCATGTGGTTGATGCGGTGGTGCGGATGGACCACCTTGAAGTAGCGGTCGAAGGCCACGCTAGTCATGAAGGCAATGCTTGCTGAACGGTTGACAGCCAGCATGAAGAGGTTGATCCGGCACCAGGCGTCGCCAAACACCCATTGTTCCCCACGGAGCAGGTTGTCAATGCGGAAGGGCAGGCAGATGAGAAGCATGAAGTCAGCCAGGACCAGGTTGAAGAGGAACAGAGTGTTGACCCTCCAGATCTTCAGATGGCAAGTGAAGATCCACAGGGCCACTACGTTGCCTGGCAGCCCCAGTAGGAGTTCTATAATCAGGACAGGAGGCAGTATGTCGGCCACCAGATTCTGAGCGGATGGGCAGTGCAAGGACTGGTTCTCTCTGCCAGTAGAGTTATCGTGTGCTATTGTAGCCATTTCAGCCATCGTTAGATTAAGTATGATTTCGCTTCCAGGAAACGTTGGATGTTGCCGTTTTTTTTCACAAAGTCCACCTCTTCCGCTTTTCAGAGCATCTCAGGGGAATATCTGTACAAACAAGGAAAATGTGAGAAAATTAGTACATTTTTAACTGGGTCATAAAAAAGTACATTTTTAACTGGGTCATGCGTTCAAGACAGAAACAGACAAATGTATTTTCTAAGAAATGTTCATTTTAATATCTTAATTTAACCTTTATTTAAAACTTCTTAGGCCTGAGATCCCGGTAACGGGATCGATATGACAACAGCCAGTGAAAGTGCAGGGCGCCAAATTCAAAAAACAGAAATCTCATAATAAAAATTCCTCAGACATACATGTGTTTTATACCATTTTAAAGGTAATCTTGTTGTTAATCCCACCAAAGTGTCCGATTTCAATTATGCTTTTCAGCGAAAGCACCACACAAGATTATGTTAGGTCACACCAAACCACAATAAGCACAGCCATTTTTCCAGCCAAAGATAGGACTCACAAAAAGCACAAATAAAGATAAAATTAATCACTAACCTTTGATGATCTTCATCAGATGACACTCATAGGACTTCATGTTACACAATACATGTATGTTTTGTTTCATAAAGTTCATATTTATATAAAAAAATCTGAGTTTACATTAACGCGTTACATTCACTAGTTCCAAAAACATCCAGTGATTTTGCGTAGCCACATCGTTTCAACAGAAATACTCATCATAAATGTAGATGATAATACAAGTTATACCCATTGAATTATAGATACACCTCTCCTTAATGCAACCGCTGTGTCAGATTTCAAAAAACTTTACGGAAAAAGCAAACCATGCAATAATCTGAGAAGGCGCTCAGAACAATAGTCAAATTAACCGCCATGTTGGAGTCAACAGAAACCAGAAATTACATGATAAATGTTTCCTTACCGTTGATGATCTTCATCAGAATGCACTCCCAGGAATCCCAGTTCCACAATAAATGTTTGATTTGTTCGATAATGTCCGTTATTTATGTCCAATTAGCTACTTTTGTTCGCGCGTTTAGTACACAATCCAAACTGACGACGCGCTTGCAGGTCCAGGCGAAAGTTCAGACGAAAAGTCATATTAAAGTTCGTAGAAACATGTCAAACTAAGTGTAGAATCAATCTTTAGGATGTTTTTATCAAAAATCTCGGGAGACACGGAGTTCTTTAAAATAGCAGGCCGGGGCTAGCAGAAGTGTCCTCACCGACGTTCGGCAAAGGCCGGTTGAGGGCACAATGGACGGAATTACATTGGCAGACCAGTCGTGATGGATCGGCGGGGCTCCGTGTCGACAAAGGGTCCAGGCCAATTGGCAAAAGAGGTATTGTAGCTGGAGTAATTTAATTTGCTAGCCGGGAGATGCGCATGGCTCGACGCTAACTGGTGCTAGCTTCGGGACAAGGGCATTAGCCACTCGGTAGCAGCTAGCCAGCTGCGATGATCCGATGCAAAGGTCCAGAGCTTACGACAGGAATCCGGTGATGTAGTGGCTTCTAGTCGTGTTAGTGAAGAGTACGGCAGGCATCAGCTGTGTAGCTGCTGATAATAATGTTTACATACTGCTTTACTCATCTCATATGTATATACTATATTCTATTCTACTGTATTTTAGTCAATGCACTCCAACTTTGCTTGTCCTAATATTTATATATTTCTTAATTCCCTTCTTTTACTTTTAGATGTGTTTGTGTTGTTGTGAATTGTTAGATACTGCACTGTTGGAGCTAGGAACACAAGCATTTCGCTACACCCGCAATATCATCTGCTAAATATGTGTATGTGACCAATAACATTTTATTTGATTTAAACAGTGACTTTCCATTTTTCCAATTAAACAATGTTCTGTTTTAAATTGAAATATTACACACCCTTTCACTTCTTTGTATATTCCAGCCTCACTTGCCATGCATTCAGAAACACACAGCATAGAATTAAACGATGTATGTTCTAAGCTCAAAATGGACTCCTCCCTTCAGTGCATGTTCACTGGAAATGCTTGCTACGTTTGCTTGTAAACACTGTATTTTTCATGAACAGCTGATGAAATTACCTTTTGATGTAGAAAACCACATTTCGAAACAACATAGTTATATATATATTGTTACGTTCCCCACAAAGAAAACCTAAAATTACGCTCAAACAGAAGGGGAAAGTAACAGAGTCACTGACCAACAACCAAAATGAAACAGGTGGGGTTTTAGGCGGGGTTCTGGAAGACCCTGGATCATAAAAGACACAACCCATAAGCGGCCACTAAATTTGCCCAAGAAGAGGCAAACAAAAGAAAAACCCACAACAAACTTAAAGACAGGAATCAAACCAAAAAGGTGGAGATAAACAAAATCTGGGAAATCAGAAAAAGGATTGTTTGTCTAGAAATCAAAATAGGGAGAGAGCCAACTAAAGGTCAACTAAAGACAACAGCTAGCTAATATTGCAAGTTATAGCATTGTAATAGTGTATGTGTCAGTTGTCTAAGGAGGACATTAAACTTAACCATCTAGTTATCGGTCGTGTCGTGGCATCCCTTTCAAACACACACCTCACACGTGTAATCATGACAATGTTTTAACATTTGAAAATATTTAGAATATGTATCCACTACTCACCAGTTGAGTCATGCCTTTGGGGTCAGTGTGAAAACAATCGGGTTTGAAAGGCAGTCTATGCTCCCCTCCACATATATGTATCTCCTCTCCTGTGTGTCTCCGCTGTTCAGGCTTTTCTGTTGGTTTAAAGAGGAACGTCTTGAGATTAACTTTAAGAATGACTTCCTCTGAGGACTGGCCAGAGCCAGTGTGACATCACAAACAGCAAGATCTCTGAGCTAATTCAGGAAGTTTTCAGTCACAGCCCAACCTTCATTTCTATGTCATCTGTCTCACCCACACCGTTTTATTTTTGTCTTCGTTTTGACATGCAACTGCTTGTTCACAGCCCTAGCTGATTTTGTTCCAAATACCAGTGAATCATGGTAAAGACTTAACATGAGATACGAGATGGTGAAATGGGCTGGCCTTATAGGAAGAAAACTAGGCATACATCTGGGGGATTTTTTTTTCCTGAGGCACACAGTTCCACTTTTACCCAAGAGTCAGCAAAAAAAAATCTAACCAAACTTGATTTGTCACCGCCGAATACAACAAGTGTAGACCTTACCATAAGAATTTGTTCTTAACTGACTTTCCTAGTTAAATAAAGGTAAAATAAATAAAAAATTTAAATGTGAAATGCTTACTTACAAGCCCTTAACCAACAGTGCAGTTCAAGAAGAGTTAAGAAAATATTTACCAAATTAGGTAAAAATTATTAAAAAAGTAACGTAATAACATAACAATAACGAGGCTATATACAAGGGGGCACCGGTACCAGGTCAGTGTGTGGAGCTACAGGTTAGTTGAGGTAATTTGTACATGTTATTGACTTGTTTATTGACTTGTTTATTGTTTACTCCATGTGTAACTCTATGTTGTTGTCTGTTCACACTGCTATGCTTTATCTTGGCCAGGTCGCAGTTGCAAATGAGAACTTGTTCTCAACTAGCCTACCTGGTTAAATAAAGGTGAAATAAAAAATAAAAAAAATAAAAAATGTAGGTAGGAGTGAAGTGACTATGCATAGATAATAAACAGGGAGTAGCAGCAGTGTACAAAACAATGTAAATAGTCCGGCGGTGAATTGATTAATTGTTCAGCAGTCTTATGGTTTGTGGGTAGAAGCTGTTGAGGAGCCTTTTGGTCCTTGACTTGGCGCTCCGGTACCGCTTGCCTTGCGGTAGCAGGGAAAACAGTCTATGACTTGGGTGACTGGAGTCTCTGACAATTTTATAGGCTTTCCTCTGACACCGCCTATTATATAGTTTGTGGATGGCAAGAAGCTTGGCCCCAGTGATGTATTGGGACGTATGCACTACCCTCTGTAGCGCCTTATGGTCAGATGCCGAGCAGTTGCCATACCAGGTGGTCACGCAACTGGTCAGAATGCCCTCGATGGTGCAGCTGTATAACTTTTTGAGGAACTGGGGATCCATGCCAAATCTTTTCAGTCTCCCGAGGGGAAAAAGGTTTTGTTGTGCCCTCTTCACGACTGTCTTGGTGTGTTTGGACCATGATATTTCGTTGGTGATGTGGACACCAAGGAACTTGAAACTCTCGACACGCTCCACTACAGTCCTGTCGATGTTAATGGGGGCATGTTCGGCCTGCCTTTTCCTGTAGACCACGATCAGCTCCTTTGTCTTGCTCACATTGAGGGAGAGGTTGTTGTCCTGAGAACACACTGCCAGTTCTCTGATCTCCTCCCTAAAGGCTGTCTCATCATTGTTTGTGATCAGGCCTACCACTGTTTTGTTGTCAGCAAACTTAATGATGGTGTTGGAGTCGTGTTTGGCCACGCAGTTGTGTGTGAACAGGGAGTTATTGAGGTGGCTAAGTACACACCCCTGAGGAGCCTCAGTGTTAAGGGTCAGCGTGGCAGACGTGTTGTTGCCTACCCTTATCACCTGGGGGGCGGCCCATTAGGAAGTCCAGGATCCAGTTGCAGAGGGAGGTGTTTAATCCCAGGATCCTTAGTTTAATGATGAGCTTTGTGGGCTCTATGGTGTTGAATGCTGAGCTGTAGTCAATGAACAGCATTCTCACGTAGGTGTTCCTTTTGTACAGGTGGGAAAGGGCAGTGTAGACTACGATTGAGATTGCATGCGAATTGAAGTGGATCTAAGGTATCCGGGAGGATGCTGTTGATGTGAGCCATGACCAGCCTTTCAAAGCTCTTCATGGCTACCGACCGGTAATCATTTAGTCAGGTTACCTTTGCTTCTTTGGGCACAGGGACTATGGTGGTCTGCTTGAAACATGTAGGTATTACAGACCCGGTCAGGGAGAGGTTAAAAATGTCAGTGAAGACACTTGCCAGTTGGTCCGCGCATGCTTGGAGTACACGTCCTGGTAATCTGTCTGGCCCCGAAGCTTTGTGAATGTTGACCTGTTTAAAGGTCTTGCTCACATCGGCTACCGAGAGCGTTATCATACAGTCATAAAGAACAGCTGGTGCTCTCGTGCATGCTTCAGTGTTGCCTGCCTCGACGCAAGCATAAAAGGCATTTAGCTCATCTGGTAGGCTCGCGTCACTGGGCAGCTTGCGTCTGGGTTTCCCTTTGTAGTCCGTAATAGTTTCCAAGCCCTAACCACATCCGACGAGCGTCATAGTCGGTGTAGTAGGATTCAATCTTAATCCTTTATCGACACTTTGCTTGTTTGATGGTTTGTCTGAGGGCATAGCCAGATTTCTTATAAGCCTCCTGATTAGTGTCCTGCTCCTTGAAAGCGGCAGCTCTAGCCTTTAGCTCGATGCGGATGTTGCCTGTAATCCATGGCTTCTGGTTGGGAAATGTACGTACGGTCACTATGGGGATGACGTCATCAATGTACTTATTGATGAAGCTAATGACTGAGGTGATATACTCCTCAATGCCATTGGATGAATCCTGGAACATATTCCAGTCTGTGCTAGCAAAACAGTCCTGTTGCGTAGCATCCGCGTCATCTGACCACTTCCATTATGGTCAGATTTACCAAATGGAGGTCGGGGGAGAGCTTTGTATGCATCTTTGTGTGTGGAGTAAAGGTGGTCTACATTTTGTTTTCCTCTGGTTGCACATGTGACATGCTTGTAAAAAAAAATGGTTAAACTGATTTAAGTTTGCCTACATTAAAGTCCACGACCACTAGGAGCGCCGCTTCTGGATGAGCATTTTTTGTTTGCTTATGGCCTTATAGAGTTGGTTGAGTGCGGTGTTAGTGCCAGCATTGGTCTGTGGTGGTAAATAGATGGCTATGAATAATATAGATGAGAACTCTCTTGGTAGATAGTGTGGTCTACAGCTTATCACAAGGTACTCTACCTCCGGCAAGTAATACCTCGAGACTTCTTTAATATTAAACATTGCGCATCTGTTATTGACAAAAAGGACAACACAGTCAAGGTATTGGAGTGGCCATAACGACGCCCTGCCCTCAATCCTATAGAAATTTGTGGGAAGAACTGAAAAAGTATGTGCGAGCAAGGAGGCCTACAAACCTGACTCAGTTACACCAGTCATGTCAGGAGGAATGGAACAAAATTCACCCAACTTATTGTGGGAAGCTTGTGGAAGGCTACCCGAAATGTTTGACCCAATTTAAACAATTTAAAGGCAATGCTACCAAATACGAATTGAGTGTATGTAAACTTATGACCCACTGGGAATGTGATGAAAGAAATAAAAGCTGAAATAAATAATTCTCTCTACTATTTTTTTGACATTTCACATTCTTAAAATAAAGTGGTGATCTTAACTGACCTAAGACAGATCATTTTTACGAGGCTTGAATGTCAGGAATTGTGAGAAACTGAGTTTAAATATATTTGGCTAAGGTGTATGTAAACTTCCGACTTCAACTGTATATATACAGTTGAAATCGGAAGTTTACATACACGTAGGTTGGAGTCATTAAAACTCGTTTTTCAACCACTCCACAAATTTCTTGTGAACAAAATATAGTTTTGGCAAGTCGGTTAGGACATCTTCTTTGAGCATGACACAATTAATTTTTCCATCAATTGTTTACAGACAGATTATTTCACTTATAATTCACTGTATAGCAATTCCAGTGGGTCAGAAGTTTACATACACTAAGTTGACTGTTCATTTAAACAGCTTGGAAAATTCCAGAAAATGATGTAATGGCTTTAGAAGCTTCTGATAGGTTTATTGACATAATTTGAGTCAATTGGAGGTGTACCTGTGGATGAATTTCAAGGCCTACCTTCAAACTCAGTGCCTCTTTGCTTGACATCATGGGGAAGTCAAAAGCAATCAGCCAAGACCTCAGAAAACAATTGTTTGTAGACCTCCACAAGTCTGGTTTATCCTTGGGAGCATTTTCCGAACACGTGAAGGTATCACGTTCATCTCTACAATATAGTATGCAAGTATAAACACCATGGGACCACGCAGCAGTCATACCACTCAGGAAGGAGAAGCGTTCTGTCTCCTAGAGATTAACTTACTTTGGTGCAAAAAGTGCAAATCAATCCCAGAACATGTATTTTGCTAAGGTGTATGTAAACTTCCGACTTCAACTGTATATATATACTGTATATATATATGTTCAGTACCAGTCAAAAGTTTGGACACACCTACTCATTCCAGGGTTTGAGTAGGTGTGTCCAAACTTTTGACTAGTACTGTATATTTACGTTACTGGTCAAAAGTTTTAGAACACCTACTCATTTAAAGGTTTTTCTTTATTTTTTTACTATTTTCTATATTGTAGAATAATAGTGAAGACATCAAAATTATGGAATAACACATATGGAATCATGTAGTATCCAAAAAAGTGATAAACAAATCAAAATATATTTTATATATGAGATTCTTCAAATAGCTACCCTTTGCCTTGATGACAGCTTTGCACAATCTTGGGATTCTCTCAGACTTTGCATGGAATATCAGAGGCATTCAATAGGAAAGCATGTATTGAAACCATGTGTTTCCCCTTTGAGTCACAGCTTTAACATTCATTGCACTTGGTAAGGAGCGTCAAAAGATTGGCAAATATTTTTGCCAATATAAGACATACCGACATACATACAATCAAACATGGGTGGTGCTACAAATACAGTAGTAAGCATATAACTACATGTTTAACTATATACTGTATAACTGCAGTGGTATAATGTTTTTAGAGTGTATTCTTACAACCATTTAGCAAACTTTACTCGGAGTAAGAGTCACACTGGATGTAAGGGTTAAACACAAGTCGAGAAGGAAGTTGATGATGCAACTAGTGTAAAAATACAAAGCTATAAATACAAGTGGAAATTATTTGAAAATAATAAGGGTGGCATACATTTCCTTCTCGATCTGTCTTTGAATGTTTTGGGTTCTTTTTGTTTCCTTGCCTGGTGAACCTGTCAAAAGGACATTTCTAATATTGTATAACTAAATGTTAGTAGGTTTCAGAAATAATTGGTCCAGTAGCTGAGCTGTAACTGAAAATGTAAACATGTGGAGTGAACCATGTCAAACCATCCCACTTGGACATGGTAATAAATCATAACGGCAACAGATTATTAGGAAAGAAGCCTAAATGTGACAGAGATTAATAGAGTTGTCTCCTGATATGCACTGGCATGGGTCTACCATGACTATGTGCACTAAGCCAGACCATACAGATATATGGAGAAGTCAAGAAAATGTATTTTGTGAAAATGATTAACTGCTCTGTGCTGCATAATACTATAACTGTCCACATCACTCAGGAATTAACATGGTCCACACACACCCACACAGTTGTAAAGGCACAACAGCGCTTCTTCCCCCTCAGGTGGCTGAAAAGATTTTGGGATGGGCCCTCAGATCCTCAAAAAAGTTCTACAGCTGCATCATTGAGAGCATCTTGACTGGCTTCATCACCGCTTGGTACGGCAATTGCAAGGCATTTAACCACAAGGCGCTACAGAGAGTGGTGAGTATGCCCCAGTACATCATTGGGGCCAAGATCCCTGCTATCCAGGACCTCTATCAGATCAAATCAAATGTAATTTGTCACGTGCGCCAAATACAACAGGTGTAGATCTTATAGTGAAATGCTTACTTACAAGCCCTAACCAACAATAAAAAAAGTATATATTTCAATAAAAAACAAATAACAATAACAATTAAAAGTAACAATTAATTAAAGAGCAACAGTAAAATAACAATAGCGAGGCTATGTACAGGGGGTACCAGTACAGAGTAAATGTGCAGGGGCACAAGTTAGTCGAGGTAATTGATGTAATATGTACATGTATTTAGAGTTATTATAGTGATTATACATAGATAATAACAGAGAGTAGCAGCAGTGTAAAGGGGGGGGGGGGGGATGCAAATAGTCTGGGTAGTCATTTGATTAGATGTTCAGGAGTCTTATAGCTTGGGGGTAGAAGCTGTTTAGAAGCCTCTTGGACCTAGACTTGGAGCTCTGGTATCGCTTGACATGTGGTAGCAGAGAGAACCGTCTATGTCTAGGGTGGCTGGAGTCTTTGACAATTTTTAGGGCCTTCCTCTGACACCGCCTGGTATAGAGGTCCTGGATGGAAGGAAGCTTGGCCCCAGTGATGTACTGGGCTGTACGCACTACCCTCTATAGTGCCTTGCGGTCGGAGGCCGAGCAGTTGCCATACCAGGCAGTGTCAGAGGAATGCCCAAAATATTGTCAATTTACTCCAGCCATCCAAGCCATAGACTGTTCTCTCTGCTACCACACAGCAAGCGGTGCTAGTAAGTCTGGAACCAACAAGACACTGAACAGCTTCTACCACCAATCAATAAGACTGATAAACCAGACTGCTTAGTAGCTAATCAAATGGCTTCACAGTCTACCTGCATTGACCCTTTTTTGAACTAACTCTCTTGCACTGACTCTATGCACACAACGGACTCTACCCACACACTCACACATGCAAAACTTACACTGACACCCTAACACACACACACACACACACTACACATGCCCACACACAAAACATGCACACACATGCATAGCTGCGGGAAGATGTTTGGGGGGGGGGGGGGGTGTTTTGTGTATATCTGTCTGCTAATACAGGACTAGTAAAGGACCAATGCACTACTTTTGTGAAGAAAAAACAAATATATTATTAATAAATACAACAACAACAAAATTCTGGGGATGCAGCAGCTCTCAGCACCCCTACTTCCTGCGGCTCTGCATACTGACGCCACACACACACACACACACACACACACTTTCACAATCACCACATACGCTGCTGCTACACCTCAATCTATTATCTATCTTTTCTGTTGCCCTGTCAATTTACCCCTACCTATATGTACATAGCTACCACGATTACGTCGTACCCCTGTTACCCCTATTACCCCTATTACGTCGTACCCCTGCACATTGACCTGGTACTGGTACTCTCTGTATATAGCCATGTTATTTTTTATTTGTTATTGTTGCTGAACAGTCCAGACTGTTCAAAGGACAGTACCATCAAACCAGACAGGCAAATTCAGGACAGCTAAGACAACCCAAGTCAAGGACAAATCACCTTAAATCTACAGTTTTACATAGAGCAATAGCTGAATGGAACTCTTTACCAATCCATATTTCTCTCAGGATAAAAAGTGAATCTACCTTCAAGATAGACCTTATGACTGGACAGGAAATAGAAAGCATCAACCGAATGATAAATGTGTTTCCTGTCAGGTATTTTAATTGTCTGTCTTGTCTACTTGTTGAAAGTTTGTGAAGTCTTGATTTGTGGTTGTTTGTAATGCTTTGTTAATTGGTGTTGACCCTGGGAAGATTAGCTAGCGTTACGGCGTTAGCTAATGGGGATCCTAATAGAAATGACAAAAATGACAAATCAGTACCATAGACAGCCACATGATATTTAGCAACATTGATTGGAGTAAATCGTTTTTGGTATCTTTAGGTTGTTTTCAGTGTATTAAACTCAGCATATATAGCCTTGTTGATTTGATGATGTTTAAATGTTTAAGTTGAAATGGTGCTGGAATGGCGGAAGCAGTTCTCCCGTTGTCTTTGGGCTGACTTGCGGTAACTCCATGGTTCTAAATCAGTAGTTCTTTAGTAAACTGTAGAAAACATTAACTTGCTTGACCATGCTGCAGGTTATAAAACTATTTGTTACATACAATATTTGCTCTGTGGACTTGCTTTCTGATTTTGTGATATATTTTTTACTGGCCTGGCTTCCCCAGAGATTTTACCCACGCATAGCTACTGCCTCTATCCCATAATATGCACAGCAGACGTAGAAACACAATACACCATGTCATTGAGCATGCTCACAGATCTCCTTAATTCCATCGCTTTAAGTAAGCATGGTAATAAACTGTTACTTTAACTCTACCTACATGTATATATTACCTCAACTACCTCGATTAACCTGTGCCCCCTCACATTGACTCTGTACCGGTACCCCCTGTATATAGCCTCGCTATTGTTATTTTACTGCTGCTCTTAAATTGTTCTTTAGTTTTACTTAACACTTATTTTTTGTTAAAACTGCATTGTTGGTTAAGGGCTTGTAAGTAAGCATTTCACTTTAAGGTCTACTACACCTGTTGTATATGGTGCATGTGACAAATACAATTTGATTTGATTTGAAACTGTCAACATGGTAAGGTTTAAAAAATAATCCTAAAATGTAAAATTTCCACTTTCAAATGTCAGACTTGATTTGCCCTAACGAAAAATGTGTCAACCCCTAATTTTTTTTTTTTAAGAATCCAGATAATAATTCACATTTCCTGTTGCTGCATGATTCTTTTCCTGCTGTGAAAAACACGTCAAATGAAGATAACAGATCTGTATCTTACATACATCCGGCTGGGGCTTTACACTCTGGGGTTAACTTGGTCTTAATTAAATTAAATATAGTGCAGCATTGCGTCAATGTTATATGGAAGATAACAAAAGTCATGCCTCAGTGTGGGGTTCACAGTAAGGAAGTAAACTGAGTGTACAAAACATTAAGAACACCCATTTGCACTCAGTACAGCCAAAATGCATTGGGGCATGAACTCTACAAGGTGTCGAAAGCGTTACACAGGGATGCTGGCTCATGTTACTCCAATGCTTCCCACAGTTGTGTAAAGTTGGGTGGATGTTCTTTGTGGAGTGGATCATTATTAATACACACGGGAAACTGATGAGCAGGGTTCCCCAAATTTCGGCTCACGTGTAGTTTTATTTGGCCCCCCAAGTTTTCTGAGCAAACAAATGATTTATTTCAGCTTTTATTTCTTTCATCACATTTCCAGTGGGTCAGAAGTTTATATACACTCAATTAGTATTTGGTGGCATTGGCTTTAAATTGTTTAACTTGGGTCAAACATTTCTGGTAGCCTTCTACAAGCTTCCCACAATTTTTTGGGTGAATTTTGGCCCATTCCTCCTGACATAACTTGTGTAACTGAGTCAGGTTTGTAGGCCTCCTTCCTCACACAAGCTTTTTCAGTTCTGGATTGAGGTCATGGTCTTGTGATGGCCGCTCCAATACCTTGACTTTCTTGTCCTTAAGCAATTTTGCCACAACTTTGGAAGTATGGTTGGGGTCATTGTCCATTTGGAAGACCCATTTGCGACCAAGCTTTAACTTCCGACTGATGTCTTGAGATGTTGCTTCAATATATCCACATCATTTTCCTGCCTCATGATGCCATCTATTTTGTGAAGTGCACCAGTCCCTCCTGCAGCAAAGCACCGCCACAACATGATGCTGCCACCCCCGTGCTTCACGGTTGGGATGGTATTCTTCGGCTTGCAAGCCTCCCCCTTTTTCCTCCAAACATAATGATGGTTATTATGGCCAAACAGTTCTATTTTTGTTTCATCAGACCAGAGGACATTTCTCCAAAAAGTACGATCTTTGTCCCCATGTGCAGTTGAAAACCATAGTCTTGCTTTTTTTATGGCGGTTTTGGAGCAGTGGCTTCTTCCTTGCTGAGGGGCCTTTCAGGTTATGTCGATATAGGGCTCGTTTTACTGTGGATATAGATACTTTTGTACCTGTTTCCTCCAGCATCTTCACAAGGTCCTTTGCTCTTGTTCTCGGATAGATGGCATCATGGAAGGTGTTCCTGATTTGATTTGACTCTGTGCACTTATCACACATCATTGACTGTACTGTCCTTTGAACGGTCTGGACAGGTCCTAACATTTTTTATGGTGTGCGACAAGTGTTCATCTTGTCCTTTTGTGACAGAGGCTGATGAGAGTAACCAGAGTGGGTGACCCATCATCCGCTGTCGCCTCAATACCGCCTCTATGTTTACGCCCTGCACGGCTGCCTGTGTGAGATGGGCTTTACCGCTTTATGTGACTGTTGGGAGACTCAGGATAGGAGGCTGGCAGGACACACCAGCCTTTGGGCTCTCCCCGTCTATGCCTTAGCCATCTTCTTCATGGAGGGCCTGCATGCCAGGCTGCTGGCCCAGCGCCAACTGTAGCACCAGCTGTAGTTTACAAATATACACTGCTCAAAAAAATGAAGGGAACACTTAAACAACACAATGTAACTCCAAGTCAATCACACTTCTGTGAAATCAAACTGTCCACTTAGGAAGCAACACTGATTGACAATAAATGTCACATGCTGTTGTGCAAATGGAATAGACAACAGGTGGAAATTATAGGCAATTAGCAAGACACCCCCAATAAAGGAGTGGTTCTGCAGGTGGTGACCACAGACCACTTCTCAGTTCCTATGCTTCCTGGCTGATGTTTTGGTCACTTTTGAATGCTGGCGGTGCTTTCACTCTAGCGGTAGCATGAGACGGAGTCTACAACCCACACAAGTGGCTCAGGTAGAGCAGCTCATCCAGGACGGCACATCAATGCGAGCTGTGCTAAGAAGGTTTGCTGTGTCTGTCAGCGTAGTGTCCAGAGCATGGAGGCGCTACCAGGAGACAGGCCAGTACATCAGGAGACGTGGAGGAGGCCGTAGGAGGGCAACAACCCAGCAACAGGACCGCTACCTCTGTCTTTGTGCAAGGAGGAGCACTGCCAGAGCCCTGCAAAATTACCTCCAGCAGGCCACAAATGTGCATGTGTCTGCTCAAACGGTCAGAAACAGACTCCATGAGGGTGGTATGAGGGCCCGACGTCCACAGGTGGGGGTTGTGCTTACAGCCCAACACCGTGCAGGAAGTTTGGCATTTGCCAGAGAACACCAAGATTGGCAAATTCGCCACTGGCACCCTGTGCTCTTCACAGATGAAGGCAGGTTCACACTGAGCACATGAGCACATGTGACAGACGTGACAGAGTCTGGAGACACGGTGGAGAACGTTCTGCTGCCTGCAACATCTTCCAGCATGACCGGTTTGGCGGTGGGTCAGTCTTGGTGTGGGGTGGCATTTCTTTGGGGGGCCGCACAGCCCTCCATGTGCTCGCCAGAGGTAGCCTGACTGCCATTAGGTACCGAGATGAGATCCTCAGACCCCTTGTGAGACCATATGCTGGTGCGGTTGGCCCTGGGTTCCTCCTAATGCAAGACAATGCTAGACCTCATGTGGCTGGAGTGTGTCAGCAGTTCCTGCAAGAGGAAGGCATTGATGCTATGGACTGGCCCGCCCATTCCCCAGACCTGAATCCAATTGAGCACATCTGGGACATCATGTCTCGCTCCATCCACCAACGCCATGTTGCACCACAGACTGTCCAGGAGTTGGCGGATGCTTTAGTCCAGGTTTTTGAGGAGATCCCTCAGGAGACCATCCGCCACCTCATCAGGAGCATACCCAGGCGTTGTAGGGAGGTCATACAGGCACGTGGAGGCCACACACACTACTGAGCCTCATTTTGACTTGTTTTAGGACATTACATCAAAGTTGGATCAGCCTGTAGTGTGGTTTTCCACTTTAATTTTGAGTGTGACTACAAATCCAGACCTCCATGTGTTGATACATTTGATTTCCATTGATAATTTTTGTGTGATTTTGTTGTCAGCACATTCAACTATGTAAAGAAAAAAGTATTTAATAAGAATATTTCATTCATTCAGATCTAGGATGTGTTATTTTAGTGTTCCCTTTATTTCTTTGAGCAGTGTATATAGACCCCCACCCCTTGTCTTACCAGAGGCTGCTCTTCAATCTTGCCGATACAGTGTGTAACCCGCCAAGTTGTATGTTATTCATGTCGTCGTTCAGCCACGACTCGGTGAAACATAAGATATCACAGTTTTTAATGTCCCGTTGGTAGGATATAATTGCTTGTGGTTCGTCCACTTTATTGTCCAGTGATTGTACATTGGCCAATAGTACCTATGGCACCCCGATCACCTTCCACGATACCTCTGTCTCCTTCTCATGCGAATGACGGGGATGAGGGCTTGTTCTGGCATGTCTGGAGTAAATCCTTTCATCCGACTCGTTAAAGAAAAATTCTTCATCCAGTTCAAGGTGAGTAATCGCTGTTCTAATGTCCAGAAGCTCTTTTCGTTCAGAAGAGACGGTAGCAGCAACATTATTTACAAAATAAGCTACAAACAATGCAAAAAACAAATAAAATGTCAGCCATCCCCTCCGGCGCCATCTTCAGCGGGTGTACATTTTTCAGTTATTGTGCACTCTGGCACACTCAGATGAGAGTGCTCTGAAATCGGAGTAGATAGCCAGAGAGGATTTACCAGCTATGTCTATCAACAGTTGCCACAGTGACATCATGAACAAACATTCTTTTGAAATGGTTACTTGCATAGTGGAGTCTTTTGTTAAGATATGTAGCTATCTAGCTAAACAATGAACCATAATCCCAACTCATGACGTTTCTACTGTGCATGAATCGGGTTCAATGTTAGCTAGCTACCATTAGCCTATAACTAGCAAAGCAAATGTCTCTGACATACGAATAATATTATTACACATATCATACATGTAACGTTAACTAGCGAGCCAGCCAGCTAATGTTAGCGGGCTAGATAACACTACACTATAACTTGAAATGAAAATGACTTTCTGACAAAATTTGAAATGTGTAATATCTGAAAATGTAGCTAGCTAGACTATCTTACCCATATACATGGATGGACGCTTCCCTCTCTCTGTCACGGATGCCATGGTTGCACTTAGTTTGAAGATATAATCCGGAGACAGGTGTTTTCTCCATACCCTTAGCTATCGAACGCTAATTCCACTGCTTTCAAAACTCGGTCCTCCAGAAAGTGGAGAGCAACACTTATGCAGTTCTATTACAGGATATCTTTCAAAAAAAGATGTGTTAGAATTTACAGATGGCATACAAGTATGTTATTAAAACTTCTTGATGCTACGGATCCTGTTACCGGGATCATTTATCAACAACAACCGCTAAACTGCAGAGCACCAAATTCAAAAAAAATACAAAAAATATTTATAATCATGAACTCACAAGTGAAATATACCAAAACACAGTTTAGCTTGTTGTTAATCCACCTAACGTGTCAGATTTTGAAAATATGCTTTACAGCGAAAGCAATCCAAGCGTTTGTGAGTTTATAAATCACTAGACAAAACATTAAGAACAGCTAGCCTTAAATTAGCTTGGTCACAAAAGTCAGAAAAGCAATACAATTAATCTTCGGATGTTTATACTCACGCGACTCCCAGTTACACAATAAATGTAATATTTTTGTTCGATAAAGATTTGTTTTATAACCAAAAACTGCCATTTGGTTTGTGCGTTATGTTCAGAAAACAACAGGCTCGTTCCGGTCCTGAAGGGCAGACGAGGGCAGACGAAAATTCCAAAAAGTATCCGTAATGTTCGTAGAAACATGTCAAAGGTTTTTTATAATCAATCCTCAGGTTGTTTTTAACATACATAATCGATAATATTTCAACCGGACGGTAACCTATTCAGTACTACAGAGAAAGAAAATGTCAAGCTTCATCTCGCGCGCAGGAACTAATCAAAGGACACCTGACGCGTTTTGAAAGATCTCGCTCATTTTTCAAAATAAAAGCTTGAAACTATGTCTAAAGCCTGGTCACAGCCTGAGGAAGCCATTGGAAAAGGAATCTGGTTGATACCCCTTTAAATGGAGGAGGGGCAGGCAACGGAACAGGGATCTTTCCAAATATAAGGCACTTCCGGGTTGGATTTCCTCAGGTTATCGCCTGCAAAATCCGTTCTGTTATACTCACAGACAATATTTTGACAGTTTTGGAAACTTTAGAGTGTTTTCTATCCTAATCTGTCAATTATATGCATATTCTAGCATCTACACCTGAGAAATAGTCCGTTTACCTTGGGAACGTTATTTTTCCAAACATAAATATTCTGCCCCCTAGCTGAAAGAGGTTAATTCCGAAAGCATGAAAATATTCTGCAACTTAATCAAGTTTATTATTTAAATGACGTTTGTGAAGATGTTCTATTACAATTTGTTCTGAAAATAACAAATAGTTTTACTCCCTGTTTTACTCTACCTCTCCATATCTGATCTTTGAGTTCATTACAGAGAGTTATTCTTCAACGTAATTTATGACAGGGATATAATCATGCTCTCTGTAGCAAAAGAGCATACAATCTCTTTTGCTGACCCTCCTTTTTCCTTGTGTGTCACAGAAGAGAGTGTGTCGTCATCAGAGGTCATGCACGCTTCCTCTCTGGGTTCTGAGCGACAAACAGGGAAACGCTCCCCTCAGCCCGACTCCATTGGTACCTGCAGCATAGAAATCAGACAAATACAAAGTCAAACAGATTCCTCTATCGAACCACAAAATAACAGCATCTACTGTATCTGACAGACAGGTGCCTAACTTCTCTTTTCTTGTGTTGCTTGAATTCAACCTTTTTTTCCTCAAAAGCCATTTCTTGGGGTCATTCACAAACATGCACACATCCCCTCAATCGTCTTTTTCCTTCTCTTATTATTATACTCATCATCCCACTCACTGGCTGTGTCCAGGAATGAGTAGACTGTCTCCTGTGGATAGAGGGAACTCTTGGCCATCCAGAGTCACCTGGGAGCATCCCTCCTGATAGAGGAAGAGAGGGTGAGCGTGAGACAAAGTGCAAATAGACAGAGGGAAGCAGATAGATGTAAAGGAAGAGAGAGAAATGGCACAAATTGAAATAAATAATGAAGGTGTGATAACATGAAAGAAATGCAAATACTCTAATAGAGTAGTAATAGGAGACATACCTGCTGCCATATCCAGACATCAGTTTCTCGTTCACAAGCCTCTGTCTGCCCGGGCCCATACAGGAGGGTCTGTCACAGAGTAGTAGAAGAAACATCTGATATGAAACAATTAGGACTGATAAACCAGTCCTAATTGAATTATAGCTCACTTCCCTCCTACTACAACAATGAGCAGCATAATCAACACACAAACGAGCAACATGTATTCAACTTTCAATATTACCGAGTCATGAGTTTGAATCAGTGGGGCGCTCAGTCTAGACTGAGTCTAGAGTCTTCTCTCTTTCTCTCTTTCTTTCTCTCTCGGAGGACCTGAGCCCTAGGACCATGCCTCAGGACTACCTGGCATGATGACTCCTTGCTGTCCCCAGTCCACCTGGCCGTGCTGCTGCTCCAGTTTCAACTGTTCTGCCTGCGACTATGGAACGCTGACCTGTTCACCGGACATGCTACCTGTCCCAGACCTGCTGTTTTCAACTCTCTAGAGACCGCAGGAGCGGTAGAGATACTCTTAATGATCGGCTATGAAAAGCCAACTGACATTTACTCTTGAGATGCTGACTTGCTGCACCCTCGACAACTACTGTGATTATTACTATTTGACCATGCTGGTCATTTATGAACATTTGAACATCTTGGCTATGTTCTGTTATAATCTCCACCCGGCACAGCCATAAGAGGACTGGCCACCCCTCACAGCCTGGTTCCTCTCTAGGTTTCTTCCTAGGTTTTGGCCTTTCTAGGGAGTTTTTCCTAGCCACCGTGCTTCTATACCTGTATTGCTTGCTGTTTGGGGTTTTAGGCTGGGTTTCTGTACAGCACTTTGAGATATCAGCTGATGTAAGAAGGGCTATATAAATACATTTGATTTGATCGCTTTGAAAGGTCTCAATCGATGTGAAAGGTCAGAGAAATAACTAAGTTATAATTGGGATATGGCAGGGTCACCTCTGTCTCAAACTGGGCGCCAAACATGTCAATGGTGCGTCCACTGGCCAGGGAGGGTTGCTGTTTTTCCACCCAGTCTCTGAAGTTGAAGGGGGTCATCACATGCATGGTGTTCATGGGGAAGGGAGGCTGTCTGAAGACCTCATCTAGACAAACAGAGGCAGGAATGCATCTCAGTGTGATACAGTATGCACTACGATAGCACATAAAATGATAACACATAGGACAGGAATGGGTGTGGCAGAAGAGTCATAATTAGTTAGTTAATTAACATAGATAATTAAGATGTCTTATCTACATAATATGCTTATATGCTATGCTTGTTATTATAACATATCCCTTTGGACTCTGGTGTTGGCAGTTGCACTTCCTCCCTCAGCTGGGGCTCAGTCACCTGGGGCCCAGAGAGGGGTGAAGTCAGGCTTGTCTATCACATGTCTCTGGTGCTGTGCAGAATATCAGAAGGAGAAGAGGACAGGAGGGAACATTGTCTTCATATGTGAACGTGTCTTACCTATTCTAAACCATGTGAAGGGATGGTGTGATTAATGGGGAACTAATTAGTTGTCTCCACACCGTCTGTGCACCAGTCACTCCCTCTTTTGGCCTTGGGGGAGATAAGGTTTGAGACAAGATGTGTGGGGTAGTGTCTGGAACCATTGTATGTCATCTCTGATGTTGCACTTATCCTGGGGTAGGTGACCTAGAGGCCCTTGCCGGACGTCGGAGCAGACGCTTCTCCTTACCCCGGCATGCTAACTTTAAACGGTGTGTCTCCCGCGTGCTAGCGTAGCAACATATAGCCCAAGGCTTCCCTGTTCCATCTATTGCTGCACACTGGACCCTATGATCACTTGGCTACATAGCTGATGCCTGCTGGACTGTTCATTTATCACGCTCCACCATTTTGTTAACCTTTGTTTATCTGTCGTCCCTAGCCCCGAACTCAGGCCCTGTGTGTAGTTAACCGACCCCCTCTGCCCATTCAACGCCATTTTACCTGTTGTTGTTGTCTTAGCTGATTAGCTGTTGTTGTATTGCCCATGTTGTCTTAGCTAGCTCTCCCAATCAACAACTGTGATTGCTTTATGCCTCGCTTTATGTCTCTCTCAAATGGCAATATGCCTTGTATACTGTTGTTTAGGATAGTTATCATTGTTTTAGTTTACTGCGGAGCCCCTAGTCCCACTGTACATGCCTCAGATACCTCCTTTGTCCCACCTCCCACACATGCGGTGATCTCACCCAGTATACCCAGCGTGTCCAGAGATGCAACCTCTCTTATCATCACTCAGTGTCTGGGCTTACCTCCACTGTACCCACACCCTACCATACCCCTGTCTGCACATTATGCTCTGAATCTATTCTACCACGCCCAGAAATCTGCTCCTTTTATTCCTTGTCCCCAACGCTCTAGGCGACCAGTTTTGATAGCCTTTAGCCGTACCCTCATCCTACTCATCCTCTGTTCCCCGGGTGATGTGGAGGCTAACCCAGGCCCTGCGTGTCCCCAGGCACTCTCATTTGTTGACTTCTGTAATTGAAAAAGCCTTGGTTTCATGCATGTTAACATCAGAAGCCTCCTGCCTAAGTTTGTTTTACTCACTGCTTTAGCACACTCCGCCAACCCTGATGTCCTTGCCTTGTCTGAATCCTGGCTTAGGAAGGCCACCAAAAATTCTGAGATTTCCATACCCAACTATAACACTTTCCGTCAAGATAGAACTGCCAAAGGGGGAGGAGTTGCAATCTACTGCAGAGATAGCTTGCAAAGCTCTATGCACAAACAGTTCGAGCTTCAAATTTAAAAAAATGTATCTCTCCAGAAATAAGTCTCTCACTGTTGCCGCCTGTTATAGACCCCCCTCAGCTCCCAGCTGTGCCCTGGACGCCCTATGTGATTTGATTGCCCCCCATCTATCTTCAGATTTTGTTCTGTTAGGTTATCTAAACTGTGATATGCTTAACACCCCTTGCATTCCTTCAATCAAAGCTTGATGCCCTCAATCTCACACAAATTTCAAAGGAAACCACCAGGTACAACCCTAAATCCGTAAACATGGGCATCCCCACAGATATTATCCTGACCAACTTGCCCTCCAAATACACCTCTGTTGTTTTCAATCAGGATCTCAGCGATCACTGCCTCATTGCCTGCATCCGCTATGGGTTCGCGGTCAAACGACCACCCCTCATCACTGTCAAACGCTCCCTAAAACACTTTTGTGAGCAGGCCTTTCTAAATGACCTGGCCCAGGTATCCTGGAAGGATATTGACCTCATCCCGTCAGTCGAGGATGCCTGCTCGTTCTTTAAAAGTCATTTCCTCACCATCTTAAATAAGCATGCCCCTTTCAAAAAATGTAGAACTAAGAACAGATATAGCCTTTGGTTCACTCCAGACCTGACTGCCCTTGACCAGCACAAAAAAATCCTGTGGCGGACTGCACTAGCATCGAATATTGCCTGCGATATGCAACTGTTCAGACAAGACAGGAACCAATACACACAGTCAGTCAGGAAAGCAAAGGATAGCTTTTTCAAACATAAATTTGCATCCTGTAGCTCTAACTTCAAAACGTTTTGGCACACTGTAAAGTCCATGAGAACAAGAGCACCTCCTCCCAGCTGCCCACTGCACTGAGGCTAGGTAACACGGTCACCACCGATAAATCCATAAAAATCGAAAATTTCAATAAACATTTCTCTACGGCTGGCCATGCTTTCCTCCTGGCTACCCCAACCCCGGCCAACAGCTCCGCACCCCCCGCAGCTACTTGCCCGAGCCTCCCCAGTTTCTCCTTCACCCAAATCCAGATAGCAGATGTTCTGAAAGAGCTGCAAAACCTGGACCCGTACAAATCAGCTGGGCTAGAAAATCTGGACCCTCTCTTTCTAAAATTATGCGCCGCCATTGCTGCAACCCCTATTTGTCCAAGATCCCTTAAGATTGGAAAGCTGCCGCGGTCATCCCCCTCTTCAAAGGGGGGGACACTCTAGACCCAAACTGTTATAGACTAAACCCATCCTGCCCTGCCTTTCTAAATTCTTCGAAAGCCAAGTTAATAAACAGATCACTGACCATTTCGAATCCCACCGTACCTTCTCCGCTGTGCAATCTTGTTTCCGAGCTGGTAATGGGGGCACCTCAGCCACTTTCAAGGTACTAAACAATATCATAACCGCCATCGATAAAAGACAGTACTGTGCAGCCGTCTCCATCGACCTGGCCAAGGCTTTCGACTCTGTCAATCACCGTGTTCTTATCGGCAGACTCAATAGCCTTGGTTTCTCAAATGACTGACTCGCCTGGTTCACCAACTACTTCACAGACAGAGTTCATTGTGGCAAATCGGAGGGCCTGTTGCCCGGACCTCTGGCAGTCTCTATGGGGGTACCACAGGGTTCAATTCCCGGGACGACTCTTTTCTCTGTATATATCAATGATGTTGCTCTTGCTGCTGGTGATTCCCTGATCCACCTCTACGCAGACGACACCATTCTGTATACATCTGGCCCTTCTTTGGACACTGTGTTAACTAACCTACAAACTAGCTTCAATGCCATACAAGACTCATTCCGTGGCCTCCAACTGCTCTTAAACGCTAGTAAAATCAAATGCAAGCTTTTCAACCGATCGCTGCCCACACCCGCCCGCCCGACAAGCATCACTACTCTGGATAGTTCTGACCTAGAATACGTGGACAACTACAAATAGCTATGTGTCTGGCTAGACTGTAAACTCTCCTTCCAGACTCATATCAAACATCTCCAATCCAAAATTAAATCTAGAATCGGCTTTCTATTTCGCAACAAAGCCTCCTTCACTCACGCCGCCAAACTTATCCTAGTAAAACTGACTATCATACCGATCCTCGACTTCGGTGATGTCATCTACAAAATAGCTTCCAATACTCTACTCAGCAAATTAGATGTAGTCTATCACCGTGCCATTTGTTTTGTTACCAAAGCCCCTTATACCACCCACCACTGCGACCTGAATGCTCTAGTCGGCTGGCCCTCGCTACATATTCATCGCCAGATCCACTGGCTCCAGGTCATCTATAAGTCTATGCTAGGTAAAGCTCCGCCTTATCTCAGCTCACTGGTTACGATAACAACACCAACCCGTAGCACGCTTTTCAGCAGGTATATCTCACTGGTCATCCCCAAAGCCAACACCTACTTTGGCCGCCTTTCCTTCCAGCTCTGCTGCCAGTGACTGGAACGAATTGCAAAAATTGCTGAAGCTGGAGACTTACATTTCCCTCACTAACTTTAAACATCAGCTATCTGAGCAGCTAACCGATCGCTGCAGCTGTACATAGTCCATCTGTAAATAGCCCACCAAATCTACCTACCTCATCCCCATATTGCTTTTATTTATTTTGCTGCTCTTTTGCACACCAGTATCACTACTTACACAGCATCATCTGCTCATCTATCACTCCAGTGTTAATCTGCTAAATTGTAATTACTTTGCTACTATGGCCTATTCATTTCCTTACCTCCTCATGCCATTTGCACACATATAATAAATAAAAACATCACCGGCAACAAGGTCGCCTATGGGCACAAACCCTCCGTCGCTGGACTAGACAGGAATGGCAAAAAGTGCTCTTCACTGACAAGTCGCGGGTTTGTCTCACCAGGGCTAATAGTTGGATTTGCGTTTATCGTCAAAGGAATGAGCGTTACACCGAGGCCTGTACTCTGGAGCGGAATCGATTTGGAGGTGCAGGGTCCGTCATGGTCTGGGGGCGGTGTGTCACAGCATCATCGGACTGAGCTTGTTGTCATTGCAGGCAATCTCAACGCTGTGCGTTACAGGGAAGACATCCTCCTCCCTCATGTGGTACCCTTCCTGCAGGCTCATCCTGACATAACCCTCCAGCATGACCATGCCACCAGTCATATTGCTCGTTCTGTGCGTGATTTCCTGCAAGACAGGGATGTCACTGTTCTGCCATGGCCAGCGAAGAGCCCGGATCTCAATCCCATTGAGCACATCTGGGACCTGTTGGATTGGAGGGTGAGTACTACGGCCATTCCCCTCAGAAATTTCCGTGCAGGTGCCTTGATGGAAGAGTGGAGTAACATCTCACAGCAAGAACTGGCAAATCTGGTGCTGTCCACGAGGAGGAGATGCACAGCAGTACTTAATGCAGCTGCTGGCCACACCAGTTACTTTTGATTTTGACCACCCCCTTTGTTCAGGGACACATTATTCAATTTCTGTTAGTCACATGTCTGTGGAACTTGTTCAGTTTATGTCTCAGTTGTTGAATCTTGTTATGTTCATACAAATATTTACGCGTTAAGTTTGCTTAAAAATTAACGGTTGACAGTGAGAGTTTATTTTTTTGCTGAGTTTATTTTTAGTTTATTTATTATTATAAAAAAAATTGTGGGGGGGGGGCTGTGTGGGTCTTAACTTACTCTTTAGAGTTAGAATAGTAGAATACACAAGGTGAAATTTCTAAATTTGGTTGTGCATCAGCAGTCACTCAATTAGCCCATATTAGCTAACATTTTTGGGGATTGGTAAATTTGTCTAGCGGCCAGCTATGTAAACCTGTAGTAAGCATGGTCGAATGACTGACCAGGGTGGGCCCATTGATCATCAGTTCTCATATTAAAAACTGCAAACATTTGCCTCTACCCTATGGCAAAATGTGTAGACTTGCAGGAAAGTAGCTGTAAAACTGCAAAAAATACATCTGCCCCATGGCAAAATGAGTAGAATTGCATAAAATGAGTTTATAAAAATGCAAAGTCTTCTCTCCCCCCATGGCGTACTCAGATCCACGAGCCACTGTGGCCATTTAAGATGAGTTAAGTTTTTTTGTGGTCCCCATCCCCATGAAAGTTGCCCAGGGCTCTCGGGTAGTGGGATACACCAGCACAGCAAAATATCTACAGACCCAACGTAAAACCACACAAAAATAAAAGGTGGGAAAATCAGGACATAATGCATTTTCAGTCAATAGAGTGCCAAACTGATGTCAACCTCTTGAAGCTCACCAATCCCTTTGTGTTATTTTGTGAGATGGGGACTCACCTGGGTTTGGCTTGCCTGTTCTGTGCTGCTCCGACGCAAAAAACCTGAGAAACACAGCATCAGCTGAGTATAACACTGCTGAGGACTAATGTCCATTGCAAAGTGTTGTTTCATGCCAGACTAAAATAAATGATATAAGTCTCACTCTTGAATCACAGGCACCAGCTGGGTCCCCAGGTTTTCACAGTAAAACCATCTCTCAAAAAGGGTGTCTGAAGTGTTGTCCACATAGTACCTGAAACCACAAACAGCCAGGCTTTCATTCAATCTTTCTCTCTCACCCCTCTCGCCCTCTTTCGTGCTCTCTCTCTTGTAAGGGGGTCAAGGAGAAGAGGACGTGAGGCATGAACAGTTGAAGTCGGACGTTTACATACACTTAGGTTGGAGTCATTAAAACTTGGTTTTCAACCACACCACAAATTTCTTGTTAACAAACTATAGTTTTTGCAAGTCGGTTAGGACATCTACTTTGTGCATGACACAAGTAATTTTCCAACAATTGTTTACAGACAGATTATTTCACTTATAATTCACTGTATCACAATTCCAGTGGGTCAGGAGTTTGCATACACTAAGTTGACTGTGCCTTTAAACAGCTTGGAAAATTCCAGAAAATTATATCATGGCTTTAGAAGCTTCTGATACGCTAATTGACATCATTTGAGTCAATTGGAGGTGTACCTGTTGATGAATTTCAAGGCCTACCTTCAAAACTCAGTGCCTCTTTGCTTGACATCATGGGAAAATCAGAAGAAGGCCTCAGAAAGAAAATTGTAGACCTCCGCGAGTTTGGTTCATCCTTGGGAGCAATTTCCAAACGCCTGAAGGTACCACGTTCATCTGTACAAACAATAGTATGCAAGTATAAACACCATGGGACCACGCAGCCGTCATACCACTCAGGAAGGAGACGCGTTCTGTCTCCTAGAGATGAACATACTTTTCTGAGAAAAGTGCCAATCAATCCCAGAACAACAGCAAACAACCTCGTGAAGATGCTGAAGGAAACCGGTACAAAAGTATCTGTATCCACAGTAAAATGAGTCCTATATTGACATAACTGCTCCAAAACCGCCATAAAAAAGCCAGACTACGGTTTGCGACTACACATGGGGACAAAAATTTTACTGTTTGGAGAAATGTCCTCTGGTCTGATGAAACAAAAATAAACCTGTTTGACCATAATGTAGGAAAAAGGGGGAGGCTTGCAAGCCGAAGAACACTATCCCAACAGTGAGGCATGGGGGTGGCAGCATCATGTTGTGGGGGTGCTTTGCTGCAGGAGGGACTGGTGCACTTCCCAAAATAAATGGCATCATGAGGGAGGAAAATGATGTGGATATATTGAAGCACCATCTCAAGACATCAGTCAGGAAGTTAAAGCTTGGTCGCAAATGGGTCTTCCAAATGGACAATCACCTCAAGCATACTTTCAAAGTTGTGGCAAAATGGCTTAAGGACAACAATGTCAAGGCATTGGAGTGGCCATCACAAGGCCCTGACCTCAATCCCATAGAACATTTGTGGGAAGAACTGAAAAAGCGTGTGCGAGCAAGGAGGCCTATAAACCTGACTCAGTTACACCAGCTCCTTCATGAGGATTGGGCCAATATTTACCCAACTTATTGTGGGAAGCTTGTGGAAGGCTACCCGAAACATTTGACCCAAGTTAAACAATTTAAAGGCAATGCTACCAAATACTAATTGAGTAAACTTCTGACCCACTGGGAATATGATGAAAGAAATAAAAGCTGAAATAAATCATTATTTCTACTATTATTCTGACATTTCACATTCTTAAAATAAAGTGGTGATCCTAACTGACCTAAGACAGGGTATTTTTACTGGGATTAAATGTCAGAAATTGTGAAAAACTGAATTTAAATGTATTTGGCTAAGGTGTATGTAAACTTCCGACTTCAACTGTAGATGGAGAAAGATTGTGTCAGAAGAGTGAGATACAGGAAAAGGATAAGATGACATGGTGGATGGTGATACCTTAAACAGTCTGTCTCTGACTGAAGCCTCCTCCTCTCCACCACCAGCCCTACAGTGTTAGCCAGTCTCTGGGGGGAGTGGGGGATCCGAGCTGGGAGCAGAAACATCTGAGGACCACAGAAGGACATGGGGTGTGTATGACACAAACACGAATGTAACGAATCTGCATAGCTTGATATGGCACTGTCACTTATGTTAAACAGTGGGCTTCGTGAGACAATCTTGGAATGAATGGCATTTCTCTCACCTCTCCCTCGCGGATACGCACATCCTTATGTTTGCCATTCTCAACCAACTTCAGACACATCTCCCCTTTCACCTGGTAAAAGAGCTGCACAAAAAAAAAGACAGGGAGAGGATATGACAGTGAAAAGCAATGACTACGGACTAGAAAAGGTACAGATACAAGATACAGAGGATGTCTTCAGCTTCAAATCACAGCCAATAGTCCTCACTGTGACATGAATGTGCTTATGCTGACCTCCAGTGGCTAGATTATGTTATTGAAAATGCAATTACAGTCCTTTGCTTTGTGCTGTAATGTCACCCTTTACACAGTACGAGATAAGGGTGTAGATGATTTGTGAAGCTTATATGTCGTACTTATGAAGACTTTATTTATGCTATATAAAGCCTTTATAAATTCTAGTTTGTTTAAAGTGGGACATTCTCATGCTACCAAAGATAAAAAAGAGAAACACTTGAACAGGAATTTACTTTGGGCTTCAACTAGACAAATAGCCAGAGCAAATAGTGGTGACCAAAAGGTGACAGTGCAACATTCTTGTGGAATTTGTCCCTATGGTGGTAGGAAGAACTCACTGAGTTTATGTGACAGTATGGAAATGAAACACTTAGAAACAGAACAAAAAGACTAAACGACTCTGGCAACCGAACCAATAGAACGTACGACCAGCCTGCTTGGGTAGTAACCTTAGATTTGTGTCGGGACTATATCTCGTGGAAAGATGAAATAGTATGAATAAATTCATCAAAATAAAGTTTTTAATGAAAATATGTCAATCATAATTTGAATATGTTGATAACCTATTGTATAAAAGTGATAATGCCCTTGAGGCCGGGGTTTGGAGGATATACTCAACTTTGTCTCGGGCCTAACAACCCCAGTGCCAATATATCCTCCGAACACCGGCTTCTTGGGCATTATCACAGAGTGCCTGGCACATGTGTGAGGAAAGATAATACTGTGGCTGAGTGACTGCTAACTAAATAGCATGGTAGTTTCCTTGCATTTGTTGCCTACTTTCAGATAGGGACATTGCATAGGAATTCTATCTCGTAGGTTTTGAATACCATTTTCTGCACTATGAACGGTCACACAAACTCCACAGCATTTAGCCAATGTGATAGGTGATAGGAATAGTGGCATTGTAACGGCTTTCCTCCTCCTCTTCATCAGAAGAGGAGGAGCAGGGATCGAACCAAAATGCAGCTGAGTTTGTAGACATGATTTATTAAAGAAAAAACACGAAAACACGAACTTGACTAATAAACTAACAAAACAAATAAACGGTGTAGACAGATCTGAACGACGGACTCACATAACACACGAGAACGCACGAACAGGGAAAAAAGCCTACACATAAAAAACACTGAACAAACAAACCGAAACCAGTCCCGTGTGGCATAATGACATACACAAACACAGGAGACAATCACCCACCACTAACACTGTGAAAACACCTACCTAAATATGACTCCCAATTAGAGGAACGCCAAACACCCGCCTCCAATCAAGAGCCATACCAGGCAACCCATAAACCAACATAGAAACAGAAAACATAGAATGCCCACCAAACCTCACGTCCTGGCCAACTAACACATATAACAAACTAACAGAAATAGGTCAGGAACGTGACAGGCATTTTCTCTCACCTCCTCCCCTTCCTCTATGTGGTAGTCCTTTCTGCTGTTGGGACCTCCAACAAACATGATGTTCAGCTGAGAAAAATGCCTTGCGGAGAAAAATAATATAAGCATTCACTTTGCTCGAAATTCATTACCTTTGTCAATCTTTGCCAACATAGTGTAAATGATTACTATTGGACTATTGGACTAGTGTAGATAGTCAGGAGGTAAACAGTAATTGTTACAGCTCAACATGATACTAACATGGTCCCATTTTAAAATAACTACAAATGCTTTATATTAGCTTAAAGAGGATTTGTGAAGCATCTATGATGCATGATATATATAAAGTCTTCATAGTTCACTCTGTGAGTCATTACAAGTCTAGCGACACCAGAGTGTTCAACTTAAACTTAAACTATATGCAAATGAAACTAGCCCAGGCTGCTACTCACATGAGTTTGTTGCACACCGGTGGCAAAAAAGCCTTTTCATTCTCTGTAATCCATTTGTCCACGTTCACAACAAGGGGTTTGCCACTCATTATTGCAAACTGATGTCAAAATTGTGTGTTGAATCACTTAGTTCTGCTTTTTCTGTTTCAGAGCTTGATTGAGTTAAAGTCCATTGGATAGCTAGGGGAGGAGTCCAGCATGACGGTGAAAGGTTGCTTGCATTTCCACAATAATTAAACTAGTGGGTTTGTTGTGGGTGGTCATATAATAAAAAAGAGGAAACACAGTAAAGTGAAGTGATGAGGGGACGAGGAGGGGTGCACACGTATGAGGAAGCAGGAATCACGTGAGAATGAGCACCGCAGTCTCTGTAGTGTCATAGAATGAACATGAACAAACAATGCATATTATTAAAAGATACAATGAAATAAGTTGTATTTTTGTTTTTATAATGTTTCATAAACATACAGTACCAGTCAAAATTTTGGACACATCTACTCATTCCAAGATTTTTCATTATTTTTACTATTTTCTGAATTGTAGAATAATCAAAACTATGAAATAACACATATGGAATCATGTAGTAACCCAAAAAATATTAAACAAATCAAAATATTTTATATCTGAGATTCTTTAAAGTAGCCACCCTTTGCCTTGATGACAGCTTTGTACCCTCTTGGCATTCTCTCAACCAGGTTCATGAGGAATGCATTTCAATTAACAGGTGTGCCTTCTTAAAAGATCATTTGTGGAATTTCTTTCCTTCTTAATGCGTTTGAGCCAATCAGTTGTGTTGTGACAAGGTAGGGGTGGTATACAGAAGATAGCCCTATTTGGTAAAAGACCAAGTCCGTATTATGGCGAGAACAGATCAAATAAGCAAAGAGAAACTACAGTCCATCATTACGTTAAGACATGAAGGTCAGTTAATTGGAACATTTCAAGAACTTTGAACATTTCTTCAAGTGCAGTCGCAAAAAACATCAAGCCCTATGATGAAGCTGAAACTCATGAGGATAGCCACAGGAAAGGAAGACCCAGAGTTACCTTGTCTGCAGAGGATATGTTCATTAGAATTACCAGCCTCAGAAATTGCAGCCCAAATAAATGCTTCACAGAGTTCAAGAAACAGACACATCTCAACATCAACTGTTCAGAGGACTGTGTGAATCAGGCCTTCATGGTCGAATTGCTGCAAAGAAACCACTACTAAAGGACACCAATAAAAAGAGACTTGTTTGGGCCAAGAAACACGAGCAATGGACATTAGATCGGTGGAAATATGTCCTTTGGTCTGATGAGTAAAATTTGAGTTTTTTGGTTCCAACCGCCATGTTTTTGTGAGACGCGGAGCATGTGAATGGATTATCTCCGCATGTGTGGTTCCCACCGTGAAGCATGGAGGAGGAGGTGTGATGGTTTGGGGGTGCTTTGCTGGGTACACTGTCAGTGATTTATTTAGAATTCAAGGCACACTTAGCCAGCATGGCTACCACAGCATTCTGCAGTGATACGCCATTCCATCTGGTTTGCACTTAGTGGGAATCTCATTTGTTTTTCAACAGGACAATGACCCAAAACACACCTCCAGGCTGTGTCAGGGCTATTTGACCTAGGAGAGTGATGGAATGCTGCATCAGATGACCTGGCCTCCACAATAACCTGACCTCAACCCACTTGAGATTGTTAGAGATGAGTTGGACCACAGAGAGAAGGAAAAGCAGCCAACAAATGCTCAGCATATGTGGAAACTCCTTCAAGACTGTTGGAAAAGCATTCCAGTTGACTACCTCATGAATCTGGTTGAGAGAATGCCAAGAGGGTACAATACTATCAACAAGGCCAAGGGTGGCTACTTTGAAGAATATAAAATATGAAATATATTTAGATTGGTATAACACTTGTTTGGTTATTACATGATTTAATGTCTTCACTATTATAGAATGTAGAAATGTAGAAAAAGAAAGAAAAGAAAAACCTTTGAATGAGTAGGTGAGTCCAAACTTTTGACTGGTACTGTGTATGAATTGACTGTGTGTGTGTGTATGTTCAAACCGATACCCTACTGTTTTATTGGCTGAAGTCACCACCTTAAAATCCCCTTACTTTATCACATTATGTCAAGGTTCATAAGGACATACTATCCTGCTATCTGTTCTCACTACCTGGGTCCAGAGTTACGACACACAACTAGGTTGATGACATCAGAGGTCAGAGGTTAGGTTTCCTCATTGCACTCTTTAAGATGAATAGGGCAACCTCCTCAGCCCACCTCCACTGGTAACTAAGAAATACACAATATACTGTACTGTACTCTTCTTAATGTTCTCTTGTACTTCCTCAAACACTAGCATCTACTGTAAAATATTTTACTGTATTCTTACATATACATTTCAAACTCACTGGCTCTGTCAAGGAATGAGCAGACTTTCTCCTGAAGACTGAGGAGAATCTTGGCTAGAGTCATAGGAGGAGGACAAGGTGAGAGGTATAAAGAGAAAATGTGAGCAAAGTTGGCATAACAGCTAAGTTGCTGAGGAATGGTTCTAAGATACATGCGTGGGGAAGACACATACCACCTGCATATTCAGACATCCGTTTCTCTTCTGATCCCCTCAGTCTCTCCTGGCCCAGAGAGAAGGGTCTGTCATGGGTAGAGCAGGACAATATGACATCATCATCTTCACACACTCTCCAATAATAAACTTCCTGTTTCTCACAGATTGAATGGTACAGTACTGCATCTAATCAAGCCCCAGGTAACCTAAAGAGCAGTTTATCACAGTTTCCTTCCCCATTAATGTGTTAATGAGCTCCATCTCTCCACACTACATCCCCTCTCTGTCGATATCCTGGAGCTTGGCAGGAGTCACAGTCTGTTTTGGAGCTCAGTCTAGACATGTAATTGTTGCTGAAATCAGGTTTGTTCTTGTTAGCCTGCCTCCTTGGAGAGGAAGGTCATCTGGGAAGGTCATCTGATTTATATCGGAAACCTATGGTAAAAATGGCCAATAGCTACAGTACCAGTCAAAAGTTTGGACACACCTACTTATTCAAGGGTTTTACTTATTTTTCCTATTTTATACATTGTAGAATAAAACTGAAGACATAAAAACTATGAAATAACACATATGGAATCATGTAGTAACCAAAAAAGTGTTAAACAAATCAAAATATGTTTAGATTCTTTAAAGTAGCCACCCTTTGCCTTGGTGACAGCTTTGCACACTCCTGGCATTCTCTCAACCAGCTTCCAACAGTCTTGAAGGAGTTCCCACATATGTGACCAACCAGCTCAATTCGGTCTTACAATAAGGCCAATAGCCTACAATAAGGAACATTTCCAGTTAAACAGAAAGTGTCCAGATAAATATTAGATGACGCTTACCCAGACACACTTGTATAAATTGATGGGTCATGTGAAAGAAATGCTATAAACCTATCCACATCTTGCCAAGTGGCTGGGTCTCTACAAAAGGTGTAAACGGTACAGCCAAATGGTTACTTGCATAGTAGCATAATCAGAAATAGAAAGTGTCAATATAAATATAATAATATACAGTAAGAACAATATCAATATCATTGATAGATTAGTTATATGCATACAATCAGGGGTAAAGTGGCTGAGCAGCAGGATACAAAAATAATAGTAGCAGCAACGTATGGCATGTGTGTTAGGAGAGTCATTTGAATAGAGGCACTGCAGACAGTGCTGATGACTGGTCTGTCCGAACCATGCATGAACAAGGGAATCTATATTCGGAGAGCCTGTTTCTGTCCTGCCCTTGACTTTGGTGCAGGGCATGTGATGTCCATAGCCTCTTCGTCACAAAACTCCCTGATCTTCTCAAAATGTTTGTCTTGCTGTGTCCAGTCCAGGCGGTGCTTGTAGACTATCTATGGGAGGAAGGATGTCAGCGTTGCGCAGCAGCTGAAACCTGGTCCTGACTGAGTCCGAACGCTCCTTGACGACAACAACACCAGGCTCCAGAGCATCGAAGCTGTGAAACAGGAAATAACATCAAAATCGAGACGACATTACAACCTAGGACAACATCAATTCACCTCTCATGTTTAGATAAGAAGAATAACCTCATACAATGCAATGAAAATGATATTCACCTGAAGTGCTAGTACTGCTTGAACTGTGGCAGCGGCCTGAAGTACAGAGTCAGGTGTTGTTGCCAGCCATAGCTTTCTACCAGCACTACCATCCTCCAGTCCAACCAGCTGTGGGATGTTGACCCCGTCACAGTGCTGTCCTTCACAACACCAGAAATCGCAGACAAAGTGTTCACTTTGGTCTTTCTGAAGCGCTGCTTGACGAGGCCAAAGCACCAGTCGGGGGCAAACTTGGTGTGGCACGTGATCAGGAAGTGAAGGTCCAGACTGTGGTGGAGCTTGTGCATGTTCCGCCAGGCACAATACCAGAGCACTAACTTGTTCTTGTTTTGGCCACTGCAGTTGCAAGCAGTTAGAAAGTAGATGGGACTTGGCTGCATAGTGTCAGAAGGATAGTGCACCTGCAAACAACAAAAGAACATTAAGATGAGTTAATAAAATGTCATGTAAAACGTAACATCATTTTTTAATGCATCATTATCAGGTAAGTTTCACTTACCTACAAATGTGCAGAGCAGCAACACTGCATACAAAAACATCCTCTTGGTAACTGAAAGTTAAAATGATAACACACAGCCCGACTACATGTACCTCTGGGAAATACAGCAAAAAAACTTGATATCAATAAAAGTAGGTAAATTAAATAATAAAAACGTGTTGTTTATGCTTTACATACCAATTGTTGTCATCGATTTCTTGTAGACGCCACACTGCTGCTTTTGTCACATGGGATGGCAGCAGCTTTCCACCAAAGTGTTTGTGTCCTGGGTGGCGTCCTGGTAATACTATTGCATTATCTTCTGCGTGATTGTTGATGAAGTTCACCACTCGCTGCAAGTCCTCACGCTTAGGTGTAACCTGTGCTTGATTGGGCCAGCTCTCTTTTTGATGGGAGGCATTAGAACATTCTCCTTGTATGACTGGTGGAGGAGAGTCAGGCGTGTTCTCCTGATGCTGAAAGACAAATTCCAGATACAAATATTTTGGCATTATTATACAATAGATAGCCAGGTTTGTTTGATGGTGATTACGGCTATCTTGATGGGTCATGTAATCATCTTGCGAAGTGGAGTATTTTGTTTAGACATGCTAGCTAAACAATGAATCCTTATCCATGAAGTACTAGTGTTACAAACCGATTGTCATAGCTAGCTAAAGTTAACCAAATAGGTTCAATGTTAGCTAGCTAACATTCGACTATAACTAGCAATGCGAAAAGGCATTCTGAGATAACATTATTACACACATCATAAACGTAATGTTAGCTAGCAAGCCAGCCATTTAATGTCAGCTACCTAGCTAACAGTAAGCTTTAATTTGCAATGAAAACTACTTTCTGACAAAATTAGAAACGTATAATATCTGAAAATGTAGCTAGACTCTTACTCATATACATAGATGAATGCTTCACGGCAGACACTGACCGTGTGCAATGCCATAAGAATCATCTTAAACTAAATCCCCCACCCAAACTCTGACCATTTTACTCGCCCTAGCAGAGCTGGTTAGGCTGTTTTCATGTTATCCAAAGCGTTGGTGACTGTGTCTGTGCTCCTGGCAACAATTTAACTACGCTTTTTGCCGACATTTACTGACAATGGCCATATTGAACCGGCCATATTCAACAGGCGTTGAGCGTTCGTCAATTCCTCAGTTATTCTGCGCTCTGGCACACGCTCTGAAACAGTTGTTGCAGTGACGTGCTAATGAAATGGACACCTTTCTAACATTTTTATAGGCGATACATTTTTTTTAAAGCCACGTTAGACAGGATTACATACTGACCAGCTCAAACAGACAGAAGCGAGGTATATGGCAGACCACTGTTGGTTCTATACTACTGCTGCTCATTTCATGGCAAAGTTTGCAAATAACAAATAATAGATACAAATTAAATACTGTACTTCCTCAATATTTACAGTACGAGTCAAAAGTTTAGACACACCTACTCATTCCAGGGTTTTTCTTAATTTTTGCTATTTTCTACATTGTAGAACAATAATGAAGATGTCAAAACTATGAAATTACACATATGGAATCATGTAGTAACCAAAAAAAGTGTTGAAGGAGTTCCCACATGCTGAGCACTTGTTGGCTGCTTTTCCTTCACTTTGCGGTCCAACTCATCCCAAACCATCTCATTTGGGTTGAGGTCGGGTGATTCGAGGACAGATGATCTGATGCATCACTCTATCACTCTCCTTGATCAAATAGCCCTTACACAGCCTGGAGGTGTGTTCTGGGTCATTTTCTTGTTGAAAAATAAATGATAGTCCCACTAAGCACAAACCAGACGGGATGGCGTATCGCTGCAGAATGCTGTGGTAGCCATGCTGGTTAAGTGTACCTTGAATTCTAAATAAATCACTGACAGTGTCACCAGCAACGCACCCCCAAACCATCACACCTCCTCCTCCATACTTCAGGAACCAGGGAACCACACATGCGGATATCATCTGTTCACCTACTCTGCGTCTCACAAAGACACAGAGGTTGGAACCTAAAATCTCAAATTTGGGCTCATCAGACCAAAGGACAGTTTTCCACCGGTCTAATGTCCATTGCTCGTGTTTCTTGGCCCAAGCAAGTCTCTTCTTATTATTGATGTCCTTTAGTAAAGGTTTCTTTGCAGCAATTCGACCATGAAGGCCTGATTCACGCAGTCTCCTCTGAACAGTTGATGTTGAGATGTGTCTATTACTTGAACTCTGTGAAGCATTTATTTGGGCTGCAATTTCTAAGGCTGGTAACTCTAATGTACTTGTCCTCTGCAGCAGAGGCAACTCTGGGTCTTCCTTTCCTGTGAATGTCCTCATGAAAGCCAGTTTCATCATAGCGCTTTATGGTTTTGAAACACATTAAGAAGGAAAGAAATTCCACAAATTAACTCTTAACAAGGCACACCTGTTAATTGAAATGCATTCCAGGTGACTACTTCATGAAGCTGGTTGAGAGAATGCCAATAGTGTGCAAATGTAAAGGCTGTCGTTCTCCTCATCCTCGGAAGAGGAGAGGAGAGAAGGATCATCAGACCAAAATGCAGCTTTAGCGAAATAAGCCATCTTTTATTTAACACGACGATGGCAACACGAAAAAACAAAACACTTTCAAAAATACAAAACAAGAAAACGACGTAGACGAAACCTGAACATAAACTTACATAACTAAACGTAACACTTACGGACAGGAAACAGACTACATCGAAACGAAACGAACAACCGAACAGTTCCGTATGGTGCAAGACATAACACAGATACGGAAGACAATCACCCAACAAACAAACAGTGAGAACACCCTACCTAAATATGACTCTTAATTAGAGGAGAACGCAAAACACCTGCCTCTAATTAAGAGCCATACCAGGCAACCACAACCAACATAGAAACAGATAACATAGACTGCCCACCCAAAACACATGCCCTGACCTAAACACATACAAAAAACAACATAAAACAGGTCAGGACCGTTACAGAACCCCCCCTCAAGGTGCGAACGCCGGGCGCACCAGCACAAAGTCCAGGGGAGGGTCTGGGTGGGCAGTTGACCACGGTGGTGGCTCCGGCTCTGGACGCTGTCCCCACACCACCATAGTCACTCCCCGTTTCTGTCTTTCCCTCCCAATGACCACCCTAAAACTAACATCCCCTAAATAAACGGCCAGCACCAGGAGAAGGGGCAGCACCGGGACAAGGGGCAGCACCGGGACAAGGGGCAGCACCGGGACAAGGGGCAGCACCGGGACAAGGGGCAGCACCGGGACAAGGGGCAGCACCGGGACAAGGGGCAGCACCGGGACAAGGGGCAGCACCGGAACAAGGGGCAGCACCGGAACAAGGGGCAGCACCGGAACAAGGGGCAGCACCGGAACAAGGGGCAGCACCGGAACAAGGGGCAGCACCGGAACAAGGGGCAGCACCGGGACAAGGGGCAGCACCGGGACAAGGGGCAGCACCGGGACAAGGGGCAGCACCGGGACAAGGGGCAGGTCCCGGCTGATATACTCTGGCAGATCCTGGCTGAGGGACTCTGGCAGATCCTGACTGAACGGCTCTCGACGCTCATGGCTGGCTGACGGCTCTCGACGCTCATGGCAGGCTGACGGCTCTCGACGCTCATGGCAGGCTGACGGCTCTGGCTGCTCATGGCAGGCTGACGGCTCTGGCTGCTCATGGCTCTCTGACGGCTCTGGCTGCTCATGGCTCGCTGGCGGCTCTGGCTGCTCATGGCTCGCTGGCGGCTCTGGCAGATCCTGTCTGGTTGGCGGCTCTGGCAGATCCTGTCTGGTTGGCGGCTCTGGCAGATCCTGTCTGGTTGGCGGCTCTGGCAGATCCTGTCTGGCGGGCGGCTCTAGCGGCTCCTGTCTGGCGTGCGGCTCTAGCGGCTCCTGTCTGGCAGACGGCTCTGTAGGCTCATGGCAGACGGGCGGCTTAGCAGGCTCATGGCAGACGGGCGGCTTTGCAGGCTCATTGCAGACGGATGGCTCAGACGGCGCTGGTGAGACGGATGGCTCTGGCCGGATACGGCGCACTGTAGACCTGGTGCGTGGTGCCGGAACTGGAGGCACCGGGCTAAGGATAAGCACCTTCCTACTAGTGCGGGGAGCAGGGACAGGGCACACTATACTCTCAAAGTCCACTCTATACCTGATGCGAGGTACCGGCACTGGTGACACCGGGCTGAGGACAAGCACATCAGGATTAGTAGGGGGAGAAGATACAGTGTGTACAGGGCTCTGGAGACGCACAGGAGGCTTAGTGCGTGGTGCCGGAACTGGAGGCACCGAACTGGATACACGCACTACAGGGAGAGTGCGTGGAGGAGGAACTGGGCTCAGGAGACGCACTGGTAGCCTAGTGCGTAGTGTAGGCACTGTAGGTACTAGGCTGGGGCGGGGAGGTGGCACCGGAAATACCAGACCGTGGAGGCGTACTGGCACTCTTGAGCATTGAGCCTGCCCAACCTTACCTGGTTGAATGCTCCCGGTTGCCCGACCAGTGCGGGGAGGTGGAATAACCCGCACCGGGCTATGTAGGCGAACCGGGGAAACCATGCGTAAGGCAGGTGCCGTGTATGCCGGCCCGAGGAGACGCACTGGAGACCAGACGCGTTGAGCCGGCCTCATGACACCTGGCTCAATACCCAATCTAGCCCTACCAGTGCGGGGAGGTGGAATAACCCGCACTGGGCTATGCACTCGTACAGGAGACACCGTGCGCTCTACTGCGTAACACGGCGCCTGCCCGTACTCCCGCTCTCCACGGTAAGCCTGGGAAGTGGGCGCAGGTCTCCTACCTGCCCTTGGCCCACTACCTCTTAGCCCCCCCCAAGAAATTTTTGGGTGTTACTTACGGGCTTTTTGGGCTTCCGTGCCAGACGTGTTCCCTCATAACTCCGGTTCCTCTCTCCGGTAGCCTCTGCTCTCCTCAGTGCCTCCAGCTGTTCCCATGGACGGTGATTTACTTTAGCCCATGGTCCTTCTCCGTTAAATACTTGCTCCCAACTCCATAAGTCCTGTATACTTCCCCGTTGCTCCAAATTACGCTGCTTGGTTCTGGATTCTTGGTGGGTGATTCTGTAAAGGCTGTCGTTCTCCTCATCCTCGGAAGAGGAGAGGAGAGAAGGATCATCAGACCAAAATGCAGCTTTAGGGAAATAAGCCATCTTTTATTTAACACGACGATGGCAACACGAAAAAACAAAACACTTTCAAAAATACAAAACAAGAAAACGACGTAGACGAAACCTGAACATAAACTTACATAACTAAACGTAACACTTACGGACAGGAAACAGACTACATCGAAACGAAACGAAACGAACAACCGAACAGTTCCGTATGGTGCAAGACATAACACAGATACGGAAGACAATCACCCAACAAACAAACAGTGAGAACACCCTACCTAAATATGACTCTTAATTAGAGGAGAACGCAAAACACCTGCCTCTAATTAAGAGCCATACCAGGCAACCACAACCAACATAGAAACAGATAACATAGACTGCCCACCCAAAACACATGCCCTGACCTAAACACATACAAAAAACAACATAAAACAGGTCAGGACCGTTACAGCAAAGCTGTCATCAAGGCAAAGGGTGGCTACTTTGAAGAATCTCAAATATAAAATATATTTTGTTTACTACATGATTCCATACAGTATGTGTTATTTCATAGTTTTGATGTCTTCACTATTATTCTACAATGTAGAACATAGTAAATAGAAAGAAAAACGCTTGAATGAGTAGGTGTGTCCAAACTTTTGACTCGTAATATATGTTAAAGATCCTCCATCCATCAATCCATCCGATCCATCCAGATACAGACAAATGATTGATAAAGTTTGTGGATAAATTATGATGATCTGAATTCATGATGGCAATGTTGTATGGTTGTTGACATTTTGTATTGTGATCCTCCAATGAACTAGACCTATCATACATGTCTAGACTAGCAGTGTTTTCATTCTGTAATAAAAACATGAACATACTATTGCATGCAGCTAGCAAACACATATGGAAATGTCTGCTCTACATAAATTACAACCAACTAATTGCAGCATTACCGCAAAAATGGAAGAGGCAAGTGGAAGGGGAAGAAAGTAAGAAACTTGTCTGTCGACCCTGCATTAAAGACCAAAATTGTCTAAAGAAAATTGTGATATACTTTTTTATTTACCAGTTCAATTGAAGGAACAAAAAATTGATTGCATATATAGATTGCAAAATACTTGGGAAGAGATTTTTGTTGTACCGATGCCATGGCACATGGTTTATGAACTGATACACAAAACAACACTGGATTCAAAACTTTGAGTTTTTCTATTTAAATTATTATCTAAGATATTTGCAACCAATAGAATGTTATAAACTGTATGTATGGGGGATGCAACCATCCCAGCTCTGCAGATTTTGCTGTGAAGAGACAAAAACATTAGATCATTTGCTTTGGTACTGTCCATATGTAGCTTGTTTTTGGTCGCAGTTTCAGGAACGGCTGAAGAATTGCAACATTCACCTGGATGGAGCGAAATCTTCAAATAGCACTGCTGGGTTCAATAATATAATAATACTCTTAGCAAAAACGTTTATATTTAATTTACAATATGCAAAATCTATGAGCATAAATGTTTCAGAACTTTTGTGAAACAGCACAGTTGAAAGATATATGGCAAATATAAATCAAAACTGCATGGTGTTCAGAGATGGATGGGAGTGGTTGAGTGGAGCTGAAGGATGGGACTAAAAACAAACAAAAGATACTGTAAAATAATACTGTGCCTGTAAAATGTATTTAGTGTGTATGAACTGGAAGTAGAAGCCTGAGTGTTGTTGTCAATTAGTTTACTCAAATTAGGGGAGGGATGGTATGGTTTGGGGAAAATAATAAAGGAAAATATCTAGATTAAAAAAAAAAAATATATTTTATACAGTATATATTTACAAAAAATATATGGGGGATTGGAAATTATGCAGACAATTACATTGAAGCTGATATACCCACTAAAAAAATAAAATAATACAAAAAATTATATATATATAATATTTATTTTAAATTACTAGTACATACTACTACAACAAAGCAGACTTCCAAAAACAGGTTATTTTTATACAGGCAAAAGTGATGTCCTGTTATAGAGTAGGGTAGCCTTAAGAAAATGTTAACTGTTAGTCAATAGAGAATTATATGGTTTATACAAGAAGATCTTGGTACATGCAGAGACATCAAAACATCTGTAAAAGTTCAATTGAATATGAATCCTTACTGATAATCTCGATCGGTACCAATTCAGACAAACTGAGCATGCGTGAGAAATAAATTATGCGGAAGTCTCAATCTGGTACCCTGTAGCAGCCAGGATTTCAGATAGCATTAGCGCATTAGCAACCTGCTATGAAATGAACACTCATACTACAAGCACACAGTTGATCACTTTCCAGAGTAGGTGTCAAATACATACAGGCCAATATGGGGCAATACAACTAAGACACAATACACTCAACAACGGACAGCTATATCAATCCAGTAAGCAGTCCAGGCGAGCTAACGTTAGCTAGCTAGATTAGCTATCTTCAAACAACGCAAACGAGTGATTTGGCAAATCATTCATTTATCAGAGTTTAGTCAGATCTAGATCCGTTTCTATGCATGTTACTCTACGTTGCAAAACATAACACACAATATAATGATCGCTAAGTAAATCCGAATGTAAACTGGAGGAAGAGGAGCTAACACCCAGATCAGAGTGTTCATACACTGTATTGCTGAGCCAAAGTACCGGAGCTCCAGTGGCGCAATCGGTTAGCGCGCGGTACTTATATGACAGTACATTGTAGAGCTATGCCGAGGTTGTGAGTTCGAGCCTCACCTGGAGCAGTGTTTTTACTAAGAGAGCGATAGGTATTAGCCATTGAAGTTATATGAACATAGAATACGTTGACCATCCACGCAGTACCAAAACGGTCGGTGTCTGATAATTCGACAATTCAGCAGCATAGATAAAGAAGATACCCGGTATGAATTGTATTTTCCTGTCTGTAGCCTCAACCTAGTACATCATTTAAGCAGAGTACGTTATTTTAAAGATTCGTATTCTCATACAACAATTGGATGAATACGCTACAATTTCTTAGCAACATTTTATCATTAAAATATATTGATGCTGATTTATGTTGTGCTCGTGCACAGGGGTCAAGGGGAGCCTGATGATCACATTCACATCCCTGCCTGCTTCAAAATGAAATCATACAACAAAATACAGTAGCTATTATCCACACTCCCGTTGCAAGTTATCTTGCAGAGCACCTCAATGTGTAGGCATTTTTCTTGCCCTTTCCATCATAAGAGTATTGATATTCTGACTTCTATGTGAAATATTTTCATGATCAATGTTCTAGTTATTCTGTTTTTGTGTTATGATTTGGTGGGAGGACTTTGCTTATATAAACGTGCAAGTATAGTAGTATAGTGTTAGTTTTTAGCTAAAGTATAGTGTTAGTTTTTAGCTATAAATGTCAGAAGTGTATGTTTGTAGTGAACTCATACAGTATTTCATCAACTGAGCTGAAGTAGTTCCCTCTTATTATCTATAGGAGGCAGCATGAGTGACTTGCAGTTTAACTTCACTAGAGGGGTTGGTCTTTGATAATGAACTGCATTTGTTCTTGGACACGGTGAGAGTGACTGTAGTTGAGATTCTCTGGGATTCTCTGCCTCTAAACCCATTATGGGGGCTGAGTCACTGGCTTTCTGGTGCACTTCCATGCTGTCCCTAGGACTTTTGGCTATGAAAAGCCAACTGAGGTGCTGACCTGTTGCACCCTCTACAACCACTGTGATTATTATCTGACCCTGCTGGTCATCTATGAACGTTTGAACATCTTGGCCATGCACTGTTATAATCTCCACCCGGCACAGCCAGACGAGGACTGGCCACCCCTCAGAGCCTGGTTCCTCTCTAGGTTTCTCCCTAGGTTCCTGCCTTTCTAGGGAATGTTTCCTAGCCACCGTGCTTCTAAATCTGCATTACTAGCTGTTTGGGTTTTTAGGCTGGGTTTCTGTACAGCACTTTGTGACATCGGCTGATGTAAAAAGGGCTTTATAAATCAATTTGATTGATTGATTGAGGTAATCTACCAGATTACATTATAATGTTGTAGTTACTATACTCTATTTCTCTTGCCAGCCTGTAATGTCTTGTATCCAGTCCCACTGGGGGGCGCTGTTATCCATGCTATGAGTGGGGTGTACCGTCTCTGGTTACATCAATGAGGCTTGGTGGCTGGTATTGACTCGCTACGCCTCTTTATTTGAACAAAAACAGCATTTACACACAATTAATTGATTTATCATTCCCAACATTTATGTTTGTTTGAAATGTTCGAATGTTCTCCTGTACTGATTACGTGTGTGTGCGTGCGCTTGTCTGAGAAAAAGACGGTTACCAAAATAAACCGTCCATAATTTTAACATTACAATGCTTCCTGAACTTGATCAGAATGTTCTATACTAGTTGGATGTTAAATAAATGCAATAGGCTATTAAAACGTTGTGAAATATAAATGTTGCTGGGAAGAACATGTTGAACACCTGGACAAATGGATTAGGGGAATGTAAAAAAGCTGAAATTAAAACTCTCTAGGAATAGGCTTTAAGCTGTTATTTAGGTAGCACCTAATTCATTTAAACAACCTTATGTGAGTTAGCCCTGTATAGGACGACATAGGACGACACGCGTTAGTGCGTGCGGTGTCCTATATAGCAGTGGTTAAAAACTGTGGGTTGAGACTGAAGGGGTCCAGGTGGGTTGCTGGATGACATTGTCCCCCCCCCTAAAAAGATAGAAAAACACTTTCAATGTAAACTTCAATAACTTAAACCAAACAGAAAGTATGTAGAAAAGATAATGGACCTATACACTGAGTGAACAAAACATTAGGAACACCTGCTTTTTCCATGACATAGATTGACCAGGTGAATCAATGTGAAAGCTATACATCTTATTGATGTCACCTGTTAAATCCACTTCAATCAGTGGAGATGTTAAAGAAGGGATTTTTAAGCCTTGAGACAATTGAGACATTGGTTGTGTACGCATGCCATTCAGAGGGTGAATGGGCCAGATGTAAGTGCCTTTGAACAGGGTATGGTAGTATGTGCCAGGCACACTGGTTTTAATGTGTCAAGAACTGCAACGCTGCTGGGTTTTTCACACTCAACAGTTTCCCGTGTGTATACAGGAATGGTCCACCACCTAAAGGGCATCCAGCCAGCTTGACACAACTGTGGGAAGCATTGGATTCAATGTGGGTCAGCATCCCTGTGGAACGCTTTCGAAGACTTGCAGAGTCCATGCCCCGACGAATTGAGGCTGTTCTGAGGGCAAAAGGGGGTGCAACTCTATATTAGGAAGGTGTTCCTAATGTTTTGTACACTCAGTGTAAATTTTTCAATAATAGCTTATAGTCTTTGAGAATTTACAATCAACAAAATAAAAGCTAGACAATCAGGCCCCCATTGATTGTGTTTGAGGGTAAGAACACAGCATTAGCCATGTCAAAATGTGTAGAATTGGCTTTTTTTTAAAGAAGTTATTTCAGCTCCATGGCAGGATGTGTGGAATTACAGGAGATTAGCTATTAAACTCCACATTTTTCTGTCCGCTGCCAAGATAATATTTTTGACTTATTCTTTGGTCTGTATGTTTTTTTAGCGCTCAACCCTTATGGTGGGTCACAAAGCAAAAACGTTTTTGAACCCCTGCTATATAGGGCTACTAGAACTGTATAAGTGAGTTTGAGTGGATGGATCCATTTTGAAGATGAGCAACACATAATAGAGGAGAGAGATTTACTGTAGAGAAAACTGAGCACTGAGCAGAGAGCTTTGGCAGCTGGCCTCCCCTTCTTACTCCCCTCTCCCCCTCCTCCTCTACCCGACCTCAATACACACACACACACACTCAGATTTCGACATCATCCCAATTTAAATGACTCAGATTCATATAATTGACTGTTACACGGAAAGAACACAGCTGATTTAAAAAACATGGTCTGTCGAGGGATTTAACCTTCGTTCATTTAGTGCCCTCCCAGGAACACTTGAGGCCAGATGCAATTAGCATGAGATCAGTGGAAAACAAGGTCACAGGAGGGGAGGAACTTGTCCCTCTTGCACTACAAAAATGAAAAAACATCTTCCCACCAGAACTCTCAAGACTCTCACAAGCTCTGTAGCTTACCCTTTTTCACTTACGGTCAGTATGGAAGAGTTTTGTTTTGTTTTCTGAAGGGATGTAGTGTCTCCAACAAATTGTCAGTCCGAGTTCTCAAGTGGACAATTGGACACGAGAACCAGGCCCTTAGGTGGCCACTTCTCTGAATATTTCGGTATAATATGCTCAATCTGCAGGTTTTCTTTGAGTCTGCAATTCCTCTGTTGGCATAGTGGAGGCATTAACCCCAGTAAGACAGGTTCTTGTACTGCACCCTGGGAGTCGTAGGCCTATCTGCGGTTCTCTGCCCATGCAGGCCTTCTCTAAAGTTGCACATGCACACTCTCATGCATGCACACAAACAGCAATGTAGTCCCTCATCACCATATCCTGTCTACACTTGTGGAGGCAGCGTATTGTATGCAAGCTCGTCTGTTCAGCATAGACAGGTTTGGATGGAGACATGCCAAACACACCATCATCACCACATTGCACTTGTCTGTCCAAACATTTCCAGGAATGTTCTTTTTTCTCTCGGATGTTTTATTTTTTCTCTTCTCTCCTCACACCACATTTCACTTCTCATTCAACTCAAATGTGCCCTTGGGTAAATTAGGCATGGGTTCTTCACTGACATATTGTAGCGACCTTCAGGAGGTAGGGTGAGCCGACCCTGCCCCTGGCTGGCAGCACCAGTCACGTTCCTTGTTTATTGTGTTGTCATGGTAAAAGAAGAGGGGGAAGCTGCACATCGGATTGGGGATATAACTAGTTGGGAGAGCACCATTTTCTCCCTCGTTATTATCTCTCTGGGGAGATACCTCCTGCTGTACTGTGATTTATGGGTAGCTAGTTCAGGCTAGGTTGGTTGTTTTGTGCAGCTCCCCGCTACCCCATGCAGTGTAACATTAAAACGCCTGTGCAGTGTAACATTAAAACGGACGCAGATGGCGTAAACACCACATTGGTTGTCAGAAGTGGGATTGTGCGGTGAGGCCATCGGAATGCACAGGTGGACGTGTGAAGGGGCTTGAAAGAAAGTCGAAGCATGGGAACATGCGATCCTCTCTATATGAGCCACGTTACAATTCCCACCAAAAGGGTTAAACCTATTGGTGTAATGTAGGGTGATTGCCATTTACGCCAGAGACCTGAGTTTGTTTCCTGCTCCCTCCGTTCGCTACAATGTTTTGCGTGGGTTGTGTGGGCTAAATGATGAGCAGGACTGTACTGAAGCACTGACTGTGTGTTTGTGTTGTTCATGTAGTTGTTTGTGTGCACTTCTTATGTGACACAGGTATGTGTTCCAGCGAACTGGCACACATAGTTTTCCCATTCCAGAGTGGTATCATGTTGGATGTTGTTCTGTCGCATTGATTTCACAAAGTCTCCATATATCAAAGCTAAATTCCTCTTAAAATCACTTTTCTCAGTCTGAGGACTAAATATGGAAGGATTTAGGCCTAGCAGCTTATGTAAGGGTTTGGTTCATCAATTTATTGGTATTTAATAAAATGTTACCTTTATTTTTACCATTGAGATTAAAAATCATTTTTTAAAGACAGACCTGACCAAAATACAGTAACAACACATTAAGTTTAATACAAAGACACATTTAAAACACAGAATACAAAGCACTACAGTTGAATAAAAACAGAAATGTACACAATGAGCAGGCAAGATGCTTTGGAGACATGTGGTGCATCCAGGGTCAACCAGAAGCTCTAGTCAGACCCTTTTCGGGGGTTAGACCTGTGAAAGGGCAAGACAGTGGTGAGACTTGAAAATAAACACCGTGTGAAGTGTTTTTTTTTTGCGTGGTGGTTGGGCCTGTTTCTTTATCTCCTCATTCATCTACCCTGGGGTGACCGACCAATCATTCAGTGGAAAATCAATCACTCTTTCTTAGCCTACTCATCTTTAAAACCCTTTAACACTAAGAATACTGCAGTAGTGTAGTAACATAGTCATGGGGAAGACTGGATGCCGTATGACTGTATGTACACACAACGTTTCAGAAGAGACAAAGCAGTCAATATTAAGTTTCACATTTTTATTGTCACGTGCACTGGCGAAATGCCTTTCCTGCTAGTAATGTAGTGAAACTCTGAACAAAGATGAAATCCTATTAGTATTTAGTTGTAGTTATAGATGCTGGAAATCCTTTAGTTATAGTTGTTTAGTTTAGTTGTCACGATCATTCCTTTATTCGAAGAACAGATGGTTGAAATATGAATTTCCCGATTTTATCTGAGCCCAGCCTCAACACTGGATTCAGAACAGCTGTTTTCACTGTGCGTTTGCCAAAACTAGTGAAGTAATCGTATAAAATGGATGTGGGAAATACATCCACTCTGTAAAACAGAATCATTATCGCATATTTTACAGTCAAATGAAACGAACCCCTTTGCCGTACAACAATGTCAGTCAGTTCCTCTAATCGTCGAGAGAAGTTGTCCCGCAACTCTGTGGGACATAACGCAGGCGATTCAATGTTTTTGAAAGGCCTCATGCAACTGTACGCCAATGATCTTTAGATCTCGGTCCCCTCGTGACTAACGACAGAGCTACGTGTCATGAGCTATAATTCACGTGTCTTTGCTTAGCACCGAGTGCTAGGCGTCTGGGAGCAGTGACAGCTCAAATAGCCCGGCTGTTATGTATAGTGGCCCATGGGGCTGTACTCATTATGTGTGAAGGTATAATTATTATCATTATTTTGATTTCCTTCCCACAGAGCTCGCACCCCGGGCAGGTTGGTGATGAAGAGCCTGTCAGAGCGCCAAGGGGAAGTGATGTCATGGCGCTCTAGGCAGAAGAACAGCAGACTGGAGGTCAGAGTTTGGGGATTGTCAGAACAAGTTTTCTCTTTTTGCTGTAACTCGGGGACAGGGAGGATGAGTGAGTTGTAGCGCGAGAGAGAGTTTCTGCTTAATTTCAGTTTCTCCTGAAATGTGAACGTTCTTGCTGAATTTGCTTGGTTCTCTGGTTCGAAGTCCTCGGGTGTGTGCTGCCGTTGTAGATTCAAACTCAGTCCAAGTATGTTAGTCTTTCGTATAAGACTTTGGGGAAGTTTACGGGTTGTGTGTCTCACTAACAACTTGGTCAAATGTAAAACCTAATTACACTATATGTGTTCCTAAATACAATAAACAGTATAGGTTTCAAGCCTCAAACATACTCACAATAACACGAAAATAACAGTGTGTGTGGATGTGTGTTTGTGTTCCTCTGTGAGCTAGATCCCAGCGTGGCTATGAAGGCTCTCTGATAATGTAGCAGAGAGTAGCAGGGAGGCAGTGGTAGCTTCCAGAGGACTCTGAGCCTGATGAGCTCGCAGTGTTGAACAGTGTGTTAAAATGGAGGAGCCAAGTACACTTTGGAGATGGATGAGGGGAGGGGGGTGTCCAGAGAATATAGGGTCCATTGGCTCACCTCCCCCTGCGCCTCGTTAACCTAATTAAACATCACTCCAACAGCCCTGCTCCTTTGCAAACTCAGTGGCGGTTCTAGACCATTTCAACTGGGGGGGGGGGGCAAGCTGGGGCCAGTTGTACTGTTAGAGGGGCCAGTTTACATTAGACGTGATCGTTTTCTTCGTTTTCTTTACTTCACTTTTAGCAGGCAAAAGACCATTTTCATACTCATCATCGTTGCCACTGTCTAATAACGGATGTAAAAAAAGAACGATAGCCAAAATTAGTTATGTAAAAATGATTTCATACTCCACATTTAGGGGGGCCACAAGGGGGTCCAAAATTGTTGTCACAGGGGCACTGCCCCGACCCCCCCCCCCCACCCCCCCCCCCCCACCAGAACCGCTAGTGTGCAAACTCCATCACACACTCCACTCCCTCTCTCCTTGTCTCCTCCCCTTTCTCTTTGTCTCTCTTTCTGGAAAGTACACTGGATTGACAGGATTTATAGCACTACAGACTTGCTTTACTACCCCTCAGGTCTCTAACAAGACCTTTTTGCATGCATGCGTGTGGGTACGTGTGTGGGTATGTGCTTTCCTGTACAGTGCCTTGCAAAAGTATTCACCCCCCTTGGCGTTTTTCCTATTTTGTTGCATTACATCCTGTAATTTAAATGGGGTTTTATTTGGATTTCATGTAATGGACATACACAAAATAGTCCAAATTAGTGAAGTGAAATTTTTTCAAATTACTTGTTTAAAAAAATTATAAAAAAATTCCAAACGGCATATGTATTCACCCCCTTTGCTATGAAGCACCTAAATAAGATCTGGTGCAACCAATTACCTTCAGAAGTCACATAATTAGTTAAATAAAATCCGCATGTGTGCAATCTAAGTGTCCTGTTCCGAAAGGCCCCAGAGTCTGCAACACCACTAAGCAAAGGGCACCACCAAGCAAGCAGTACTATGAAGACCAAGGAGCTCTCCAAACAGATGAGGGAAAAAGTTGTGGAGAAGTACTGATCAGCTTTGGGTTATAAAAAAAGATTTGAAACTTTGAACATCCCACGGAGCACCTTTAAATCCATTATTAAAAAATGGAAAGAATATGGCACCACAACAAACCTGCCAAGAGAGGCCCACCCACCAAAACTCACGGACCAGGCAAGGAGGACATTAATAAGAGAGGCAACAAAGAGACCAAAGATAACCCTGAAGGAGCTGCAAAGCTCCACAGCAGAGATTGGAGTATCTGTCCATAGGACTACTTTAAGCCGTACACTCCACAGAGCTGGGATTTACGGAAGAGTGGTCATAAAAAAATAAGCAAACATGTTTGGTGTTTGTCAAAAGGCATGTGGGAGACTCCCCAAACATATGGAAAAGGTATTCTGGTCAGATGAGACTAAAATTGAGCTTTTTGGCCATCAAGGAAAACGCTATGTCTGGCACAAACCCAACACCTCCCATCACCCCGAGAACACCATCCCCACAGTGAAGTATGGTGGTGGCAGCATCATGCTGTGGGGATGTTTTTCATCGGCAGGGACTAGGAAACTGGTCAGAATTGAAGGAATAATGGATGGCGCTAAATACAGGGAAATTATTGAGGGAAACCTGTTTCAGTCTTCCAGAGATTTAAGACTGGGACGGAGGTTCACCTTCCAGCAGGACAATGGCCGTAAGCATACTGCTAAAGTAACAATTGAGTGGCTTAAGGGGAAACATTTAAATGTCTTGGAATGGCCTAGTTAGTTTAAGCCCAGACCTCAATCCAATTGAGAATCTGTGGTATGACTTAAAGATTGCTGTACACCAGCGGAACCCATCCAACTTGAAGGAGCTGGAGCAGTTTTGCCTTGAAGAATGGGAAAAAAATGCCAGTGGCTAGATGTGTCAAGTTCATAGAGACATACCCCAAGAGACTAGTAGTTATGCATGCTCAAGTTTTCCATTTTTTTTGTCTTATTTCTTGTTTGTTTCACAATAAAAAATATTTTGCATCTTCAAAGTGGTAGGCATGTTGTGTAAATCAAATGATACAAATTCCCCCCAAATCTATTTTAATTCCAGGTTGTAAGGCAAAAAATTGGACTGTATGTGCGTAGCTAGATACCTCAAATTTTGCAACTGGGAAACTTCAAGTTTTCTCCATGTAACACTCTTGTTGCAGCGCCACACATACAGTGCATTCGGAAAGAATTCAGACCACTTGACTTTTTCCACATTTTGTTAAGTTAAAGCCTAAAATTAATTAAATGTCTTTTTTTCCTCATCAATCTACACACAATACCCCATAATGACGAAGCAAAAACAGGTGTTTAGAAATGTTTGCAAATGTATAAAAACTTAAAAACAGAAATATACAATATACAGTATTTACAGAGGTATTCAGATCCTTTGCTATGAGACTCGAAATTGAGCTCAGTTGCATCTTGTTTCCATTGATCATCCTTGAGATGTTTCTGCAACTTGATTGGAGTCCACCTGTGGTAAATTCATTTGGAAAGGCACACACCTGTCTATATAAGGTCCCACTGTTGCAGTACATGTCAGAGCAAAAACCAAGCCATGTGGTCGAAGGAGTTGTCCATAGAGCTGCAAGACAGGATTGTGTCGAGGCACAGATCTGGGGAAGGGTACCAAAAATGTCTACAGCTTTAAAGGTCCCCAAGAACACAGTGGCCTTCATCATTCTTAAATGGAAGAAGTTTGGAACCACCAAGACTCTTCCTAGAGCTGGCCGCCCAGCAAAACTGAGCTATAGGGGGAGAAGCGTCTTTGGTCAGGGAGGTGACCAAGAAACCGATGATCACTCTGACAGAGCTCCAGAGTTCCTCTGTGGAGAAGGGAGAACCTGTCAGAAGGACAACCATCTCTGTAGCACTCCACCAATCAGGCCTTTATGGTAGAGTGTCCAGACGGAATACCACTCCTCAGTATAAGGCACATAACGGCCCGCTTGGAGTTTGCCAAAAGGCCCCGAAAGGCCTCTCACACCATGAGAAACAAGATTTCCGGGTCTGATGAAACCAAGATTGAACTCTTTGGCCAGAATGCCAAGTGTCACGTCTGGAGGAAACCTGGCACCGACCCTACGATCAAGCACGGTGGTGGCAGCATCATGCTGTGGGGATGTTTTTCAGCGGCAGGGACTGGGAGACGAGTCAGGATCGAGGGAAAGATGAACGAAGCAAAGTACAGAGAGATTCTTGATGAAACCTGCTCCAGAGCACTCAGGACCTCAGACAGGCGAAGGTTCACCTTCCAATGGGACAACGACCCTAAGCACACAGCCAAGACAATGCAGGAGTGGCTTCGGGACAAGTCTCTGAATATCCTTGAGTGGCCAAGCCAGAGCCCAGACTTGAACCCGATCGAACATCTCTGGAGAGACCTGAAAATAGCTGTGAAGCAACGCTCTTTATCCAACTTGACAGAGCTTGAGAAGATCTGCAGAGAAGAATGGGAGAAACCCCCCAAATGCAGGTGTGCCAAGCTTGTAGCTTCATAACCAAGAAGACTCAAGGCTGTATTCACTGCCAAAGGTGCTTCAAAAAAGTACTGAGTAAAGGGTCTGAATACTTATGCAAATGTAATATTTCTGTTTTTTATTTGTAATATATTTGCACAAATTTCAAAAAATTGTTTTTGCTTTGTCATTATAGGGTATTTTATGTAGGTTGATGAGGAAAAAAAACTATTTATTCAATTTTAGATTAATGCTGTAAAGTAACAAAATGTGGAAAAAGTTAAGGGGTCAGAATACTTTCCGAATGCACTGTAACTGTCTGTGGCAGTGCTGTTGCTAGGTTTACTACTGGCTTTTAGGGAACCGAATTTCCAGGCCATTTATCAATAAAATATTGTTTAAAACTGTGGGCCAGAGATTCTCTCTCCCACCCACACCCCTCTCTGTCTGGCCAGTGAGTCTGAACCGGACTGCAGACCACATCCTCTTACCGCCACAGCCCATCCAGATATATGTCATGAATAATGGGTTGTTCATTGGAAGTAGCTGCTTGTGATTTATGTGCGTGCATGGCCTCTGGCAGAGGATGTGTGTGTGTCCTGATGCAGGTCCAGGATCCTCCGGAGCATATTTTCTCCTTTCCCGGAGTGTGTCGGTGCCAGCTCCCCCCAAACGGACCTGAGCTCAACTGAGCAAGGCCCCTGTTAAATCCTGTTAATACCCGGATGGCAGGGTGACCGTCGGAGCTACCTCACACAAGCATAGGTACACACACACACACACACACACACACACACACACACACACACACACACACACACACACACACACACACACACACACACACACACACACACACACACACACACACGCGCACGCTGAGTTTGATTTTAAACATCTGCTTTGACCACGTCTGAGTGAAACAAACAGACCCCCTCTGGTCTGTATAAGTTGTGTGTTTGCTGCTGTACCATTTGCGTTTTGTGTTTGAAACTTTGTGAATATGACAAACTTCCCGATCATCATTATGTATTGCGCAGGTGCGTTTCGTAACTTAAAAAAAATGCTCAATATGATCTGAATGTATCATAGTGTATCCATTGCGTCCACATAAATATCACACAAGGAAGTGAAACCAGATTTGGATGGTCTCACAGAATACAGAATGTGGTTCACGGCCATGTGTGTGAGTAGGAGAAGACGCAGTATCCAGACAACGGATGCTGTACGTGCCAGCCTGGTAGTATACCTGTACACCCTTCCCAACTAGATGACTCTGGTAGTGACGCCAGAGGGGGAGGGAGGCAAGAACGATGGAATACTGTCTGTGTGTGTGTGTGTGTAGGTGTGTGTGTGTGTGTGTGTGTTAAGGGGTCATAGAAAGCAGGCAGGTTGGTACGGGGGGTAGAAAGAAGGCAGGCGGATCTTTCGGCGCCCATGCTTTCACTCTCCACAGGCACATCAAGGCCGGTATGGCGGTTGGGCCGGGAGCTGCTGACACCGCCCAGTTCAAAGAGATCCTCCAGTAAGATCCTGGCAGAGCAGAGCCGGCCCGGCACAGGGAACAACGCTGCCCATTCAGAGCTCGGCCTGGGAAAACACAGGGCTAAAACCTTGCACAGATCCCCCCCCTGCTCTCAGGGCTCTCAGGCAAGTGGAGTTACAGGTGCTGCACACCCCTCTCCACCTCCCCCCTCTCTCCTTCTCCTCCTCTCCGCCCCGAGAGATTCATCCAGAGTTGGAAGGTTCGGTGGCCCTGTGCTGCTGCTGCTTTTTTCCATTGGCTGCGTCCTGTAATAGCCAGAGAATTGCTGTAACAGTGTTATTCCATTGGCTGGTCTAGCGCAGCTGTGCTGTTCTCTACTAATACCTGTTCTTTCTACCGGGACCATCAACTCGTGGTGTGATGTTCCGTTATTAGCACAAACTCGCGTTTTGGCGGCTGATACTGTTGCCGTGCCACCCTGTTTTCACCCAAAACGACTCCACAAATGTTTCACTTCTTGTTTCTTTCCACGGGATTATTTATAGGCTAACACCTTGGATATGACGACTATGACAACACTTGTTATTGGATGTGGCTACAGTATGTATTGGCAGCACCGGTCAGGTGTCATTCATCCCCCTGCTGTTTTATTCATGCTCGTTTATTTTTCACACCAGTCCTACATGAATGGCCTATTCAGTACGCCCACTTCAGCCCAACTCGATCAGGCCCCCAGAGCAAAGTGAAGGAAGAGTGTGTGCTTTTAGTGTCTGCTAAGGTATCCCTCTCTCCCCACTGTCAGCGTGCCAGTGTCTGATCTGATCCACCCTGGCCGGTGGGGTGGAGGGGGGTTGCTGACGCCCTGGCCAGGGGTGAAGGGAGAGGGCTGACATGACATCACTCCTGCCACTGCTGTGGGGGATGTTTTCCCTGCCATACTGGGCCCGGGTGCTAGAGCTAGTGCAAACATTCTGGAGACTTCACACGGGCTCTGTCATTATGCCGCCATGCCACACACAACACAAACACACACACAGACACACACAGCACAAACACACACACACAACGTGGGTTCTACATGGGCCCCTGCAGACTTTAATTACAGACCACATGGGACCTGTGGCTGACACTGTTGCATTATCACTCCAAGCAGAACCGCCAATTATGGCAGAGGATGAACTGTAAATCTCTTTGTCTTAATTAACCACTGCTGCTGGTACCAACAACCTGGGCAAAACAGGCCTTTATGCGTTAATTAACCACACACACAAGTAGGCACTTGCACATACTGTACCCAGGCACACGTTCAAGGAGAGCCAAAGTCTTTATAAGCAGTCACGATTTCATGGATATGCTTTCAGGATAACTAAGTGAACCAAGCCCTTGCTCTCCTGGTACAGAGTGAGATCATCAGATCTGCTAATCATCCACAATGGATTTGAATAAAGGTTCAATTTCAGCACTCTACGTGGGAAGCGAAAGATGAGAGTTAAGATGAGAGCTATAGAGCAGGTGCCTGTTGAGCTGGGATGAAATAGGATGTGTGTCCTGCTATGGAGGGAGACTAACTGTCTAACCTTGTCATGCAAGGCATACCCATCGCTCAGTGATGCAGGAGAGCTGTTCCACTGTGCTCAGCTCCCCTCTTCTGACCTTGGCCCTCTGTCGCTATCTCCCTCTGTGTACTCAACGCTCACGGCGGAGATTACCCTGGCTTTTATGGTTTGGATCAAACCCCTGGTCCCTTCTCCTCCTTCGCATTCCTCGCTAAACGTATGCAGGCACACACACGCATGTAAATCATACTCACACACACGCAAGCACATGCACACACACACACATACTTTCCCCTTGGTCATGGCTTCCACCCAAGCCATGCCCCCTCTCGTTAGCGCAGAGAACCCTTGCTTCTACGCCCTGGGCACCATAAAGGGCCCCAGCAACATATCCCTCAGACCTGTTAAACCAACACCCCATTGTGCTCCGCTACGGGCCCTAGGCTGGTTGTTGGTTTGGTCCCGCCGCTTGGTTAGGACAACGTTTGGATAGCGTTTGATCCGACTTAATCCAAGAGAGGGAGAGCCCGGCTAGAGTCGTGTCCCCGGGTGGGAGATGTGGCCACATGAGTCTACACCTGCACAGTCCCTTTCACACAATTCATTTCAGCAGGGTGGTTTAGCCTACGTTTCAACCATAGTCAAGACCAGTGACTAGAGAGTTGACCAGGTCCCCACTTTCTTTATAATCTGCCTAGATCTTATTCTTAGAGCCAAGGTAGGCTAAAACTAGGGCCCAGTGTTTTCCCGTGTCACGTGGCCAAGAAAACTCCTGGCCCCACTGGACTTCTGAGTGATTGTTCTGTTACATGGGTATGCATTTACCATCGGGGTGTGTTTTTCCCCCTGCTAGTGGTGTTCTATAAGCAGTGTTATGCCTTTTGTGACCTTGACCTTACCTGTCGTGATCTTAGTAAACAGGAAGTTTGTTTTTTTAATGGAAGAAGATCATGTTTTATTCTGTATTCAGTAAATTTGTAATCTCCATCAATCTGCAAGCCCTTTTGCCTTTGATAGCATTGCTGTTATGTAACACACTCTTAAACTTCTTACCTGATGTGGATGGTTATTTTGTAGGGATTGATGGCATGATTCAACATGCTTGGCTCTATTGGTTTACATGCTACACATATTTACCTATTTACCTTCTGTCTCCAGAGTCTTGAACAGTGATTCTGAATGTACTTTTCAATGTAGTCCATCTCTTATGTAATACTTTACTTTCATGGCGTAAAGGTCTTATGAACAGAAGGTTCTTTGAGAATGACTCCCCTCAGGCCAGGCCAAGAGCTACAGTAGAGGCCAGAGGTGGAGTCTGGGTGTTCACAGAGAGGACCTGGCCTGCATGCCATCCCGCTGTACTGCTCTGGGGAGTTGGTGGAATGGATAGATTGGCACACTGTGTGTGCCAGGATATGAGGAGTTCTTTGTATTATGCCAAATACTCTGGAAATCCTAGATAGATTGCTGTGAAGTTAGAGTACGTAAATAGTTATTGGTAGCAGAATATTTCTCCTTATGGCAGGGTGACAGGTATTCTAGTGGTTAAAGTGTTGGACTAGTAACCGAATGGTTGCAAGATCAAATCCCCAAGCTGACAAAGTAAAAATCTGTCATTCTGCCCATGAACAAGGCAGTTACCCCACTGTTCCTAGGCCAACATTGAAAATAAGAATTTGTTCTTAACTGACTTGCCTAGTTAAGTAAAAATGCAGGGTCTACACTACTTTCAACATCCTGAGCCTCTCACTTTAACCAACTGTCTTTCCTGTAGTGTTTAGTCTTGACAACGTAGTGGTGCGCACAGTAAACGATGTGGCACGGTACGGGGGTCACACACTACAAGACTCTTCACTTGGTTGTGAGGATTCTCGCTACCACGCTGTGCCACGACAACCACAACGTGATTAGAGAAGCTACAACGAACTGTGGCTCAAGGCAGCCTCATAAACGTTTCAGTCAGGCCTTCACGCTTCCCATCCAGAGTTGAAATATCAATCCAATAGTCTACATTTTGAATTGAATAACGTTGCTTGTGAACTTCAGAGCTGTAATGATTTGGGTTTGTCTAAAAAGGCATGGACAAACACATACTAGTTGCAGTCATCGATCTTGCTCGGAGAGTCTACACATTCTGGGTGATGTTATATCATAGAATTAGGAATCATTTATTAGGATTTCTCTGTGCTTTACCACGTCCTCATCTCACTGGCTTCTTCTCTTGTCAGCTCTCATTGGCTATTGCTGACCCCCATTCTCAAAAGGTGTTGTTGCACGTCTCACACTGCAAGAGAGCATTGCCGATTTTGTGCCGATAAAATCAAAAGAGGTTTGAACATATCTGGAATGTCTGGGATGGCTCAGAGAAGGGATCGGTGACGGATGCGCCATGATTTGGCAACGACATGGGTATCTTGTCTCTGATCTCAAAAACTTGCCTGGGACAGCTAAATCGTAGCCCAAATCGTGTAGTGTACACACGGCTTTACTTCCTCACATTATCCCCATTGCATATTGACTGAGTTGTGTATTTTCTGATGTGGTGCCCTATCTCTTGCTCCCGTCTCACCTTACCTGTACAGTACGTTAGTGTTCTTCACTCCTGGTACAACATGTATAAGGCTATGTCGACATTCAACAGATTCATTCTCTTCTCATCCTCACTTCAGCTCCTAAACACACCTCAGAGAAGAGGTCTACGGAGAGAGTTAAGACATTGTTCCTAGTAACGCACACTACCCAGTGGATTCTGTTTTGACAGAGGAAAGAGACCCAGAACGCGCTGAACGGTTATGACTTAGGAGAGCAGAACCACATTCGACATTCATTTCCGCAGCTGTGACCAGCTAAAAAAAACAGCTTGCAAATAGACCGGTACCGACAATGGAACAGTGTAACTCTGTGTGCGTGAGTCATTCCTATTTGAGCAATGTTTTGGTCGTTTGCTGTAGATTTACGACAGATGTTCCCCGTTTGACAGATGTATGTGTATATGTTGTGTATATGTCTATAATTATTAAAAACACCTTTTGGTTACTCCGCATTGCGAGGCTTGCCTTGTGTAATCGACGCTGCGGTTTTGAAAAGGGGTGTGGTCCCGGAACTTATTGAAAGCTAGCAAAACAGCCCCGCTGTCAGGGTTTCCTGAGACTAAGGGGCTTAAACAAATATGTTCATCCACACTTGACTGCTCTCTGGACCTGGAGATAGAGAGGGACCAGGAAGGAAGGAGGGATGGAGAGATGGAACAGAAGTGATGATACCCAATCAGATGGAGATTTGGTTGCCTTCAGATTTGAGGAAAGCCTTGCATGATTGCTCATTGTCTGTCCTTGTTTTTGTGCTATACTGTGTGTGTGCGCGTGTGTGTGTGCGGGTGCGTGTGTGTGTGTGTGTGTGTGTGTGCGTGTGTGGCTGTGATGAAACAAAGATGAAACAATATGATGAATCCTTCATGGACAGACTACCCACTATGTTTACTTTTCATCGGCAGAGGGAAATCTCATATAGCCTACCCCATAAGTCCACATAGCTTCATCTGGAAGCCTTTATCCTAGTGTGCATCTCTATGATGTTGTGTGTGTCTTCCTGTACTGTACAGTTATGAAGCTCCACTATATAAAGTTACTTCTAGCTGGCCTGCTTGATAGTTGTTGAATTTGCGTATGGATATTCAATTGACTTCTAGACGGGTTAGCTGTGTGTGCGTGCTTCAGTGTTGTGATTCTGGATGGCCAGATACTGTAGCTGACAAGAAGTTGCCATGTGAGGAGTCGTCGGTGGCTCGTTTCAGCTCGTTTAATCTTTTTCTTGATACCTGGTCTTGCATAGAGGTGTTTTGATTGAGTTCTATGCTAATATGGCAAAAAATTCACTAGCTAGCTAACCAACAACTGTAACAATGTATTTGAGAGACTATACGTGCTCATTGTGCAAATGTGTTTATGTTTTCGATAAACATTGGAGACTAAATATAGTTTACATACAAGCCAAACAACCAACCTGTCTTTATAATGTCAACGTTGTGTGTGTGTGGCTGTCTGTGTGTGCGCACGTGAGTATGTGTGGTGTGTCTGTTTGTGTGTCGGTTTGTGCGTGTGCGTGTGTGTGTGTGTGTGCGTGTGTGTGTGTGTGTGTGTGTGTGTGTGTGTGTGTGTGTGTGTGTGTGTGTGTGTGTGTGTGTGTGTGTGTGTGTGTGTGTGTGTGTGTGTGTGTGTGTGTGTGAGCGAGAGATTAGAGACGGGATGGGGGTTGACAGACTGGATGTGATTATGGGGTGGAAAGGCTGGGAGGGTTTGTGGTGAAGTGCTTTCTCAATAGTACATTCCAGTGTCAAAACAAAGCCGAACTGCTCTGCAAGCTGAGACAGGATCTGCTCTCCCTGGCCTGTACCAGAGGGATTGTGCAAAAGGCCCACCAAGGGTCACTAAGTCAAAAGAACTGTGCTACAGATGAGTCATTCACACTTGGGTTATGTGACACTGATCACAGATGGTTAAAATATATTGTAAAAAAAAATATGAGCAGATATTTGGGGAAATGGAACAATTTCAGAATTATTTGTTTTATAATTTTTGGACAGCATCTCTGGTTAACTTTACCTGCCTTCTGATACTGTGAACCACAGCACATTATTGGGAATCTCTGAGTGGAGTGGTTGTGTCTGTGCCAGTGTGAGATCATTAAACTGCTAACAAATGTAAAAAGCTTTTAAAAGTCAACAGCTGCTTGCCAGCGGACCACCCCTCTATCCTCTCTTCTCCCCTCTATCCTCTCTTCTCCCCTCTATCCTCTCTTCTCCCCTCTATCCTCTCTTCTCCCCTCTATCCTCTCTTCTCCCCTCTATCCTCTCTTCTCCCCTCTATCCTCTCTTCTCCCCTCTATCCTCTCTTCTCCCCTCTATCCTCTCTTCTCCCCTCTATCCTCTCTTCTCCCCTCTCTTCTCTCCCAGGAGCCTCTAGTTTTCTGCACTGCTGCTCCTTATAGGCCCCACCCGAGCCAGACTCAACTCAACACCCGGCTCGCCCCAAACTGCCCTCCCACGCTCTCCCCCTGTCAATAGATGTCGCCCATGGCTCCCCGTCCTACTCACCTGCCTGTGGGAAATATTTACCGTCTCTCCCTGTCCCTGTCTCTCCCTCTAGTTACCTTTCCTTCTCATTACTACTCTACTGATGTTTGTCCGTCCGTCCGTCTGTCTGTCTCCTGTTCCTACTTGCTGTCAGTAAACGGCTCAACTGACTGTTTAACTCTTCTAATTTGGCCCTCCCTCTCTGTTCTCTCTCTCGTTTCTCTTTCTGTTCTCTGTTCTATGTTATCTCTCTCTCTCTCTCGCTCTCTCTCTTCTCAAGTTCAGATCCAGATTTTTACACGAGTCGGTGAACAACACAGAGTTTCCCATGCTGAACGCTGATAAGGAGGCCTTCCTCTCCCCCATGCCTGTGGCAGGCTGGTGTGTGTGAATGCGGGCGGCCATGCGGGGGAGGGGAGGGGGGAGGGGGGAGGGCATGCCTTCATCTGGGCATTTGTTCCCTCACCGCTCCTGCTGGTAAATAGCTCTCCGAACTCACAAAAGAAAAATCTCCTGTGCTCAAGTTTGATTTACTACGCCGAAGGAAATAACATGAACGTGTTCTTTTTTGAGTCTTTGTTCGCTAGGGTTTGTTTACTATACGCTGTATGGAAAATCCTTCAGGAATTTTGAGGAAGTGGGTGTTTCTTCCTGGAGCTGGCTCTTAATGGGGCTGGGGCTGGGGATAAGGCGGGGGGGGGGGGGGGGTAAACCCCGAATGCCCTCAGGTGTTCACAGTTTTAGGCGGGTGCTGTGGAGGAGCTTTGGGGACTGAGTCTAGTTTTAAGATTCCTTCAGCTGCATTAATTACAGAACCGTGTTTAATAACAGAGTTTAATTAATGCCTACAGACTCGAGGAAAATCCCTCACGTCTTTTTTCCTTTAGTGGCCGGATCTCTCATTCCTTCCTCTGTACTTCTGTACTTCTCTTTCTCTCCCTGTGCATTTACTCGAGGGCTAACAAGACAGACAGTTATTAAAGGAGTTGCAATGCATTATGGTACACTGTCACTGCCTCTTTACCTTTGACCCCAGCCTACCTGTAAAACACACCCTTGTGATGATTGCACAACTGCTGTCACCTGCAGCTCTCCTCTTGTTGAACCCTGTGACCCCTAGGGCAGAGACCAGTTTCTATAGGGTCATAACCTTTGTAACAATCGACCTAGAGCTCTCACACCCACACTGTCTACTCTGTTGCTCCACTCTCGCCAGGTTTCTCCCCTTTTCTGAGCGTCTCTCTCTGTCTCTCTCTCTCTCTCTCTCTCTCTCTCTCTCTCTCTCTCTCTCTCTCTCTCTCTCTCTCTCTCTCTCTCTCTCTCTCTCTCTCTCTCTCTCTGTCTCTCTCAGCTCACCAACGGTCTTTCTGAAAGGGGCTGAATCATCTGTGCTAGTGAGGGCCTGATATTTCCACGCAGCTCTTTCTGACTGCATTTGCGTCTGGATTATAACCACTAAAGAGCTATAGCCGCCCGCAGAAATGCCTGCAAGGGAAATGCCTGGCTCTTTAGTACACGTGTAAGGCGGTCCCAGAAGTACACAGCGTACCTCTGGAGCACTAGGCTGCAGCAGCAGCTGACTCCATGGCGGCTCAGTCTGAATCATGTACCTCTGAGACTGCAGGTCATCGACTTGTATACCCGGAGGTTTCAGGCTTTATATGCCTCCCATCTGTACCGTTCCTACTGTAGGTAAGCCTGGGCTGTGTGTGTGCGTGAGTGCGCATGTCTATCTAGGCCTATGTTTGTGAGGAATCCGGCATCTACTCTTCCACCTGCCAGTCTCTCAGCACACATTTAGCAGTAGATCAGAGTCCCCTCTACCCCTGGAGAGTGATGCTGTGCCCAGTCTAATCCTCCTACACTTGCTGGCGGTACCGGCCAAATTGGTGCTAATGATAGCTCTACACCCCGGACCATGACGTCTTACCACTGCTTCCACAGAAACGCTCTAGAAATACATGAACACATATAAACTTTGGCAAGCTATGTTGATTCACTTTCTGGCATTTTTGTTTGATCATTTCTTATCTTTTCACGTTGGACAAAATGGTGTTTTTGACTGGGGATGCTGATGGGGAAATCAGATGCTTTTGCACATCCGTCAGACAGTAAAGATTAAAAGATCCTGTTCATATGTAAGCTAGACAGCCGTACAGAACCACAGCTGAAATGTATGATGTCGTGTGTTTTTCACTCAAACCCAATCTTTATGGGGAGGAGGAGTCTGCAGAGCCATTGTGTACGGCAGTTAGCATTTTCTAATTGAACTCAAGAGGCTCTTTCCAGAAACTGGTAATGTATTCATGTAGTATATACAGCCATGTTGGGTCAGGTAGTTTTCTGGAGATAACACTTCACGGTGAGATGAGGTGTCTTGTATTTTTACTGTTAACTGTAACTCAATCGGGAGAAAAACAGCCTGCATGTCATGATTGAACAATATGACCTAATGGATGATTGCGTTAAACATGCAGTCCACATGTAGGCCTATGTTAGAAAATTGAATTTGGGGAAGGAGAAAACAAAACAACCTGTAATCCATTTTGGATCTAAAACACAACAGGTCATGTCCACGAGGGCGGGGGGTTCGTTGGAGAGGAAGACACATTGAAAACAGACGTCATAGTTTGTGTGTGCGCGTGTGTGTGTGAGAGTTCACATGTGTAGTCTGTCTCTGTGTGTGTTTACCTTTGTGTCTGTGTGCACGTGCACGTGTGTTTGTGTGAGAGTTCACATGTGTAGTCTGTCTCTGTGTGTGTTTATCTTTGTGTCTGTGTGCACGTGCACGTGTGTTTGTGTGAGAGTTCACATGTGTAGTCTGTCTCTGTGTGTGTTTACCTTTGTGTCTGTGTGCATGTGCACGTGTGTGTGTGAGAGTTCACATGTGTAGTCTGTCTCTGTCTGTGTTTACCTTTGTGTCTGTGTGCATGTGCACGTGTGTGTGTGTGTGAGAGAGTTCACATGTGTAGTCTGTCTCTGTGTGTGTTTATCTTTGTGTCTGTGTGCGTGTGTGTGTGAGAGTTCACATGTGTAGTCTGTCTCTGTGTGTGTTTACCTTTGTGTCTGTGTGCATGTGCACGTGTGTGTGTGAGAGTTCACATGTGTCGTCTGTCTCTGTGTGTGTTTACCTTTGTGTCTGTGTGCATGTGCACGTGTGTGTGTGAGAGTTCACATGTGTCGTCTGTCTCTGTGTGTGTTTACCTTTGTGTCTGTGTGCATGTGCACGTGCACGTGTGTGTGTGTGAGAGTTCACATGTGTAGTCTGTCTCTGTGTGTGTTTATCTTTGTGTCCGTGTGCATGTGCACGTGTGTGTGTTTCGTGCATGTGTGTGTAGAGGCTAATTGGTACCTGGTCCAGAACCCCTGGGGTGGACAGATGATAGGGGGAGGAGGGGGGGGGGGGGGGGACTGTAGGTCTGTGGGGCATGCAGAAAGATTTTTTCATGCTACTGCCCCAGCCATAATGTTCTCAGTGCTCTCATTAAATCATTACCCTGCCCACCAAGTCCCCTTAGCCTAAAGCTCCAGGTGTAAAATGTTTGACAAATTGAAAGGTCTCAGAGCCTGCAGATTTAACATGGAACCTCCCTCTCCTTTCCTCTAGGATGGGCTTCAAGGGATGATTCACTTAAACTACTAATGGATACGATTTTCCACTTTGGGTTGTTGTTGATTGAGTCAGACATTATTTAAAGGGATTGTTCACCCAAATTACAAAATTACATTTGGTTTCCTTACCCTGTAAGCAGTCTATAGACAAGGTATGACAGCGAATCCATGCTCTGGTTTTGTTTACCACCAATTCCAAATGCTACATATTTTTCATTTGTGTCACAAATCCAATGCAAGTCAATGGTACCTACAGTGAAAGTAGAAAGTATTCATATCCCTTCACATTTTCCAATTTTGTTGTGTCACCGGCCTACACACAATGCCACTAATGTCAAAGTGGAATTTACAATTGGCTCATTCATCCCCCTCCTCTCCCCTGTAACTATTCCCCAGGTCGTTGCTGCAAATGAGAACGTTTTCTCAGTCAACTTACCTGGTAAAATAACGGTAAAATAAAAAAATAAAATAAAAATGTGACAAATACGATTTGATTTGACTCAGAGGAGTGAATACTTATGTAAATTTGATATTTCTTCAATTAATTTTCAATCAATTTGCCCAAAAACATTTCAAAAAATATTTTCACTTTGTCATTATGGGGTATTGTGTGTAGATGGGTGAGAAAAAAAAACGTTTTTAATTCAGGCTGTAACACATCAAAATATGGAATACCTCAAGGGGTATGTATACTTTCTGAAGGCACTGTAAATTAGCATTTTTCATCAAATGTATTGTGTTGCTCAATGAAGTTACTTGTAGATTAATTGATGAAAGCACAAAAATAAATGCTAACATGTACCATTGACTTGCATTGGATTTGTGCCACAAAGGCTAGAAAGTTAGCATTTAGAAACAGGGCCAGGTAAACAAAACCAAAGCATAGATTGCTCTCACACCTTGTCCAACGATTGCTTAAGGGGTAAAGAAACCAATATATAACTTTGGAATTTGGGTGAACTCTCCCATTTGGATTATTTAGTTACTTCAACAGCCTCGGCAAACCAAATGCTAATGGAATAATTGGAGAATATTCTTCATATGGTCTTAAGAAACATGGAGACACAGACCAGAGAGTTCTACAATCCTCAATGCTCCCACCATCCAGAAGCTCTCTCTCAACATGGCCCCCAGCCCATAGTATAGTGGTGGTGGGAAGTTTAGGTTGTCTCTGTCCTGCTTTGTTTTCAACGCCGCTTTCCACAATGACATTAGAGAGCAGGAGAGGTGAAAGGGGAGAGAGGAAGCCAAACCAGCTGGATATCGGTGTTCCACCATGCCTACTTCCTCTTTTAAAATAAAAATATTTCACTTTTCTCCTAACTACTCAATATCATAACAATAACAACAGAAACATAGCTTTCGGCACAATGCCCGGCCGCCATGAACCACGAACACTTTCTCACATTCGTGCGAGTTGTTGTGATTGCCAGTTTTCACCGGCCCATTTCAGGGAAGTTCATGTTCCATTCAGATGTGTCAGTAGCCTCATGTGTATGTGCTGAAATGTACCCGACTTCTTTGTTTTGTGCACGTCACTGTGGTTAAGGGTGTTCCTGAGGAAATAATGAGGTGATAATATCAATGAGAAGCAGATGGAAACAAGATTCCAATGCTGGATCTGACACTGAAAGATCTGACACAGCCTCAGCTCTGACTGACTTACATTGCCTTCAGAAAGTATTCATACCCCTTGACTTATTCCACACTTTGTTGTGTTACAGCTTTAATTCAAAACTGATTAAATAGCTTTTGTTTCTCACCCATCTACACACAATACCCCATAATGACAAAGTGAAAACGTGTTTTTAGAAATGTTTAGAAATGTATTAAAAATGGAAATACAGAAATATCTCATTAACATAACTATTCACAACCATGACTCAATACATGTTAGAATTACCTTTGGCAGCAATTACAGTTGTGAGTTGTTCTGGGTAAGTCTCTAAGAGCTTTGCACACCTGGATTGTACACTATTTGCAGATTGTTCTTTTTTTAATTCTTCAAGCTCTGTCATGCTGGTTGTTGATCATTGCTAGACAGACATGTTCAAGTCTTGCCATTTAAGTCAAAAATGTAACTCGGCCACGCAGGAACATTCAATGTTGTCTTGGTAAGTAACTCCAGTGTATATTTGACCTTGTGTTTCAGGTTATTGTACTGCTGATAGGTGAATTTGTCTCCCAGTGTCTGATGGAAAGCAGATTGAAACAGGTTTTCCTCCTAGATTTTGCCTGTGCTTAGGTCTATTATTTTCTTTCCATCCTATAAAAATGTCCTAGACCTTGCCGATGACAAGCATACCCATAACATGATGCAGCTACCACCCTGCTTGAAAATATGAAGAGTGGTACTCAGTGATACATTGTGTTGGATTTGTCCCAAACTTCAGGCTTTGTATTCAGGACATACAGGATAGCCCTATTTGGTAAAAGACCAAGTCCATATTATGGCAAGAACAGCTCAAATAAGCTAAGAGAAACGACAGCCAGTCATTACTTTAAGACATGAAGGTCAGTCAATACGGAAAATTTCAAGAACTTTAAAAGTTTCTTCAAGTGCAGTCGCAAAAACCATCAAGCGCTGTGATGAAACTGGCTCTCATGAGGACCCCCACAGGAAGGGAAGATCCAGAGTTACCTCTGCTGCAGAGGATATGTTCATTATAGTTAACTGCACCTCAGATTGCAGCCCAAATAAATGCTTCACAGAGTTCATGTAGCAGACACATCTCAACATCAACTGTTCAGAGGAGACGGCATGAATCAGGCCTTCATGGTCGAATTGCTGCAAAGAAACCACAACTAAGCGACACCAAAAAGAAGCAGAGACTTGCTTGGGCCAAGAAACACGTGCAATAGACATTAGACCGGTGGAAATCTGTCCTTTGGTCTGATGAGTCAAAATTTGAGATTTTTGGCTCCAACCGCCATGTCTTTGTGAGACGCAGAGTAGGTGAACAGATGATCTCCGCATGTGTGGTTCCCACCGTGAAGCATGGAGGAGGAGGTGTGATGCTGTGAAGGGTGCTTTGCTGGTGACACTGTCTGTGATTTATTTAGAATTCAAGACATATTTTACCAGCATGGCTACCACAGCATTCTGCAGTGATACGCCATTCCATCTGGTTTGCACTTAGTGGGACTATCATTTGTTTTTCAACAGGACAATGACCCAACACACCTCCCAGCACAACTGGGATGAGTTGGACCACAGAGTGAAGGAAAAGCAGCCAACAAGTGCTCAGCATATGTTGGAACTCCTTCAAGACTGTTGGAAAAGCATTCCAGGTGAATCTGGTTGAGAGAATGCCAAGAATGTGCAAAGCTGTCATCAAAGCAAAGGTTCTCTACTTTGAATAATCACAAAAATGAAATATATTTGATCTGTTGAATACATTTTTTCATTACTACGTGATTCCATGTGTTATTTCACAGTTTTGATGTCTTCACTATTATCCTACAATGTAGAAAATAGGAAAAATAAGGAAAACACCCTTGAATGAGTAGGTGTCCAAACTTACTCTACTCTAGGTTAGTATTGTGGAGTAAATACAATGTTGTTGATCCATCGTCAGTTTTCTCCTATCACAGCTATTAAAATATGTAACTGTTTCAAAGTCACCCTTGGCCTCATGGTGAAATCCCTGACTGGTTTCCTTCCTCTCCGGAGTTACAGTATGAAGGGTGCTTCTATCTTTGCTCTGACCGGGTGCATTGATACACCATCCAAAGAGTAATTAATAACTTAATAACCATGCTCAATGTGATATTAAATATCTGCTTTTTTCTTTTTTTATCTACCAATAGGTGCCCTTCTTTGCGAGGCACTGGAAAACCTCCCTGGTCTTTGTGGTTGGATCTGTGTTTGAAATTCACTGCTCAACTGAGGGAACTTACAGATAATTGTCTTTGTGGGGTACAGAGATTAGGTTGTCATTCAAAAATGATGTGAGTCCACGCAGCGTATTATGTGACTTGTTAAGCACATTTTTTACTCCTGAACTTATTAGTACTTGCCATAACAAAGAGTTTTAATACTTTTTTAATAATAACAACAACAAAAAAAACAGGTGTTCTGAAAACATAATTATATTTAGAAATGATGGAGTATTGTGTGTAGACCACCACCAAATTCTCCATTTTAAATAGGGGCTGTCACACAATTTGGGGGGGGGGGGGGGGTCAAGGGGTGTGAATACGTTCAGAAAGCACTGTATCTGTGTTGGGGGATTTCAAAATGACCGACATCTAAAGACCCAACAGAACCTGTTCTATATACCAGAGAGTCTTCCAAGAAGCAAGAGGTGCTGTCAAGGTTATTTTGATTTAAGTTAATTCACCCTGGGCTTGTTATTAAAAATTATTGACTCACACCTCAGTGTGCCAAGTACAGGTCTGATCATGCCTGTCAGTGTCTATTGAACTGTGAAAGTCAGTTATGAGCTGTGCATGTGAGCCGAAAAACACACACACATGCACGCAGACGCGCACACACACGCACGCACATATACACACTGACAAAAGAACACACACCCCACACAAATACACACACATACACTATCCCTCACTTGCAGTCAACCCTCCCCAGAGACTTCGAAGTTGCTGACAAAAGCAGCAAATACCTAGCGATATGGGGTTTCACCCACTGAGCCGGCCAATCACAGTTGACTCTCTAAAGGTCAACATGTGCCAGCAGATTATCTTGCTGCTCCTAGAAACACCTAATTTGTGCGGGGGAGGAGCAAGAGTTTTTAACCCCTGCGTTATGACGTGAGAATTCCACCATGTTGCTCTGTTGATTGATGGGCCAAGGAGGGGAGCTCCTCAGGATGCAACACAGGGCTGGAGCCACCCCTCTGACCCCCCAGCCCCCATGCCGAATTTACTGCCCTAGGGCTGCGGCCATGAGTTACCCGCTGTCTTCCCTCAGGCGTACCCACTCGCCCAGAAAACTACAGGCAGGCAGGCAGGTAGGCCCTTGGAGTGGTAGTCAATCGCATTACGGGGCTGGTGAAAGGATACAGAGTTCACTGAGAAAGAGAGCTTGTGACAGCACTCACTTTTTCCCCTTTATCACCTTTGTGACCTGACCTGCCCAAACGCCATCAAACTTTGTAACTAGCATAAGTTAAAAACATTGTTCCTCTTGTGCTATGAAATTGTATATTGGGATTCGAGAGCAAAAAAAAATGAACTGGGTGGTCTGCAGTGGAGGAGGAATTGTTTATTTAATTATTAGCAGTTCTGGGTTTTGACTGAACAGGGCCCTTGGACTAGAATCAATCAACATCTTGGATTTAGCTAATACCTTCTATTTAAGTAAAGGCTTTAGGTTTTTCCCTAAAACAGTTTTCTTACTCTCTACATGTTTCATCATAATATTGTGACCAACATGTTTGGCATAGATCCTAATCTTATAGAACCTCTAATTAAACTAGGCAAATTCAGTCATGTAGTAATTATTCATAGTTTTATCACGTCCAATCTTGTCCACTTGTGGCCTAAAGCAGAGCTCAAGGACTCTAGTTGCTCTGTACCTATGTCTTTTCCACCCTCTTGAACATACAGTAGCTGAGAGCTAGAAGTTGGGTGTGGGGCTCAGACAGACAGGTAGACTATTATATCTCAGGGCAGGGGATGTAGGGTATAGGGTGAAGACTGGTGACTGCATGTGGAGACACACTTTGCCAACGGTGACAGAATCAGTCCGCGCTAGTCAAGCCGACAAGGAGAAGATCAGTCAACGCTAGCTGAGCCCAGAGAGAGATCAGAGATCCACGGCAGCAAAAACCGTCTCCACTAGCAAATGCAATGCAATGTTTCCAACATGCTTCCACTTTTTTCCAATAAAAGGCTTCCCATAGAGGCAAATACCCATAGAGATCCTATTATACTACTAGAGGGGCTATGTCATAAACCCTCAAAGTTCCAGAACGGAGTGAAAATGGCAGCCATATTGGTCAGGGAGAAATCCAAACTAGTCTAAATGGAATGAATGTCAGTAGAGGCATACTCCTGACTTTACTTATGCAGGAAAATAAAGGTTCTGTTGTTACTGTTCCAATCACATATTTGCAATGGTACACTGCATTTTCTCTATAAATAGCCTCTAAATATATGGCATTAGACTGTGAGTGTTAATATATGATACAATGTCAGCACTTGTTGCCTTTGCAACTTGTCTAAATCCTATCATCAACCCATTTCAGCCAGTGTACGGCTGTGGATTGACTGCATTGTTTTGATGGAATGTTGGCATTTTGGCAGTTAATTTGAAAAAAAATGTATGGAGTAATTCATCTAAAACTGTCTGGCTAGCTGGCTAACAAACATGCAGTGCAGATAAATTCTTCAAATTCATTATTTTACACAATATCTTATCACAGCAATGGCAAACCATGGTTGATCAACTCCCTGACCAAAATGGCTGACCTGTATTGTATTATAAGAAGGTTCATGGCCATTCTAGTATTCTAATTTGTAATTCTATGCAAATATCCGACTTTTGGTTGTAGTTTGTGATTCATGTTTTCTGGACCAATTGGGCTATTTGATGACATTTATCAAAGTTGTATTAGTGAGAAGTAAACCCTAACCCGAACTTTAACTCCTACCCTTACCATAACCCTAATACCATTTAGCGTTAACTGTGTGTGTATGGGGCGGTTTGGATGGAGCAGCACCCGAAGTTAACCGCTGGTGTGGCTGACAGCCCAGCCATGAGAATCATCATGATATCAGAGGACAAACTGTTCTCATAACAATTCCCGTTGCCATGGAAATGGACCGATTGGCCGAGTCTCCTGCTGAAGAACCAATCAGTCCATGGGGGCATCCAATCAGATTACCCCACCAATTTCGGCATCTCTCCTGTCAGTTCTATCTCAACTTCGCTCTGTCTCCCCCTCCCCTCTTTCTCTCTCCTGTTAGTGATGGTTATTTGGTATGTCTAGATCTAGGAAAGGCGTTGTGCTGTGGTTTCAGTGACAGTGCACTTTTCCCCTCTCTCTCTCTCTATTCCCTCTGTCTATTCTTGGCCCATGTGTCCATGTACTCAGCTGCTTAGGCGTTGTTTCCCCAAAGTATCAAACAAATTGTGTTCCATTTCCCCGTCACTACATCACTGCATCTCTATGTTGTGTGTGTTTGTGGTTTTGGTTTTACTATCCTTGTAGGAACCAGAAGTCCTCACGAGGATAGTAAAACAAGAAAAATTGTGCATCTCGCCGTTCCCCACAAGAAAAATTGCTATTTTAGGCTCAGGGGTAAGGTTTAGGGTTAGGGTTACAATTAGGGTTAGGGTGAGAATTAGGGTTAGGGATTAGGGTTAGGTTAGGGTTATATTAGGTTTAAGGTTAGGGTTAGTTTTCAACCTAGGATAGACATAATAAATGTAAATCTGTCTCCCTCCATTTAGTATGATATGTCACGTTTGTATGGTATGCATTCATTTGTGGATGTCCATCCTACAGTATATTTCGTATGATATGTTACGAATTACAATTCATATGATATGTTATGAATTTGCAATACGTATGATATGGTACAAACTCCTGGCTAACGTTAGCTAGGCTAGGGGTTAGGGTTAATGTTAGGGTTATGGTTAAGGTTAGGAAAAGGAGTTAGGTTAAAGGTTTAGGGGAAGGGTTAGCTAACGAGCTAGGTAGTTGCAAAGAAGCTAAAAAGTAGTAAGTACTTGCAAAGATGCTAATTGGGTCAAATGCTAAAGTTGTTTGTGATGAGATTCAAACACGCAACCTTTGGGTTGCTAGATGTTCACATTAGGCTGTAGGTTTAGGTTTAGGGTTTGGGAAAATAGGATTTTGAATGAAAATCAATTGTTTGGTCCCCACAAGGATAGTAAAACAAGCGTGTGTGTGTGTGTGTGTGTGTGTGTGTGTGTGTGTGTGTGTGTGTGTGTGTGTGTGTGTGTGTGTGTGTGTGTGTGTGTGTGTGTGTGTGTGTGTGTGTGTGTGTGTGTGTGGGTCAAATAAAATACAATTTCATTGGTCACATACACGTGCTTAGCAGATATTATTGCGGGTGTAGCGAAATGCAAGTGTTTCTAGCTCCAACAGTGCAGTAATATCTAACAAGTAATATCTAATAATTTCACAACAATACACACAAATCCAAAGTAAAGAAATGGAATTAAGAATATATAAATATTTGGATGAGCAATGTTGGAGCGGCATAGACTAAGATACAGTAGAATAGAATATAATACAGTATATACACATGAGATGAGTAATGCAAAATATGTAAACATTTTTGAAGTGACCAGTGTTCCATTATTAAAGTGGCCAAGTGGCCAGTGATTTCAAGTCTATGTACATAGGCCAGCAGCCTCAAAGGTGCTACTGATGGCTATTTAACAGTCGGATGGCCTTGAGATAGAACCAGTTTTTCCGTTTCTCGGTCCCAGCTTTGATGCACCTGTATTGGCCTCCCCTTCTGGATGATAGCGGGGTGAACAGGCAGTGGCTCGGGTGGTTGTTGTCCTTGATGATCTTTTTGGCCTTCTTGTGACATCGGGTGTTGTCGGTGTCTTGTAGGGCAGGTAGTTTGCCCCTGGTGATATGTTGGGCAGACTGCACCACACTCTGGAGACCCCTGCGGTTGCAGGCGGTGCAGTTGCCGTACCAGGCGGTGATACAGCCCGACAGGATGCTCTAATCGTGTGTGTATCTGAGTGCGTCTGGATTGTCACTGTAGCATCCTGCTCTCTTGAATTAGGTAAACCTGGTGGGAGCTCCACTGTTCCGTGGAGAGAAGCTGGTGTTATGTAATTAGGTCTTCTTTCTGTGGATGCTGCACAAATTCACTTTGTGTGGGATGGCTCCAGGGCATCTGGCCTCCATTTGTGTAATGACTGTCAGATAAAACTGATGACAAACGGACACGCATGCCTGAGTGAAACCCCAGCAGTCCCACGGGGGGAGCCAGAGACACGCAATGCAGAGCCTGAAGCACCTCTCTCCTTTCCTTCCTTCTCCCCCTCTCCATCTTTCCGTCTCGCCCTTCCTCTGGATCAACTGTAAGCCATGGAGATGCGCGCTCACACACACATTCACCCACACCTCGATCAGTTCTCTGCCATGCAGATGCACATATCACATGGACGATTTACAGCTCTTTTGATTCACACTCCACTCATTCATAGTGCTGGAGAGAAACTAGAGGAAGTTAGGCCTATGTGGGATATTGTGAAATTTGTGACATGCTGGGCTCCCATGGCACTTGATCCGCCCAATAGAAATAAATGGGAACAACAGGTGAAAGTTCTGAGGTGCAAATCCTGCAGAGATAACAGGGCCAGGAACTGGGTCAGCAGTCTTTCTCTCTCCCTCTGTCCCTCGCTTTCTCTGTTTTCCTCTTTCTCTCTATCTGTCACTTTCTGTTCCTCTGTCTGTCCAGAGGAACAGAAAGTTCTCTCCCTCCCCCTCTCTCTTTCCCTTATTCTCACTCTGTCTCACACACACACAATCCATTTTCCCTCAGTCTGTTTCTCATTCTCCCTCTCTGTTGGATTGCCAACATGCGTCAGAAATTCACCCTGGGCTCTTAGAATAGAGATCGTAATGCATATGACATAAGCGTCTAAAATAGTCATCCAGACCACCTGATTTTACACACAAAAAAAGTATTTTGAACAGTTCAGGCTATGTCCTTTATTACAACCCTCATTGAGACTGTCAACCTGGTCCCTGAAAACAATACCATTTATGACTGGATACGGTTTGAAATGGAATACCATTTACGGAGAGTGTATATTTTTTCATGTGCCTAAAACTATGAGAGTTTCCTCGAAGTGTGTGTGAGTGTGTGTCCATGTGTGGAGTTGAGGGAGAGGGATAGGGTGTAGTTTTGCAAGAGTGTGTGTGCGTGTGTGCGTGTGTGTGGTTGTGCCTGAAAATGTGTGTGTGTGTGTTTCCAGCAGGTCCTGTCCTGTGTAATCAGTGCAAGTCTCTGTCTTTCACCGTGGGGAGGAGGAGGAGGTGGGGGAGTGAATGGAGCTCCAGGCACTGACAGACACCTAATCCTGCAGGCAGGCTAGACTGGAGCACAGCCAGGGACACAGGTAACCAGAGAGAGGGAAGGGAGGTTACAGTAGGCTTACCAAGGGATCCTCATCTAGGACCCTTTTTCTTGACTAGGAACACTCTTGGCCCTTCACAAATCCTACAATTACTGTGTACCCTGGAGTTTTCCCTGATTAGGTTACACGGTCAGGGAAAACTCCCCGACTCTTACTCATGACACAAAGCACATCCAGTTTCTCCAGTGTCCCATATCAGTGTATCCCCACACTTGCACAGTACATAGGAAAAACTCCTGGCCTTACTCATATCACAGCATGATGTATATCTAGTGCATCCATTCTACCAGTGTGTCCTCACCCACTCCCAATAACACAGTGACCCAGATAAAGCAGGACTGTGCCTGCCTGTGTCTGTGACTGCCTGGGCCTAGCCTGTGTTTCATCTAAAGGTGGACATTCATCCCTTGTCTCAGGCAGTGGTAAATTCAGAGTTTGATGGGCAGAGCATGAAGTGAACTCCGAGAGTGTTTATAAAGGGGTTATAAGGGATTTATAAAGGATTATGTGGGATTCTGACAGAATTTTGATTGGCTAATAAGTTGAGGCAGGTTGAGTCCTGTGTTGCAGACACAGCCTGCAGGGTAACTCCTCCGTAGTTTGGTTCAGTAGGAGTGTGTGGCTTAATGCCCTCTGTATGAGCGAGGGAGAGTGTGTGGGGGAAGGCAAAGGGGAGTGTGTGAGGAAAGGTGGAAGGGAGGGTTTGGCAGGTAACACACACTCCCTGGTCTGCAGGTAGCCTCTTTCAGGCGAGGGAGTGAATGTGGTGTGCGTGTGTGTGTAAGGTAGAGAGATAAGACCTGCAGCATTGATTTAGGAGAGTTCTCTATGTCATAGACCTGCTCGTAAACAGAGTAACACACAGCTATAAACCATCATGACTCTCGCACATATATGGCTGAGCATACAGTCACACAGAACCATATAAACACGGAAATGTGTGCACGCGCCCACACACACACACACAATCACTCCCCCCCTCCCTCCCCACACACACGCACACATCTGTAAAGTATTACAGCACCCCCACCACTGTAGGGCGCTATTGCTGGGCCCTCTAAAAACAGACAGCAATCACCATTGGAGAGAATGAAAGGCAGCAGAGCATGAACAAGAGAGGGGGAATCCAACCAATGATAGGAAAATAATAGGTGCTTAAGAAGATATGGATTGGAGAAGAGAAAGGGAGACGGAGCATGTACTCTGCATGTTCAACAAGAGTACATTAGTCCTTAAGAGCACCCGTGCGTCAATCTAAGTAACATAATGAACAAATCAAAATCCATTAGTTTAAGCTAGAGCTATCTTTTTTTTTGCATGGGCTGCATCTTAATCCACCGCATCCGCCTATGTCGGCCTTTCCCGCATCGGCAGGTGGTGGAGCTACAGCACCGTTTGACTGACTATGAGACATCCCGAAAATCGGTGTTCTCACAAAAACTTCAGTAGCTTTGGAATGGTTTGGCCTACAAACCAATGTTGACCACTCTATGGAAAGATGATACTATTACGAACATGTTCTCTGTTTTGCTCTAAGACTCGTCTGAAGGTAGCCCATATAAATGAATTGAAGTGTGTAGGTAGTTTTATGACAACAAAAATAAGGGATTAAATATGTGTAAAAATATATAAATATATATATAACCTACTGTTCAAAAGTTTGGGGTCACTTCGAAATGTCCTTGTTTTTGAAAGAAAAGCACATTTTTTGTCCATTACAATAACATCAAATTGATCAGAAATACATTGTAGACATTGTTAATGTTGTAAATTACTTTTTCATGGAATTACTGTATCTACAGTACATAGGCGTACAGAGGCCCATTATCAGCAACCATCACTCTGTTCCAATGGCACGCTGTGTTAGCTAATCCAAGTTTAGAATTTTAAAAGGGTAATTGATCATTAGAAAACCCTTTTGCAATTATGTTAGCACAGCTGAACATTGTTGCACTGATTAAAGAAGCAATAAAACTGGCCTTTTTTATCTGGAACATCAGCATTTGTGGGTTTGATTACAGAATCAAAATGGCCAGAACCCAAAAACTTTCTTCTGAAACTCATCAGTCTATTCTTGTTCTGAGAAATGAAGGCTATTCCATGCGAGAAATTGACAAGAAACTGAAGATCTTGTACAACTCTGTGTCCTACTTCCTTCACAGAACAGCACAAACTGGTTCTAACCAGAATAGAAAGAGGAGTGGGAGGCCCTGGTGCACAACTGAGCAAGAGGACAAGTACATTAGAGTGTCTAGTTTGAGAAACAGACGCCTCACAAGTCCTCAACTGGCAGCTTCATTAAATAGTACCAGCAAAACACCAGTCTCAACGACAACAGTGAAGAGGCGACTCCGGAATGCTGGTCAACTTTCATGTGTCTTAAACTTGAATGCCAAATGTAAATACTAATAACATTTGACATGATTGGCTGAGATAATGGATGGGCTGGACATGCCGAGAGATGAGTTTGGATTGGTCTTCCATGTAGCACGCTTCTGTCTATAACATGAGCTGGTCAGTATGTGTAGGTAATCCTTTCTAACACCGCTTTTTTTGAAAGATATCACTTAGAAGAACTGCAAAAGTGTTGCTCTCCACTTTCTGGAGGACCGAGTTTCAAAATCAGTGGAATGCCCGGTGGAATTATAGTATGATAGCTAAGGAGATGGAGAAAAATCTGGCGTTTGATTGCAAATATGCAGAGGGAGTTGAAAAGAGAACACACAAGGCTGCTGTATAAAACAACTTCTGCAGATTACATCTTTAAACTAAAGGCAACCATGGCATCCGTGACAGAGAAGTGGGAGAAGTGTCCATCCATGTATACAGGTAAGATCGTCTAGCTCGCTAAATTTTCAAATATTATACATGTCTGGTTGTGTTAGAAAGTCGTTTTCATTTAAAGTTAAAGCATACTGTTGGCTAGCTAGCTAACGTTAGCTGGCTGGCTCGCTAGCTAACGTTACGTATATGATCTGTGTAGTAATATTATTAGTATATCAGAGCCATTTTCATTGCTAGTTATAACCTATTGTTAGCTAGCTAGCTAGGTTGCTACCAGTAGATTCATTAGGTTGCTACCAGTAGATTCATGCAGGGTAGGAATGTTATGAGTTGGAGTTATGGTTCATTGTTTAGCTAGCTAGCTAGCTACATGTCTAAACAAAAGACTCCACTATGCAAGTAACCTTTTTTCACTACACCTTCTGTATCCTGTGTATGTGACAAATAAATGTTGATTTTGTGTTTACCAGAGACGGTAATGTGAAGAACATGACCTGCACTAAAGTTAAATTAGGATATAGGGTTAGGCCAATGAGACAGTGTCCAAGTTCAAAAATTGTACGGAAGCTATTTTCTGCAATTGACTCGCCATTAACTTGTAAATGATGATCTTGTTGTGAGTTTATTTTCCTGTCATAATGAAGACAAATTAGCTAAAATGAAGACGTTGTCAGCTATATGATATGGTCATCATTTGAACTGCCTAGCCAGCTAACTTAACATTAGCTAGCTAGATAACGAGCTAGAAACTAACCAAAACATTGTTTAGAAAGTTTATTTTAGTAGCCTGGTTTGCTAGATTGACATATACTAAATTCCTTTTTAAATGGGTGGGTGTACTGGTGTTAAAATACACTAGTTATGCTATTTTGGACCACCAGGTTGCTGATGTCATGCAGCCTGTAGTTTTTGTGTTTATACTGTTTCAAAATGACAACGACAAGTTGTTTATAGACGTAGTATAAACCAGCCTATGATCTTGAAATCTTTTTTTTTGTTTAGTACATGGCCTCACATGCAAGCTCCTTAAAGAGATGGGTGCGACTAAGGCTTAAGAGGGTGTGAACAAGGCTGAATGGGTTTAGACCAGGGCTGCCCAACCATCTTCCTGGAGATCTACCGTCCTGTGGGTTTTCAGTCCAACCCTAATTGAACACACCTGATTCTACTAATCAGCTGCTCAACAAGGCCTTAATATGGTTCTCAATCAGAGGAAACATCAAACACCTGCCTCTAATTGAGAACCATATCAGGCAACACATTTAACCCAACATAGAAACACATAACATAGAATGCCCACACCCAACTCACGCCCTGACCAACTAAACACATACAAAACCAAGGAAAACAGGTCAGGAACGTGACAGAACCCCCCCCCCCCTCAAGGTGCGAACTCCGGGCGCACCACCTAAAGTCTAGGGGAGGGTCTGGGTGGGCATCTGTCCACGGTGGCGGCTCCGGCTCCGGACGTGGTCCCCACCCCACCATAGTCAAACCCCTTCCGTAGCCTCCTCCAAATTAACCCCATTGGATTAAGGGGCAGCACCGGACTAAGGGGCAGCACCGGACTGAGGGGCAGCACCGGACTGAGGGGCAGCTCCGGACTGAGGGGCACCTCCGGACTGAGGGGCAGCTCCGGACTGAGGGGCTGCTCATGGCTGGCTGATGGCTCTGGCTGCTCATGGCTGGCTGACGGCTCTGGCTGCTCATGGCTGGCTGACGGCTCTGGCTGCTCATGGCTGGCTGATGGCTCTGGCTGCTCATGGCTGGCTGACGGCTCTGGCTGCTCATGGCTGGCTGACGGCTCTGGCTGCTCATGGCTGGCTGACGGCTCTGGCTGCTCATGGCTGGCGGGCGGCTCTGGCTGCTCATGGCTGGCGGACGGCTCTGGCTGCTCATGGCTGGCGGACGGTTCTGGCTGCTCATGGCTGGCGGACGGCTCTAGCGGCTCCTGTCTGGCGGACAGCTCTAGCGGCTCCTGTCTGGCGGACGGCTCTAGCGGCTCCTGTCTGGCGGACGGCTTTGCAGGCTCAGTACAGACGGGCGGCTTTGAAGGCTCAGTACAGACGGGCAGTTCATGCGGCGCTTGGCAGATGGACAGCTCAGACGGCGTTGGGCAGACGGGCAGTTCAGGCGCCGTTGGGCAGACGGGCAGTTCAGGCGCCGCTGGGCAGACGGGCAGTTCAGGCGCCGCTGGGCAGACGGCAGACTCTGGCCGGCTGAGGCGCACTGTAGGCCTGGTGCGTGGTGCCAGAACTGGAGGAACCGGGCTAAGGACACGCACCTTCAGGCTATTTCGGGCAGCAGCAACAGGACGCACAGGACTCTGGAGACGCACAGGAGGCTTGGTGCGTGGTGTAGGCACTGGTGGTAATGGGCTAAAGACACGCACCATAGGGCTAGTGCGTGGAGGAGGAACAGCGCTCTGGAGATGCACAGGAGGCTTGGTGCGTGGTGTAGGCACTGGTGGTACTGGTCCGAAGACACGCACCATAGGGCTAGTGCGTGGAGGAGGAACAGGGCTCTGGAGACGCACAGGAAGCCTGGTGCGTGGTGTAAGTACTGGTGGTACTGGGCTGGGGCGGGGAGGTGGCGCCGGATATACCGGACCATGCAGGCGTACTGGCTCCCTTGAGCACTGAGCCTGCCCAACCTTACCTGGTTGTATGCTCCCCGTAGCCCGACCAATGCGGGGAGGTGGAATAACCCGCACTGGGCTATGTAGGCGAACCGGGGACACCACGCGTAATGCTGGTGCCTTGTATCCCGGCCCGAGGAGACGCACTGGTGTCCAGATGCGTTGGGCCGGCTTCATGACATCCGGCTCAATACTCAATCTAGCCCTGCCAATGCGGGGAGGTTGAATAACCCGCACCGGGCTATGCACACGTACAGGAGACATCGTGCGCTCTACCGCATAACACAGTGTTTGCCCGTACTCTCGCTCTCCACGGTAAGATCGGGAAGTTGGCGCAGGTCTCCTACCTGTCTTCGCCATACTACCCTTTAGCCACCCCCCCAAGAAATTTTTGGGCTTGACTAACAGGCTTCCTACCGCGTCGTCGTGCTGCCTCCATTCGCCGGTATCCCTCCTCACACTGCGCCAGAGAATCCCAGGCGGGCTCCGGCACTCTCATAGGGTCGATCGCCCACCTGTCGATCTCATCCCACGTAGTGTAGCCCAGATCCTTCTCCTGCTTCCGGGCTAGCTCCTCAAAACGCCGCCTCTCTGCTTTCGCTGCCTCCAGCTCAGCTTTGGGGCGGCGATATTCTCCTGGCTGTGCCCATGGACCTTTACCGTCCAATATTTCCTCCCATGTCCATGAATCCTGCGATCGCTGTTGCTTTCTCCCACACCGCTTGGTCCTAGGTTGATGGGTGATTCTGTAACGGCTGTCTAATTCCTCCTCCTCGGATGAGGAGAAGGAGTAAGGGTCGGACCAAAACGCAGCGTTGAATGAAGACATAATGAATATTTATTAACGACAAGACGAACACGAAAAAACACTCGGAAAATACAAAAACAACAAAACGACGTAGACAGACCTGAACTTGAGAACTACATATACACGAAGAACGCACGAACAGGTACAGACTACACAAACGAACGAACAAAAACAAGAAACAGTCCCGTGTGGTAGACACAGACACAGGAAACAATCACCCACAAACAAACAGTGAGAACAGCCTACCTTAATATGGTTCTCAATCAGAGGAAACATCAAACACCTGCCTCTAATTGAGAACCATATCAGGCAACACATTTAACCCAACATAGAAACACATAACATAGAATGCCCACCCCAACTCACGCCCTGACCAACTAAACACATACAAAAACAAGGAAAACAGGTCAGGAACGTGACAGCTATACTGTGTTTTCGCTGTAAAACACTTAAAGAATCGGAAATATTGGCTGGATTCACAAGATGTTTGTCTTTAATTTGCTGTACGCTGTGTATTTTTCATAAATGTTTTATGATTTTTAGTATTTAGGTAATTCACGTTGGTCTCTGTAGTTATTCTAGCTGCTTTGGTGAGAGTTGTGATGGTGGCTGCAATGTAAAACTATGATTTATACCTGAAATATGCACATTTTTCTAACAAAACATATGCTATACAATAAATCTGTTATAGGACTGTCATCTGATGAAGTTGTTTCTTGGTTAGTGACTATTTATATTTTTATTTGGTCGAATTTGTGATAGCTACCTATGCAGGAAAAAAATGGTGGGAAAAAAAAGTTGTGTCTTTTGCTGTCGTGGTTAGCTAATAGAAATACATATTGTGTCTTCCCTGTAAAACATTTTAAAAATCAGAAATGATGGCTGGATTCACAAGATGTGTATCTTTCATCTGGTGTCTTGGACTTGTGATTTCATGAACATTTTATTATATGATATCCCTGTCGCTTTAGGCTAGGCTATGCTAGTCAGCTTTTTTGATGGGGGGATCCCGGACCCGGGTTTGTGACTCGTTAGAGGTTAACTTCTTGCGAATATAGGGGGTGCTGTTTCGACTTAGCATAAATTGGTCTCCAGATTAAACTGCCTAGTACTCAATTCTTGCTCGTACAATATGCATATTATTATTATTATTGGATAGAAAACACTCTCTAGTTTCTATAGCCGTTGGAATTTTGTCTCTGAGTGAAACAGAACTCCTTCTACAGCACTTTTCATGACAGGGAGTGAGATTTCAGAAATCTTGGCCCCTGTTCCCAGGTCAGTTGTAATGTCCCTGTGAATGCTATGGGGAAACAAACACTGCCTACGTCTTCCTCTACATGTCAGTAAGTGGTGACACTTTGAATGGAGTCGATTGCGCAATCAGGGCCTGTATAAAAGACCAATGACCGGAAGTACATTTCTTTTCGTCTCTGCGTCTGACGCACGATGGACGTCGGACTTGCCTCCTTCCAAGCTGTTGTTTAGCCAGTAATATTTCTCCGATCATGTTTTTACTCGTTATAGGTGTTAAAAACATCATAAGGTAGTTAATTTAAACCGTTTTATAGCAATTTCTATCCGTTTAGGGCAATTTTATGGCATTTCTGTGTGACGCACTTCGAGGAGCTGGGCACTTTTCTAGTGCATGGTGAACGTTAGTGGCCATTTCGACGGGACAAGAGGACATCTTTCGACCAAAAGACGGTTAGACAAGCGAAAGGATTCATTGCCCAAGATTCTGATGGCAGTTCAGCTAATAGTAAGAACTATTTATGATGATAAATCGTTGTTCTGTCGAAAAATGTTAAACGCTTATGCCGCCATTTTCTTTGGGGTAGCTTCGCTTTGGCGCAACCTGTATTGAAAAGTAAGGATAATTAAAAAAATGTAATTCAGCGATTGCATTAAGAACTAAATTGTCTTTCAATCGCTGTCCACCCTGTATTTTTTAGTCAAGTTTATGAGTATTTATGCATTAGACAAGATCACTGTCCAATGTCCAATACTTTTCTCATTGTATAACCACGATTTTGGTGGCTAAATATGCACATTTTCGAACAAACTCTATATGTATGTTGTAATATGATGTTACATGAGTGTCATCTGAAGAATTCTGAGAAGGTTAGTGAAAAAATTAATACATTTTGGTGGTGATAATGCTATCGCTCTTTTTGCCGTGAATCAATGCTGGGGTAATGTTTGCACATGTGGTATGCTAATATAACGATTTATTGTGTTTTCTCTGTAAGACACTTAGAAAATCTGAAATATTGTCTGGATTCACAGGATCTGTGTCTTTCAATTAGTGTACGCTGTGTATTTTTAAGAAATGTTTTATGATTAGTAATTAGGTAATACACGTTGCTCTCTGTATTTATTCTAGTCGAGTTGTGATGGTGGGTGCAATTGTAAACTATGATTTATACCTGAAATATGCACATTTTTCTAACAAAACCTATCCTATACAATAAATATGTTGTCAGACTGTCATCTGATGAGTTTTTTTCTTGGTTAGTGGCTATCAATATCTTTATTTGGCCGAATTGGTGATAGCTACTGGTGTTGAGAAAAAATGGTGGACAAAGAAAAATGGTATCTTTTGCTAACGTGGTTAGCTAATAGATTTACATATTGTGTCTTCCCTGTAAAACATTTTACAAATCAGAAATGATTGCTGGATTCACAAGAAGTGGATCTTTCATCTGGTATCTTGGACTTGTGATTGAATGATATTTAGATGCTACTATTTAATTGTGACGCTATGCTAGCTATGCTATTCAGCTTTTTTACTGGTGGGGGAGGTGGGGGTGCTCCCGGATCCGGGTTTCTGAGTCGGTGAGACAAGACAGTAACTACTAATAATAACTACTAATAATTGGATACCATGAAAAAAGGGGGTAAAAAATATATATTATAAAGAAATAAATAATAATTTATTTATTTATAGTTTATTATTTTTTTTACACTTAGAGGAGTCCTTAAATTCCAAATCAAATAGTTAATGATTATGACCATCTTAAAACAATTCCATATCTTAGCTTAGAATATTATTGACACTGCAGTTCTCGTCAGTACTGAAAATTTGATCCCAGTTCGACCCAAGACATTTACATTACATTTAAGTCATTTAGCAGACGCTCTTATCCAGAGCGACTTACAAATTGGTGCATTCACCTTATATCCAGTGGAACAGCCACTTTACAATAGTGCATCTAAATCTTTTAAGGGGGGGGGGGGGTTAGAAGGATTACTTTATCCTATCCTAGGTATTCCTTAAAGAGGTGGGGTTTCAGGTGTCTCCGGAAGGTGGTGATTGACTCCGCTGACCTGGCGTCGTGAGGGAGTTTGTTCCACCATTGGGGTGCCAGAGCAGCGAACAGTTTTGACTGGGCTGAGCGGGAACTGTACTTCCTCAGTGGTAGGGAGGCGAGCAGGCCAGAGGTGGATGAACGCAGTGCCCTTGTTTGGGTGTAGGGCCTGATCAGAGCCTGAAGGTACGGAGGTGCCGTTCCCCTCACAGCTCCGTAGACAAGCACCATGGTCTTGTAGCGGATGCGAGCTTCAACTGGAAGCCAGTGGAGAGAGCGGAGGAGCGGGGTGACGTGAGAGAACTTGGGAAGGTTGAACACCAGACGGGCTGCGGCGTTCTGGATGAGTTGTAGGGGTTTAATGGCACAGGCAGGGAGGCTAGCCAACAGCGAGTTGCAGTAATCCAGACGGGAGATGACAAGTGCCTGGATTAGGACCTGCGCCGCTTCCTGTGTGAGGCAGGGTCGTACTCTGCGAATGTTGTAGAGCATGAACCTACAGGAACGTGCCACCGCCTTGATGTTAGTTGAGAACGACAGGGTGTTGTCCAGGATCACGCCAAGGTTCTTAGCGCTCTGGGAGGAGGACACAATGGAGTTGTCAACCGTGATGGCGAGATCATGGAACGGGCAGTCCTTCCCCGGGAGGAAGAGCAGCTCCGTCTTGCCGAGGTTCAGCTCGAGGTGGTGATCCGTCATCCACACTGATATGTCTGCCAGACATGCAGAGATGCGATTCGCCACCTGGTTATCAGAAGGGGGAAAGGAGAAGATTAATTGTGTGTCGTCTGCATAGCAATGATAGGAGAGACCATGTGAGAATATGACAGAGCCAAGACTGGTGAGCTGGAACCCGAGGCCTGGCCTGGCTCGTGCTCGAACCTGAAAAAAAAGCCAGATTTCTAGAAAACGGTAGGCTATATTAATTTAAATTGGTGTTGAGAACAACTCATAGGAGATATTCTGTCATTCGTTGGATGTTATCTAGCAAGCTGAGCAACTTTGGTCTTTAGACCTTTGTTTGACTGCCGTTAGATAGTTTGTATGATTCGACAATGCTATAGCCTACTCGGGGTGCGCTCTGTGCATCCTCAGCGCGCTCTGTGTCATAATAGCCTAGGCCTACTGCTGAAATGCGCTGAATTAATTGAGGAACATGATAATGCTCTGAATTTATGAACGACCTGTTTCGCAATTTACAATAATGTCATCGGTTATCAAACTTCTTAAGGCTGACACCTGTCGACAACATCCGGTGAAATTGGAGGGAGCGCAATTCAAATAAATAATCGTAATATTAAACATTTATGAACATACAAGTATCTTATATCGGTTAAAAGCTTAAATTATTGTTAATCTAACTACATTGTCTGATTTATGATAGGCTTTACAGCGAAAGCATACCATGCGATTGTTTGAGGATGACACACCACATCAACATGTTTTTCAACCAGCACAGGCTTCATAAAATTACAAACAGTAATTAAATAATCACTTACTTTTTGAAAATCTTCCTCTGGTTGCAATCCCAAGGGTCCCAGCTACAACATCAATGGTCGTTTTGTTAGATACAATCCTTCTTTATCTCCCAAAAAGTCTGTTTAGTTTGCGCCATCGATTTCAGTAATCCACTCGTTCAACATGCAGACAAAGGATTCCAAAAAGCTACCATTAAACTTTGTTCAAACAAGTCAAACTACGTTTCTATTAAATCCTCAAGGAACCCTAAAATGTAAATAAACTAAAATATTTCATATAAAAAGAGGTATGTTCAATAGAAAAGTAAAATTAGCAAGTGCGTGTCCTCTTCCTTGTGCGCCCACAGACTGATTTTCCACTTTGACTCTTTGTACCAAAACTCCAAATTCTTCCTCATTTTGGAAGAAACAAGCCTGAAACCTTGAACAAAGACTGTTGCCATCTACTGGAAGTCATTGGAATTGCAATATGGGAGCTGGAATTACATAGGACCCGACCCATAGCTTACCATTGAAAAAGCATGGGATCTCGAAAAAAAATATTTTCTGGTTGGTTTTTCTTCTAATATTTGGCTACCATATCACTTTTGTTATAGTCTCATACATTATTTTAACATTTCTACAAACTTCAAAGTGTTTTCTATCCAATAGTACAAATTATACACATATCCTGGCTTCTGGGCCTGACTATCAGGCAGTTTACTTTGGGCACGTCAGTCAGGCAGAAATTCTGAAAAAGGGACCCTAACCTGAAGAAAGTTACTCTAACGTTAATACATTTCAGTTTAACTTCCTGTGAAATCTTTAGATTGTGGCGTAACCAAAGCGACAATGTGGCGCAGCGACAATCTTACTTTGAGAGAACTTTGACATATTGACCATATCTTGGTTTTAAACGCTTTAAATGGGCACTTCCGATTTTTGCAGTATTTCCGGGATTCTCTGTATAAATATGAATTATTCCCGGTATTGAATCTTGGTAGATTTTTGGGAAAATATTCATCCCTATTGTGTGGTCCACATAACACAAAAAATACATTTCTGCAGAGCACAAAGGACTGTGGGATCGTTCTGATTGGCTGCATCAGGACAGACTGATCGAGCTCAATCCCACTCAAGACTCAAGAGAATGAAAAAAAAGATACAAAAAAAAAGGATAGAAAGAAAGGGAGAGAGATAAAGGGAGTGGATTACCCTTATTTGCTCGTCTCCAGAACAAGCATGAGTGCATTCTTGGTTTTATAGTATATGATGTAAGCCAAGCTTGTGGTGCTATTTACCCTGCTGACCCTTTGTACTACAACACCTCTACACAGTACACACACCATGAACCCCTCCTTGCTATAAAGAAACTCTCATATAACCTTTTGTCTGGCACAGTTAACTCAAGACAAACATTCATTGATGAGTCAATCGTATCACCTCTTGGCTGTCCCTGTTGACAGTTCTTTCGACAGTAAGCCCCAAGGTGTTTTACAGTAAATGTTGAGTCTGTGATTTATTAGTCCTATATATAGTCCTGATGTATAGAGCCTGTAGGCTGGGTTAAGGATGAGTGCCCCACACCCTCCCTGCCATAAAGTAGCTCTATCTCACCCACATAATTAGGGTCAGATCTTATTCCTCGCTCCCTCCCTTCATCCCTCTCTCCCTCCATCTCCTTAATCACTCGAGCTCTCTTTCATCTCCTCCAAAGAATGTTTGTTTATCTTTCTTTCTCCCTGACCACTGAGCAGATATCCTGAACAGATTCTTTGTGTGCTGCTGCCGTGTTCCAACCAAGAAAATCACAGACTTTCGACTTCGGACTTCAACTTGAAATGTTCACACTTAGTACAGTGCAAATATGCAAAGGAACAATCGTGCACAAGTATTGAACGTATAAATGTGACATCGTATGTGGGAGAAACTTTACATGGAATAGAGTAGTGTGTGTCTGTGTGGATGTGGAGGCTGCATACTGGAATGAGTGGCTTTTGGTGTATGTGTGCTAATGTGCTAGTTTCTGTGTATCTGTGAGTGTTTGTTGCTGTGTTGCAGCAGTGAAAGGTCCACAGAATGTGTGGTGTGCCCTAGTATACAGTACAGTATCATTCTCAGTCTCACTGACACAATGACAGAATGTAATGGAATCTGTGAATGGCTGGATACAGTGGACAACATTGATCTGTGCTCAAAATGAACGAATGAAAGACACATACACATACACACACATACACAGCCATACATGCACAGTAAACACAACTAATACAGTACATGCTTTTAAGGCTTTATTTTTACTAGGTTACACTTCAGCAGCCCACACATGGTCTCCCTCTCACCTCTGCGAGCAGAACATATTTAGAGACAGACTCTTTTTAAAGCCTGCGACCGTTGGTGAGACTGCCCTGTTATTGGCTGCCTGCAGAATAGAGAGAGAGAGAGAGAGCTCTTTCAGACATGTGCATGCTCTACACAGAGAGAGCAATGTTCAGCTCATGCTAGCTGTATTTGTTAGTTGTTTACACGTGTGTTTACCCAATAAACCCAGAGAAAACAGCCTTAAGTAGTGTTTTCCTTGTCAGCAGTTAAGTGGATATTGGACAACCAGAACTCCCCCCCACTACCTAGCTCAACAGCTCCCCTGTTCGAAGGAACTGGTGTGTGATGGGCTCACCTCCACTGACACACACTGTGAATATTGTATGGAAAAATAAGCCCACATTTTTGTGGAAGTTAGTCTGTTAGTTCGATGGGAGTAGTAGTGTGGGTGCAGGGCATCAGCCAATCCAATCACCACACTACACCACCAATCCCAGTGGCAGGCCAATCAAATGTGCTCTGTTCACCCCCACCCTTCCTGTGATCCAGGGGATCAGGTACACTCTCTGGCAGCTCGCATGTGAACAGTGTTGAGTGTGGGGGGATGTGTGTTTGGATGGAGGGAGTGGTGGTGTAAGTGGTGATGGGGAAGGATGAAGGGGGGAAGGGGGCATTTGGAAGAAAAATGTGAAACAGCTGGTGGTGTTGAGCTGTTGCCTTCCAAAAAGATTCAAATGGTGAGAGAGAGGCTCCAATAACAGCTCTAATACTCACATAGCGTCCGTGATTACACATGCTCAATCGATTGGTCACAGCACTGCAGTGGAGGCACGTCCATTACAAAAATCACATCCCTGAATCCCCTATTATGTGGGGTTTTTTTTGCATTGTAGTCTCAGTACTGGCTCTATTCAATCCGTATCGCAGAAGTTCAGCATTTACAGCGTGATTGAAATTTGAAGGCAAAGTTTAGACTTCGTTCATGGTAAACGCTGCATTTGTCGGCTCAATCGGAAATTACCTTCACATTTCTATCACGCAATATGTAACGCTTCAGCGATAAAGATTGAAAAGAGCCCTTAATTGTCTTAACCTTTCCATAGAATACAGGGTGGGGTGGTGGGGTCATCCCCTCCCAAAAACAGATTGACCCATGTATTTCTGGGAGCCCCTACTGTGGCTCTAGGCCCTGGGGACACCCCACTTCCTTAACCTCTGGCTAGGGTCCACAGAGCAAGATTGAGGAGAGGTCATCTGTCGGCGGGTGGGAGGTGTAGAAGGGTGGAGGGTTAGAGTGGACGAGTGGTACTAGGTCCCGGGATCCAAAGGAATGGAGTCTTAACGACCATAAACCCTCACAAATCAAACCAGGATTCCGATCAAGAGCGAGCAGTGTCCATTAGTGGTCACTGTGCGGTCATAACATAGGGTCCAGAAACCATACTTTCCCCCGTTCCCACTCTCCCTATTTTTAGGGGCTCTCCCACCTCCCCAATCCCCAGCAAATTATTTTTATTGAATTCCCAATAATGTGCTGTGATTGCTGTAAGTGGTGCAACTAAGGCTTTGGGCTCTGAGCTGGAGCCATTTTGGGCCCAGTAGATGCTGAGCTCAGTGCCAGGAAGGGAGGTCAGGAGCCTGGTTTAAAGAGCACAGGGGAAATGCAGGGCAACAATCATCGTCTTTATATGCTCCCTCATGCTCTCCTCAGCCCCTCACGGCCACAGCCAGCATCAGCCAGCCTCAGAGCCAGTGAATGTGCTGCCCACTAATAAAGAGATTGACTCTATAGGGAGTTGTAAAGAAACCCTTCTCACAAACACACACATCCCAGGCAAGCGAGATGTGTTTGTGTGTATCGGGATGTAGGCTTGGGCGGTGTACTGTATACCGGGGTATTTGGAAATAGCCACGGGATGGTTTTTCAATACGGTCAATACCGTTCAATGAATTAATATTTGTAGCTACTTTTTAAATACATGCAGTCAACGTGTGCAAAACGTTTTCAATACGGTCAATACCGTTCAATGAATTAATATTTGTAGCTACTTTTTAAATACATGCAGTCAACGTGTGCAAAACGTTAGAAGATGAAGCAGATTGCGTTCTACATTTTAACTGTCACATTATTTTAAAAGATGAAGCTTACCGTAGTTCCCCAGAAACAGTTGAGCCAGTCATGTGCTTGTTTGTAAATAGCACAAAGGAAGAAAGCGGGAGCAGGTGAGTCCTGCTGCGTATTGGCAGGGGTCACTATTTATATTGAAAGTCGTGTTTCTTTCCTTCAATACAGTGGTCGACCCTAAATATACAACTATAGTTTTTCTTCACAGAAAATACATTAGTGCAACACATTCGGAAGAAAATTGCTTCGTTTTCATCAGATGACATCATGAGCGCAATTCAATTTGGCTGGCAGCCACACAAGTAAATGAGATTACAATGAAAAAGCAAGCTCTTTTTTGCATGAAGGATGGCCATCATATTTCTATGTTATTTCTATGTTATTCATATGTGATGGCCCGGCTCGATTCGGTCTTATGTAGCAAAATTTGAAATTGTGTGTTTTACATTGGATAAAAGTAGAGGCTCAGAGCTAAACTATGTTATATCATACACTACAGTTAAGGAACAATGGGAAAGTAATTCTGCTTTGAAAGTTGACAAACTTGTAACCCCACTTTTGAGAAAATGTCCCTTGAATTTTTGGTACACCTACTGGAGAGCTCTTCTTTGTCTACACCCATTCAGCATCGTTCACACCCTCTAAAGCTTTAACCCATCTCTTTAAGGATTCACATATGAGGCCATCTGCTAAACAACCAAAGATTTCAAGACTAAAGGCTGGTTTATACTACGTCTATCGACATGTCAGTTGTTGCAGTGACATCAACATTCTATAGTCGTTCGACATCAAACTTGACATTGTCTTTATGAAAAGGTTTAAACACACAAATGACCGGCTAAATGACATCAGTAGTCTGTTGGCCCTAAATAGCATAACTGGTGTATTTTAACACCAATAAACCAATCCGTTTAAAAATGAATTTGGTATATGTCAATCGAGCAAACCAGGCAACTAAAAGCAACTTTCTAAACAACGTTTTGGTTCATTTCTAGCTTGTTAGCAAGCTAGCAAACGTTAGTTGAAGTCGGAAGTTTACATAAACTTAGGTTGGAGTCATTAAAATTCGTTATTCAACCACTCCACAAATTTCTTGTTAACAAAATATAGTTTTGCGAAGTTGGTTAGGACATCTAATTTGTGCATGAAACACATAATAATTTCCAACAATTATTCACAGACAAATTATTTTACTTATAATTCACAGTGTCACAATTCCAGTCAGAAGTTTACATACTGTACATTAAGTTGACTGTGCCTTTAAACAGCTTGGAAAATTCCAGAAAATTATGTCATGGCTTTAGAAGCTTCTGATAGGCTAATTGACATCATTTGACTCAATTGGAGGTGTACCTGTGGATGTATTTCAAGGCCTACCTTCAAACTCAGTGCCTCTTTGCTTGACATTATGGGGAAATCAAAAGAAATCAGCCAAGACCTCAGAAAAGAAAGTGTAGACCTCCACAAGTCTGGTTCATCCTTGGGAGCAATTTCCAAATGCCTGAAGGTACCATGTTCATCTGTACAAACAATAGTACGCAAGTATAAACACCATGGGACCACGCAGCCGTCATACCACTCAGGAAGGAGACGCGTTCTGTCTCCTAGAGATGAACATACTTTGATGCAAAAAGTGCAATTCAATCCCAGAACAACAGCAAAGTACCGTGTGAAGATGCTGAAGGAAACAGTTACAAAAGTATCTATATCCACAGTAAAACGAGTCCTATATCGACATAATCTGAAAGGCCGCTCAGCAAGGAAGAAGCGACTGCTCCGAAATCGCCATAAAAAAGCCAGACTACGGTTTGCAACTGCACATGGGGACAAAGATCGTACTTTTTGGAGAAATGTCCTCTGGTCTGATGAAACAAAAATAGAACTGTTTGGCCATAATGACCATTGTTATGTTTGGAGGAAAAAGGGGGAAGATTGCAAGCCGAAGAACACCATCCCAACAGTGAATCACGGGGGTGGCAGCATCATGTTGTGGGGGCTTTGCTGCAGGATGGACTGGTGAACTTCACAAAATAGATGGCATCATGAGGACTGAAAATTATGTGGATATATTGAAGCAACATCTCAAGACATCAGTCAGGAAGTTAAAGCTTGGTCGCAAATGGGTCTTCCAAATGGACATTGACCCCAAGCATAATTCCAAAGTTGTGGCAAAATGGCTTAAGGGCAACAAAGTCAAGGTATTTGGTTGGCCATCACAACGCCCTGACCTCAATCCTATAGAAAATTTGTGGGCAGAACTGAAAAAGCGTGTGCGAGCAAGGAGGCCTACAAACCTGACTCAGTTACACCAGCTCTGTCAGGAGGAATGGGCCAAAATTCACCCAACTTATTGTGGGAAGCTTGTGGAAGGCTACCCAAAACATTTGACCCAAGTTAAACAATTTAAGGGCAATGCTACCAAATACTAATTGAGTGTATGAAAACTTCTGACCCACTGGGAATGTGATGAAAGAATTAAAAGCTGAAATAAATCACTCTCTCTACTCTTTTCTACATTATTTCAGATTCTTAAAAAATGTGGTGATCCTAACTAACCTAAGACAGGGAATTTTTGCTAGGATTAAATGTCAGGAATTGTGATAAACTGAGTTTATATGTAATTTGCTAAAGTGTATGTAAACTTCCGACATCAACTGTACGTAGATATTCTATTTAGAATCTGCCGTTTCCAGCTACAATAGTCATTTACGACATTAACAATGTCTACATTGTATTTTTCATCAATATAATGTTATTTTAAAGGACAAACAATGTGCTTCTCTTTCAAAAACAAGGACACTTCTAAGTGACCACAAACTTTTGAACGTAGTGTATTATCTATCCTGTGTGTGTCTTTATGTAATTCTGTGTGATTATTTAGTTAGTTAGTAAATAAATAATTAAGCCATTTTGGGTATCTCTGAATCATCATTTAGACTAGGGTTCATGCAGATTTGAAGTCAATGAAGTTCAGAATGAGACTGATATGAGGTAATAATAAATCATGGATGAATAATATGATAACAATATATTCTGATATTCTTGAGTTCATTCCGGAAACGGTAACTTGTTAAAAAAACTTTTTCCGTGGTGCCCCAAGATTGCTAATGAGTTAATTGTTACATGATTAATTTAATCACGAATAATTAAACATAGTTTATTGATTTGATAAGATAACACATTTATGATAGTCACATCACAACACCCGAAAAAGGTTATAACCAGCAAGGTTAACATTAGTACTCAAAACACTCTTCCTTAACCACGTCTCAGTAATGACCAACTGAAGCACAAAATGAGGCTGATGCCGAGCAAAAATTAAATAAGAACATTAGTTCTCGGCCCGTCTGCTCCTCTCCCATTTTCTCCTAGCAGAGCAGGCAGGCCCGTTGCCCAAGTGACTCTAGACTCCACACAGACACTATATGTACACATGCTGCTCCAGAGCCAGTCTTCCTTCAGAAAAGCATGTGTCAAAACTTTGTTCATTTGCAGTGTCTCTCTCTCACATTCACTTGTAAATGTCCAAACTCATCAAAAATTACATTCGGTAGCTCCTGCCTATATATGTATCACTTTATGAGCTTGATTGCCTGTCTTTATAATTTGTTTATTTTCGCTTGCACCTGTTAGCATATGTAGCTAGCTAATTCTGTTTATAGACCCTCAATAGGCTTTTTTTGGGCTCCCCGTTATGTACTTAGCTGGTAATACCATCAATCTTGGGATGAGAGAATGACGAAACGATGAGCTGAAAACCTGGATTCCGCCCAACCCTAATTGGACTGTGTGTGTGTGTGTGTGTGTGTGTGTGTGTGTGTGTGTGTGTGTGTGTGTGTGTGTGTGTGTGTGTGTGTGTGTGTGTGTGTGTGTGCGCGTGCGTGTGCGCGTGTGTGTTTGGTTTTTGGGAAATTCCAGCGTTATGGATGTGACATTATCAAGCATAAATGCATAAATGAAAATGTTAATGTGTATATTTGTTGAACCCTATAGGGTAGGTATAGACACAAAATAAATACAAGTAATACCACTTTGAAGTAACGGAACCACAAAACTTGTGTTATGGATATGACGGAAATTAACAGGCAATTTTGGGAGAATGGGCACATTAGAAAAGTCTGTGAATCTCAAAGTCTTAGGAGAAAATATTAATAGCCACTTGGAAAGTAAGGCTTGGCTACAAACAAAAACAACAATGATGAAACTATAAAATTGTCATATATACTGTAGGGTTAGGAAAATGTACCGTCATGGATATATGACATTCTCTGTTATGGATGTGACGCTGTGCAAAGTGAGTGTTAATATATGAAATATTTCTTCATAATAATGCTGTTGTCATCTGAAATTGCAGTGTACCTCAAAGATCCAAGAAATCACCAGTATCTTGAATAGTTATTGCATAGGCTATCAAAGTGGACTCGTAGATCCCATCTTAACCAACCATAAATGCACAAAATTCTTTCTTTGAATATCTCTATTTCGATTGCGAAGTAGAGTGCTGCATACCTCAGTAAAAATATAAATATTTGCACTTTCATAATAACACTAGAGGAAAATAGTGGTATGGATGTGACATTCTGCATTATGGATGTGATAGGGTCCAAAAAGACAGACAGCAAATGATGACACACAACGTTTTAGTAATTTTATTCTAGATCATTAATGACAGATGTTTTATTTATAATATGAAATGGTAGGGCCTCCCGAGTGGCACAGCGGTCTAAGGCACTGCATCACAGTGCTAGAGGCGTCGCTACCGATGTGTCGCAGCCGGACGCAACCGGGAGACCCATGAGGCGGCGCACAATTGGCCCAGCGTCCTCCGGGTTAGGGAAGGGTTTAGCCGGCCGGGATGTCATTGTCCAATCGCGCTCAAACGACTCCTGTTGCGTGTCGCATGCACGCTGACGCGGTTGCCTGTTGGACAGTGTTTCCTCTGACACATTGGTGCGGCTGGCTTCCGGGTTAGGCAAGCAGTGTGTCAAGAAGCAGTGAGGCTTGGCAGGGTTGTGTTTCGGAGTAGGCATGGCTCTCAACCTTCAACTCTCCCGAGTCTGTACAGGAGTTGCAGCGATGGGACAAGACTGTAACTACCAATTGGGGAGAAAAGGGGGTACAAAATTATAAATGTAATGTTATTATTATTATTAATCACCTACTGAGTAACAGAATAATCAAACTCAATTCAGTCTTTTTATAAGCTGATGCTTTGTATTAATCTCACACCCTTTAATCTTCCAGTACAGGCTCTATGAAATGGTACCTCCTCCCCCTGTTGTCCACAAAAGGACACATGGACAACTTGACCTGCAGCCACCCAAGCCTTGTCGTCCTTGGCTGGCAAGATGTACACACATCTTCTGTGGCCGTTTCTCCTCAATAACTTAATTTTAACAACATCAATCATTCTTAGTTTACCAAACATTACGAACACATTCCTGATTAAGCCTAGGTTTCTTCCTACTGTAGTTTCCTCCCTTTCTAGGGGGTTAATTCCTGGCTACCATTCTTCTACATGTACATCTGCATTGCTTGCTGATTGGGGTTTCAGGCTGGGTTTCTGTATAGAACTTTGTGATATCTGCTGATGTAAAAAGGGATTTATAAATACATTTTATTGATGTCATGGAAAGAGCAGGTGTTCTTAATGCTTTGTAGATTCAGTGTATACCTCTAAGCCTAGACTCAGGGATTGATACACCCATTTCATTCCCTTGTTTATTTGAGTTAGTTTGACTCATTCCTCACTCATCCCTTATCATCTCTACTATATCTTGACATACAGTACCAGTCAAAAGTTGGGACACATCAAAACTTTGAAATAACACATATGGAATCATGTAGTAACCAAAAAAGTGTTAAACAAATCAAAATATATTTTATATTTGAGATTCTTCAAAGTAGCCACGTGGAATGGTTGTGATGTCTTCACTATTATTCTACAATGTAGAAAATAGTAAAAATAAAGTAAAAACTCTTGAATGAGTAGGTGAGTCCGAACTTTTGACTGCTACTGTATGTCTTTTTTTTATGTCTTCACTATTATTCTACAATGTTGGTGCTCATATAGAATACAGTGTTGATTTACATGATTCAACATTCTCTTATACACCATTTTTTCTAGGATTTTATAAAAACATGGTAGTACAGATATTGGGTGATAATTTGTAATGGATCTTGGATCCCAGATTTAAAGAGGGGGATAACTTATTATAGAATAATAGTGAATACATCAAAACTATGAAATAACACATATGGAATCATGTAGTAACCAAAAAACTGTTAAACACATCAAAATAGATGTTATTTTTGCCTTGATGACAGCTTTGCACACTCTTGGCATTCTCTCAACCAGCTTCATGAGGTAGTCACCTGGTCTGCATTTCAATTAACAGGTGTGCCTTCTTAAAAGTTAATTTGTGGAATTTATTTCCTTCTTAATGTGTTTGAGCCAATCAGTTGTGTTGTGACAAGGCAGGGGTGGTATACAGAAGATAGACCTATTTGGTAAAAGACCAAGTCCATATTATGGCAAGAGCAGCTCAAATAAGCAAAGAGAAAAGAGAGTTCATCATTACTTTAAGACATGAAGGTCTGTCAATCAGGAAAATTTCAAGAACTTTGAAAGTTTCTTCAAGTACAGTAACAAAAACCATCAAGTGCTATGATGAAACTGGCTCTTATGAGGACCGCCACAGGAAAGGAAGACTCAGTGTTACCTCTGCTGTAGAGGATAAGTTCATTTGAGTCAATTGCATCTCAGATTGCAACCCCAAAAATGCTTTACAGAGTTCAAGAAACAGAAACATCTCAGCATCAACTGTTCAGAGGAGACTGCGTGAATTAGGCCTTCATGGTCAAATTGCTGCACAGAAACCACTACTAAAGGACACCAATAAAAATAAGAGACTTGCTTGGGCCAAGAAACACAAGCAATTGACATTAGACCGGTGGAAATTTGTCTTTTGGTCTGATGAGTCCAAATGTTTGATTTTTTGTTCCAACCGCCATGTCTTTGTGAGAAGTAGAGTAGGTGAATGCCAAGAGTGTGCAAAGCTATCATCAAGGCAAAGGGTGGCTACTTTGAAGAATGTCAAATATAAAATTTGTTTAACACTTTTTTGGTTACGAAATGGTTCCATATGTGTTATTTCATAGTTTTGATGTCTTCACTATTATTCTACAATGTAGGAAATAGTACAAATAAAGAAAAACCTTGAATGAGTAGGTGGTCCAAACTTTTGACTGGTACTCTATGCCATTATGTTTCATTTTCGCTACTTGAAATGGTAAAAAAAAAAGTTTAATTGAATTATAACCTAACAGTGGCACAGGGTTTGCACTTTCGTAGACATTTATTGTCAGATCGTAAATCACCTCAGGCTTGACAGCTGCAGTTCATAAGCATGTGCAAGCATGCGCACGGCTGACTTCACAGATATACACCAATATTGTCACTGGGGGGGTACCCGTACTTACTCAAGGAAGTAAATAAACAGCATGACTGGTGAAAGTTTGCTATGGATTTTTAAGACCTTAATTATGTTTATGAATTTAAGACCTTTATTATGCCATGTGATCACATGCAATGCTCCAGTAAATAGAACAAGGCATGATTGCAGTTCATTTGATAACGTGAGTACACCTGAAATCGATCACACAGTTAAAGTTTGCCACGAGCTTGTTTGCTTCTTGCGACTATAGGGGGTGCTGTTTTCTCATTAGCATAATTTGCATTACAGATTAAACGGCTTCCTATTAAATTCTTGCTCGTACAATATGCATATTATTACTATTATTGGATAGAAAACACTCTCTAGTTTCTATAGCCGTTGGAATTTTGTCTCTGAGTGAAACAGAACTCAATCTACAGCACTTTTTATGATAGGGAGTCAGATTTCAAACATTTTGGCCACTGATCTGGAGTCAGTTTAAAGCTCACTGTAAATTCTATGGAGAAACAGACACTGCTTACGTCTCCCCCTGGATGTCAGTGCGTGATGACGCTTTGAATGGTGTCGATTGCGCAATTAGTTTCTCTATAAGATACCAAATAGCGGAAGTAGCTTCCCTTTGCTGCCTGCGCCTTGCGCGCGAAGGACATCGGACTCGCCTCCTTCCAAGCGTTAGTTTAGCCAGTAATATTTCTCCGGTCATGTTTTTACCCGTTATAGGTGTTAACCTGTCTAGGATCAGCGTGGCGCTAGCGGCACACCCCCCCCCCCCCCACTGAAAAACCAGTGCCGCGAAATTCAAAAAAAATATTTTTTTAAAATATTTAACTTTCACACATTAAAGTCCAATACAGCTAATGAAAGACACAGATCTTGTGAATCCAGTCAACATTTCCGATTTTTAAAATGTTTTACAGGGAAGACACAATATGTAAAGATGTACATCTATTACCTAAAAACACATTAGCATAATCCACCATCTTTTATTTGTCCACCAACACCAGTAGCCATCACCAATTCGGCTAAACTAAGATATTTATAGCCCCTAACCAACAAAAAAACTCATTAGATGACAGTCTGATAACATATTTATGGTATGGGATAGGTTTTGTTAGAAAAAAGTGCATATTTCAGGTAGATGGCATAGTTTACAATTGCACCCACCATCACAAATGGACTAGAATAATTACAATGAGCAACGTGTGTACCTAACTACTAATCATCAAACATTTCGTAAAAATACACAGCATACACGAATCGAAAGACACAGATCCTGTGAATACAGACAATATTTCAGATTTTCTAAGTGTCTTACAGCGAAAACACAATAAATCGTTATATTAGCTTAGCACATAGCAATTAGCAGCCCAGCATTGATTCTAGCCAAAGTGAGCGATAAAAGTCAACATCGCCAAAAGATATTAATTTTTTCACTAACCTTCTCAGAATTCTTCCGATGACACTCCTGTAACATCACATTACAACATGCATATACAGTTTGATCGAAAATGTTTATATTTAGCCACCAAAATCATGGTTAGACAATGTGAAATGTAGCTCAGCTGGTCAGAAAATGTCCTTGCGCCACTTAGACAGTGATCTACTCTTATACATAAATACTCATAAACGTGACTAAAAAATATAGGGTGGACAGGGATTGATAGACAATTTAATTCTTAATACAATTGCGTTATTACATTTTTTAATTTATCCTTACTTTTCAATACAGTTTGCGCCAAGCGAAGCTACGTCAAAAAACATGGCGTCCTAAGCCACTAAAATGTTTCGACAGAAACACGATTTATCATAATAAAAATGTCCTACCTTGAGCTGTTCTTCCATCAGTATCTTGGGCAAAGGATCCTTTCTTGGGAGAAATCGTCTTTTGGTGGAAAGCTGTCCTCTTGCCATGTGGAAATGTCAACTGCGTTCGGGATGAACTGAAAAGTGTGCCCAACTTTTCACATCGTTGCAAAAATAAATGTCCCAAAATCGCACTAAACGGATATAAATTGCTATAAAACGCTTTAAATTAACTACCTTATGATGTTTTTAACTCCTATAACGAGTGAAAAGATGACCGGAGAAATATAACAGGCTAAACTAACGCTTGGAACAGGTGCGCGCCGGTGTCCTCTAGGCTCATGACGCAGCTCCCAAAGAATGACTAGCTTCAGGGTTTTTTCATTTGTAGGGCCTGTGAACGCGCAATCGACCCCGTTGGAATCGTCATCACGTAAAGGCATCCAGGGGAAGACGTAAGAAGTGTCCGTATAGTCATAGCAACGACAGTGCCCTTTTAAATGACTTCAGAAGAGTGGCCAACATTTCTCAAATCTGACTCCATGTCAGGGAAATTGCTGTAGAATGGGCTCTGTTCCACTTAGAGACAAAATTTCAACTCCTATAGAAACTATAGACTGTTTTCTATCCAATAATAATAATAATATGCATATTGTACGATCAAGGATTTTGTGGGAAGCCGTTTAAAAAATTAGCCAAATTAGCATAAATAGTCTAAACAGCGCCCCCATCCCCAACAGGTTAACCTGTCTAGGATGAGGGTGCCGCTAGCGGCACTCCCCCCCCCCCCCCCACTGAAAAGGCAGAGCCGCGAAATTCAAAAAAAAAATATTTTTTAAATATTTAACAGCATCATAAGGTAGTTAATTTGAACCGTTGTATAGCAATTTATATCCTTTTAGTGCGATTTTGAGGCATTGCTTTGTTGTGCACTTTGACGCGCTGGGCACATTTCGGGGTCCCGGTCGTACGTTAGTGGGCATTTCGACGGACAAGTGGACATCTTTCGACCAAAAGAAGATTAGACCCAAGAAAGGATTCTTTGCCCAAGATTCTGATGGAAGAACAGCTCACAGTAAGAACAATTTATGATGATAAATCGTGTTTCTGTCGAAAAATGTTAAACGCTTACGCCGCCATTTTGTTTTGTATAGCTTCGCTTGGCGCAACCTGTATTGAAAAGTAAGGATAATTTAAAAAATGTAAATCAGCGATTGCATTAAGAACTAATTTGTCTTTCGATTCCTGTCAACCCTGTATTTTTTAGTCAAGTATATGATTAGCTATTGATTAAACTAGATCACTCAAAGATGGCGACCGACATTTCCAGGCTTGTTTTGCTACTATTTTCATTGTATAACCACGTTTTTTTATGGCTAAATATGCACATTTTCGAACAAACTGTATATGTATGTTGTAATATGATGTTAAAGGAGTGTCATCTGAAGAATTCTGAGAAGGTTAGTGAAAAAATTAATATATTTTGGCGATGATACGATATCGCTCTCTTTGGCTAGAATCAGTGCTCGGGTAACGTTTGCGTATGTGGTATGCTAATATAACGATTTATTGTGTTTTCGCCGTAAAACACTTAGAAAATCTGAAATGTTGTCTGAATTCACAAGATCTGTGTCTGTCCATTGCTATGTGCTGTGTATTTTTAAGAAATGTTTTATGATGAGTAAATTGGTAATACACGTTGCTGTCTGTAGTAATTCTAGGAGCTTTGGTGAGATTTGTGATGCTGGCTGCAATGGCAAACTATGATTTATACCTGAAATATGCACATTTTTCTAACAAAACCTATCCTATACCATAAATATGTTATCAGACTGTCATCTGATGAGTTTTTTTCTTGGTTAGTGGCTATCAATATCTTAGTTTAGCCGAATTGGTGATGGCTACTGGTGTTGAGAGAAAATGGTGGACAAAGAAAAATGGTGATTTTTGCTAACGTGTTTAGCTAATAGATTTACATATTGTTTCTTCCCTGTAAAACATTTAAAAAATCTGAAATGGTGGCTTTATTCACAAGATCTGTATCTTTCATTAGGTGTCTTGGACTTGTGATTTAATGATATTTAGATGCTACTATTTAATTGTGACGCTATGCTAGCGATGCTAATCAGTGTGGGGGGGGGGGGGGGGGGGGGGGGGGTGCACCCGGAACCGGGGTAGAGGCTCGTTAGATTAACAAAAACTCACTACGGAATTAGTAGGAAGGGCGTGAACATTTTATCATGATCGAGTTATGCAGTGATGCTGACTAGTGAGTCATCGATCGTGTTATGAAGCGTCTGTAACGGTCATGAAAGTTAGTTTGATGAAAGTTAGCTTTGCACAGAAAGTTTGCATACGATCATACTCGAAATGCGTCCACAATAACAGCATTTCCTCAAAAACATGACAGATGTGACACTGCCTGTCCAAATCAGTATTGTATCTTCACTAGATTGTAGAATTCTATACTAGCACTCAATGGACATTTGTTGTTGTTGTTGTAATGCTTTCATTATTAACCTTCCCACTTAGTCAGAAACACAAGGGGACAGATGTGAGTGCCAAAACAAGTTCTGTGAGCCATTGCCAAAAGCTATGAAATCTGGTGTACTGAAAATACTTATTTTGAGACTAACATTCAATTTGGCAAATATAAAAGGCCAAATGTAGTCTTTACGACAAAATACACACATTCAAGGTAAATATGAAAGTAGTTTCATTATTCATGCTCAGGTTGACCTTACTATGGAATTGCTATTTAACTATCCTTGTGGGGAAATCCTCACAAGGATAGTAAAACAAAGAAAATTCAGACAAGTTGGTACATTTTGGCAGTCCCCACAAGGAAAAAGGCTATTTTAGGTTTAAGCGTTAGGGTTAGAGTTAGGGTTACAATTAGGGTTACAATTAGTGTTTTGTGGTTAGGTTTGGGGTTAAAGTTAGAGTTAGGGTTAGATTAAGGGTTAGATTTAGGGTTAAGGTTTAGGGAAACTAGGATTTTTAATGGGAATCGATATAGTCCGGGCAAAAGCCAGTTGTTAGTTCTGAGGTTCTGGAGTTGCTAAACAAATAGGCTGGTCGTTAATTTTTTTGGGATGGTTTCACCCAGTCGTTCATTCTATTAATTCCATGTTGCTATGCTAAACAAATAATTGGCATGTAGCTACTTGCTAGCTAGCAGACGTTCAATGATGACGAGAGACAAGAACAACAATAAAAAATGATTGAATAAATAATTTATAAATAGAAAACAAGAACCCCCGCAAATAATGATTTGATAAATAATGTTTAAATAGGAAAAAAACTGCTGATTGTGAAGTCAGTAATATAGTTATGGAGGATAGCTAGGCTAACGTTACTTCTAACTTTGCTAGCTAGCCAACTAAAGGCAAGCTAACACAATCACATCAAGCAGCTGAAATGTTTTACCTTCGTTTCTATATTGCCATTACTTTGGATAAACACTGAGTGTACAAAACATTAGGAACACCTGCTCTTTCAATGACATAGACTGACTGTCACGTTCCTGACCTGTTTTCTGTTAGTTTGTGTATGTGTTAGCTGGTCAGGACGTGAGTTTGGGTGGGCAGTCTATGTTTTCTGTTTCTATGTTGGTTTAAGGGTGACCTGATATGGCTCTCAATTAGAGGCAGGTGGTTTTCATTTCCTCTGATTGAGAGCCATATTAAGGTAGGTGTTTTCACACTGTTTGTTTGTGGGTGGTTGTCTCCTGTGTCTGTGTGATGTTACGCCACATGGGACTGTTTCGGTTTTGTTTGTTCGGTTTATGTAGTCTGTTCCTGTTTTCATGCGTTCTTCGTTATACGTAAGTTCTTATGTTCAGGTGCGTCTACGTCGTTTGTTGTTTTGTAGTTATTCAAGTATAGTTCGTTTTCTGTCTATGTCGTGTCTTGTTTAATTCAATAAATCATGTCATCATACCTCGCTGCATATTGGTCTTCAGATCCCTCTCTCCTCTCCTCGTCTGAGGAGGAGGAGGATTTAGAGAATCGTTACAGAACCACCCACCAAATTACCAGAACCAAGCAGCGGGGAAAAGGGCAGCGAAAGCAACCACAGAAATCCCAGGACTTGTGGACTTGGGAGGAAGAGTTGAATGGAGAAGGACCCTGGGCACAGGCTGGGGAGTATCGCCGCCCCAAAGCTGAGCTGGAGGAAGCGAAAGCTGAGCGGCGGCGATATGAGGAGGCAGCACGGCAGCGGGACAGGTACGAGAGGCAACCCCAGAATTTTTTTGGGGGGGGGCTAGAGAGGAGTGTGGCTAAGCCAGGTAGCAGACCTGAGCGCACTCCTCGTGCTTATTATAAGCAACGTGTCACTGGTCAGGCACCGTGTTATGCGGTTAAGCGCACGGTGTCGCCAGTGCGTGCCCATAGCCTGGTGCGCTATAGGGCAGCCCCCCGAAAGTGTCAAGTGAGTGTGGGCATCCAGCCGGGGCGTATTGTGCCTGCTCAGCGCGTCTGGTCTCCGGTACGCAGTTTCGGTCCAGGGTATCCTGCGCCGGCTCTGCGTGCTGTGTCTCCGGGGCGCTGGGAGGGTGCAGTGCGTCCTATGCCTACGCTCCGCTCGTACCGGGCAAATGTGGGAGTGGAGCCTAAGGGAGAGGTGCGCGTAGTAGGCACTAGATCTCCAGTGCTCATCCACAGCCCGGTTCAACCTGTGCCTGCACTCTGGAGGGTACGGGCTGGAGTAGTATGCCAGCCTGGGGGAGTGGTGCCAAGGCTGCGCACCAGAGCTCCAGTGCTCCTCCACAGCCCGGTCCTTCAGGTGCCTTTTAACATCAAGCCTCCTGTAGGTCTCTCCAGCCTGGTGGGTCCTGTGGCAGCCCCACGCACCAGGCTGTCTCTCCGTCTCCTTCCTACAGGTGTGCCCGTCTGCCCAGCGGTGCCTGAACTGCCCGTCTGCCCAGCGGCGCCTGAACTGCCCGTCTGCCCAGCGGCGCCTGAACTGCCCGTCTGCCCAGCGGCGCCTGAACTGCCCGTCTGCCATGAGCCTGCAAAGCTGCCCGTCTGCCATGGGCCTGCGGAGCTGCCCGTCTGCCAAGAGCCTACAGAGCCGCCCGTCTGCCAAGAGCCTACAGAGCCTTCCGCCAGACCGGAGCCGCCAGAGCCTTCCGCCAGACCGGATCAGCCAGAGCCTTCCGCCAGACCGGATCAGCCAGAGCCTTCCGCCAGATCGGATCAGCCAGAGCCTTCCGCCAGACCGGATCAGCCAGAGCCTTCCGCCAGACCGGATCAGCCAGAGCCTTCCGCCAGACCGGATCAGCCAGAGCCTTCCGCCAGACCGGATCAGCCAGAGCCTTCCGCCAGACCGGATCAGCCAGAGCCTTCCGTCAGACCGGATCAGCCTTCAGAGCCGTCCAGCCAGGACCAGCCTTCAGAGCCGTCCAGCCAGGACCAGCCTTCAGAGCCGTCCAGCCAGGACCAGCCTTCAGAGCCGTCCAGCCAGGATCCGCCAGAGCCAGCCAGCCAGGATCTGCCAGAGTTTATCAGCCGGGACCTGCCCCTTGTCCCGGTGTTGCCCCTTGTCCCGGTGTTGTCCCTCAGTCCGGAGCTGCCGTCCCTCAGTCCGGGGCGGCCCCTAAATCCAGCGGGATCCATGTCTAGGGTTCCCAGTCCAAGGTCGGTGGCGAGGGTCGCCACCTTGAGGAAGACACAGAAGCGGGGATTTATTATGGTGGGATTGGGACAGCGTCCGGAGCCGGAGCCACCACCGTGGTCAGATGCCCACCCAGACCCTCCCCTAGACTTTTGGTGGTGCGTTCGGAGTACGCACCTTGAGGGGGGGGTTATGTCACGTTCCTGACCTGTTTTCTGTTAGTTTGTGTATGTGTTAGCTGGTCAGGACGTGAGTTTGGGTGGGCAGTCTATGTTTTCTGTTTCTATGTTGGTTTAAGGGTGACCTGATATGGCTCTCAATTAGAGGCAGGTGGTTTTCATTTCCTCTGATTGAGAGCCATATTAAGGTAGGTGTTTTCACACTGTTTGTTTGTGGGTGGTTGTCTCCTGTGTCTGTGTGATGTTACGCCACATGGGACTGTTTCGGTTTTGTTTGTTCGGTTTATGTAGTCTGTTCCTGTTTTCATGCGTTCTTCGTTATACGTAAGTTCTTATGTTCAGGTGCGTCTACGTCGTTTGTTGTTTTGTAGTTATTCAAGTATAGTTCGTTTTCTGTCTATGTGATACGTTTGTAGCCAGTGTGTGCACATCGTTATTTAGCTTCACGATCATTTGTTGTTTTTGTTAATTTGTATTAAGTGTTTCGTGTTTATTTTTCGTCATCTTTAGAATAAAAGAAGATGGCTTATTTTCCAAGTGCTGCGTTTTGGTCCGTCAATCCTCCACATGATCGTGACACTGACCAGGTGAAAGCTATGATCCCTTGTTGAGGTCACTTCAATCAGTATATTTGAAGGGGAGGAGAAAGGTTAAAGAAGGATTTTTAAACCTTGAGACAATTAAGACATGGATTGTGTATGTGTGCCATTCAGAGGGTGAATGGGCAAGACAAAATATTTAAGTGCCTTTGAATGGGGTATGGTCCGCGCACCGGTTTGAGTGTGTGAAGAACTGCAACGCTGCTGGGTTTCTCACGCTCAATAGTTTCCCGTGTGCATCAAGAATGGTCCACCACCCATACGACAACCAGCCAACTTGACACAACTGTGGGAAGCATTGGAATCAACATGGACCAGCATCCCTGTGGAATGCTTTCGCCACCTTGTATAGTCCATGTCCGGATGAATTGAGGCTGTTCTGAAGGCAATATGGGGTGCAACTCATTATTAGGAAGGTGTTCCTAATGTTTTGTACAGTCAGTGTACCCATTATAATGATCCTGATAAATGAATTCGCTTGACTCAGAGAAGCTGTCAGTCTCTTCACGTTCACATGCATGGCACGGTGGATATAAAGAAAAATGCAGATAGGCACACAGCGGGGCTTAAATTAACCCTCTGCTGTACCAAACCAAATTTGGGGCTAGTAGCATGGAGAAATATTGTCTTGATTCTTTTTTTCTGGGGGAGATTAAGTTTATAAATTGACTGGGGGGCTGTAAAACAGTGGATGTGCATTGATAAATCTAATTAAACTGTTAACAGGCATTACCCTTGGAATGCGGGGATTGTGGTGCTATAAATCCCTGCTTTCAACCAATCAGCATCCAGGATCCAAACAACCTGTTTTATAAATAATATGTGAACCTAGGTCTGGTGTGCATGTTTAAAGGCTTTGTTCAAGGACTCTATCCACCGCACTGATCACGAAGCACACTCCCCGAATGACTTAGTGATTATATTAAAACTAAATAGTGTGACAATATTCAAGGACTCGTGTTCCCATTTTTTATGTAATCTATACACATTGACCGATTTGTTCCGCAGCACTGTGTTGTTGTTGCCGTCACTAAGCAACCAGTACAAAAGCAATTGTTGTGAAATGAGCCTCTTGGTGAAACTGAATGAGTCTGATGTCAAACAGATCCAATTATTAATCTCTCTCTCTGTCTATCTCCGTCTCTCTCTGTCTCTCTCGTTCGCCGTGTATCTACAGTACCCTATGTATACATCCGTCCTATGATGTAATCTGTCTCTGTGCCTTAGGGTTGCCAACTAGGACCAAACTCATTCTGAGAGATTATAAAGGTCATTGAACATTGCATACATTTCATTTATTGCGTACATTTCATTTATCCGTTTCATTCAGGCATTAAAGAGACCTCCGTGCCAAGTTAGGAGGTTTGACCACCCTACTGCGCTCCCAAGACCAGACTTGGTGTGTCTGATGCCTGACTAAGGTCTGCTCAGTGTTAACCCATCAATCCCTCCTCATGATCCTCTCTTCCTGTTCTAAAACTTTCTCACGTTCCTCAGTGCCCACACCACTGACACCACGGTCTCCTTTCCCACCGCCAAGATAGACACAGCAGCAGTTGCCCATTCTTCCCCAGAGACGGGCTTAGTTACAGTGTTCCACAATGCCCCACAGTGACACTTTAGACGCCTGGGTCTTCTGGAGGAGGCATAATGGCCTCCCTCATGTCCACTGTCCTCTCAGACACAACACTGGCCTCTGGGGGGTGGGGGGTGTTCCAGCTGAGCCATTGGGTTCCCTGAGTAGGCCACCCCAACCCCTGTCCAGCACAGCTGCCTGCTGTGTAAACCCTGGATGATCCCCTGTACTAATCCATCTGTAATGATCCCTCCGTCACTGGGCAATACCACCTCCCAGGCCCCCTCAAGATCCAGCTCCTGGAGACTCAGCCTGGTATGGATGGAGGCTAGCTGGAGACCGGATCAGGGGGGTGGTCTGTGCCAAGTCTGGCACTGTAAGGTCAAAGATGTTATGAATCATGGGCATGTTGACAAAGCTACAGCTGTGGGTTGATTATGATTAGGGCCAGGAGTTTTTCCTCTCCATGTGATCTGACCAGGAAAAACTCTGGGCTCTAGTTATAGCCAGTCACTTGGGACCAGAGTTTTTTCTGGTCTAGTCATGTGTTCAGGTAAAACTCATGGACCTTATTCTGTGATAGCAACTATCCTGGATCACATAGGGTCTGTATTTGAGGTCCTTGACATACTTTATACACTATAGTATATCTATATTAAGTGCATTGAGTTAATTTGTATCCATGTGTTGACCAAATATCATATAACTGTATAAATACCCTTTGATTTTAAAGCATTGTAAAGTCCTGTTGAGATACAGAGGACAAGAGTAATACTACTTCAATACTAGAGCTGATTTAATCTGTTGACTCCAGCCAAGAGTATACACAGAATATAGTTAAATGTGTCATTGGCAGAAAGAGATGTCGGGTTCCTGACTGTGCTTCAGCCAAGAACATCTCCCCCTCCTCATAAACATACACACACGCACAATGTCTGCCTGGGCTGAACATGTGTTGTGGCTCATCAAGTCAGGACATGGAAACTGTGAGCGGCTGCAGATGTTAGAGTAAGAGTAATTGGTTATTTGTACTGCAGGGACGGAGTTTCAGCATGCCGAGATGCCCCCACAAACTTCTTATCCCCAATCAGTAATGCTTAAGGGAGACTTCATGTACACATACTTCTCACTTCCAATCTCAGCTCATTGAGCCCAGGGATTAGGGGCTAAAGCCTTACTTGAGTTTCCCACCTATGGAGAAAGGGAGTGAGGGGAGAGATAGAGGGATGGTGAGAGAGGGAGACATGTAGGAAGGCGTGAGGGGGGAGTAAGTGAGAGCAACAAGTTTCCTTAAAGGCCCAGTGCAGTCAACAACAGGATTTTCCTGTGTTTTATATATATCTCCACACTATGACGTTGGAATAATACTGTAAAATTGTGAAAATTATGAGAATGCCTTTTTAGCGTAGGAGCTGTTTGAAAGACCACCAGAAATGTCTCCTTGTTTTGGTGGGATGGAGTTTTGGCCTGCGAGGTGTCATCACAAGGCAGTAAATTAGTTAATAGACCAATAAGGAAGAGAGTTCCAAATCTCTCTGCCAATAACAGCTAGTTTTCAGTTTTCCTCCACCAAACTCAGACGACTGACTCCCAGACAGTCCTATCAAAATTCTTACTTGAGAAATTGCTCTTTGCTAAGAAGCAATTTTTGTTTCTTTTTGAGTATTTCAATTGAAAACAATCACAGTAAGGTACTTCCTTGTTACCCAGATAAAAACATCTGCATTGGACCTTTAACAATGAACTAGATGAGGGTAAGTCAACAGACAGGACCGTCCATTAATAATGCAATTATGAGCTGTTCGTACTGTCATGCATCGTGGCTAATCCACTGATGTCATTACGGCTACCACGGAGCCATGTGGAATCCAGCGGAGTATCCCCGTGATAATTACACAAGCATCCGGACGGACGACTGTACACCGGGGGCCTGGGTGTGTGGGAGACAAGGCTGGACTGATTTAATACATCTATTCAATAAGCTGGTGGTGTTAGCAATCTTTCCCCCATCGCCTACACACTTTGGGCTTAGGCAAGTACTCACACACACAGGCACACGCATGCACGCACGTGCACACAAACTTGGCCTTGCTGTCTGGGAGTGTGCATGCTGATGATGTTTTGGGTTTATACGGTCATTTCATGTGGACGTTGTGAAGATCCAAGTTCCTAGTGTGCAGACTAGAGGACCATGATCTTGACTGTTTGAGGTATCAGTGGACTGAATCACGATCTTCTTCAGTGACATTCAGAATAGATTTATCTACACAAGGTCACAGACTTTTATTTCTGTCAGCTGCAATTTTAGGTTGATTTTGGACATGCTGATTAACTCTGTGGCCAAATATCTGCTAAAATATTTTTGAATTTAACCAGTGACGGAAATGCCTCCACATGGTCTCTGGTTTCCTCCTTTCCCAATCGTTCTTTTAGAGTTTAGCTCCGTAAACTTCCAGCAGTGCTTTGAGAGTTTATACATTTCTTGAAGAGTTTAAACAACAGTTTACTGTAAGTAATTTACAAATGTCCTACAGTTTTGACAGACTAGTTATAAAACTCACTCCTTGGCTTTTGCGTCCAAGATTATTTTGTGTGACTCCAGGGCCTTAACGTCTTGTACTCGTGTAGACTACCTCCTAGGAACAAACTGGTTGAATCAATTCTGTTTCAATGTAATTTGTCAACGTCTTTTGATGTCCTAAAGGAAAACTTTTCCCTTCCCTGAGGAAATTGTTTAAGGGCATTGCATAGAGACCCTCAAAGTTTTTCTTACGTAAGGGCATAATTCAGGGTTTTACGGTAGTTTGAAGGCATGTACAGCAGAAAGAGTCTCTGGTTACCATGGAGATGGCCTGATTCACTGACTAAATGTCTCGACGTCTTGTCGAAGAGATCGTATTTATTTTGGGAGATCGCAAAATAGAACTTCAACATTCAAGACAAGAGAAGCAAATTGTTTCAGATGATAATAAAACACTTTTCCCTTTTAGTGAAATGTTTCTCAATTTGTTTCTATTACGTCAAGCTAGCTTACAGAGAGTAGTTAGCTTGCTAGCTAAACAACTAGCTTTGAAGCCAATATTGTGCAGTTTCCATTATTTAGCTAAAGTTAAGTAGCTAGCTAGCTAGGTGGTAATGCTAGATGTTTTGCTTTTGTAAACAGGGTGGAGGAAAGTAACATTCACCTCCACAAAAATGCTTTTTAGATTTATATTCATACTGAATGAAGCACTTAAGGGACCATGTCAACATTGTCACACCCTGATTTGTTTCACCTGTCTTTGTGCTTGTCTCCACCCCCTCCAGGTGTTGCCCATCTTCCCCATTATCCCCAGTGTATTTATACCTGTGTTCTCTGTTTGTCTGTTGCCAGTTCGTTTTGTTTTGTCAAGCCTACCAGCGTTTTTCCCGCACTCCTGTCTTTCTCTAGTTCCTGTTTTCTAGTTTTCCCGGTTTTGACCATTCTGTCACGCCCTGACCATAGAGAGCCCTCGGGGTTCTCTATGGTGTTTTAGGTCAGGGCGTGACTAAGGGGGTTCTAGGTATTGTGTTTCTATGTTGGTGTGTGAGTATGGTTCCCAATTGGAGGCAGCTGAATGTCGTACTTAGTATGTCCTTTTTCCCACCTGCGATGTGGGATATTGTTTTGTGTTAGTGCCTTTGTGCGCTACGTATACTGCACGTTCGTTAATTCTTTGTTGTTTTGAAGTTTCACTGTAATAAATATGTGGAACTCTACTCACGCTGCGCCTTGGTCTGATTATTTATATAACGATCGTGACAGAATATCCCACCATGTCAGGACCAAGCAGCGTGCCCAGGAGGTGAAGGAGAGTTGGACATGGGAAGAGATAATGGGTGGATGTGAGACCCTTCCTTGGCGGGAGTCGCCGAGGAGTAAAAGAGGACAGCGACGACGCCGGGGTCCGCAGCCACAAACAGTCCAAGGGCAACCCCAAGATTTGTTTGGGGGGGAGAACAGGGGGCGGTCGGCCGAGCCAAGGAGTGAGCCAGAGACCGTCTGGGAGTTGATGGAGGAATTTGAGGAGGGATACCGGACAGAGGTGTTGGCTAGAAGTATGCTGCAGCGCAGGCGTTTTAAGGAGCGTGTCATCAGTCCGGTGCAACATGTGCTGGCTCCACGTACTAGGCCTACAGTGCGCCTTCCCAGCCCGGGACGTCCTGTGCCTGCTCCCCGCACTCACCCTGAAGAGCGTGTCATCAGTCCGGTGCAACCTGTGCTGGCTCCACGCACCAGGCCTCCAGTGCGCCTCCCCAGCCCGGTACGTCCTGTGCTGGTTCCCCGCACTCGCCCTGAAGAGCGTGTCATCAGTCCGGTGAAACCTGTGCCGGCTCCACGCACCAGGCCTCCAGTGCGCCTCCCCAGTCCGCTACGTCCTGTGTCAGTTCCCCGCACTCGCCCTGAAGAGCGTGTCATCAGTCCGGTGAAACCTGTGCCGGCTCTACGCACCAGGCTTCCAGTGCGCCTCCCCAGTCCTGTATGTCCTATGTCGGCTCCCCGCACTCGCCCTGAAGAGCGTGTCATCAGTCCGGTGAAACCTGTGCCGGCTCCACGCACCAGGCCTCCAGTGTGCCTCCCAAGTCCGCTACGTCCTGTGCCGGCTCCCCGCACTCGCCCTGAAGTGCGTCCGGAGTCCGGAGTCTCCAGCGACGGTCTACAGCCCGGAACCTCCAGCGACGGTTCACAGTCCAGAGCTTCCAGCGACGGTTCACAGTTCAGAGGCTCCAGTGACGGTCCACGCCCCGGAGCTTCCTGCACCGGTGCCCAGTTCAGGCACGGCGTCCAGTCCCGCTCCATGGCCGGAGCCTTCCTCTGCGCCGGTGCTCAGTCCAGGCACGGTGTCCAGTCCCGCTCCATGGCCAGAGCCTTCCTCTGCGCCGGTGTCCAGTCCGAGTACAGCGTTCAGCCCGGCTCCATGGCCGTATCCGCGGTCTGAGCGGGTGCTACGTTCCGCACCGGAGCCGCCACCGACGCTAGTTGCCCACCCTAACCCTCCCCATCTGGTTTCAGGTTTTGCGGTCGGAGTCCGCACCTTTGAAGGGGGGTACTGTCACGCCCTGACCATAGAGAGCCCCCGGGGTTCTCTATGGTGTTTTAGGTCAGGGCGTGACTAGGGGGATTCTAGGTATTGTGTTTCTATGTTGGTGTGTGAGTATGGTTCCCAATTGGAGGCAGCTGAATGTCGTTGCCTCTAATTGGGGATCATGCTTAGTGTTTCCTTTTTCCCACCTGTGGGATATTGTTTTGTGTTAGTATACTGCACGTTCGTTAATTCTTTGTTGTTTTGAAGTTTCACGGTAATAAATATGTGGAACTCTACTCACGCTGTGCCTTGGTCTGATTATGTATATAACGATCGTGACACATTCTGCCTGCTCTGAGCCTGCCTTCCATCTGTACCTTGTCACACCACCCTGGATTACTGACCTCTGCCTGCCCTGACCCTGAGCCTGAGCCTGCCATTCTGTTCCTTTTGGACTCTGCCTGCCCCTGACCTGTCGTTTGCCCGCCGCCTTGTTTTTGTAATAAACTTTAGTTACTTCGAAACGGTCTGCATCTGGGTCTTCTCCTGAGCCTTGACAAACATAGGATTATCTGATAAGGCTCATGGTTCAAAAGGTACCTATTAGATAGAACTCAGTGTGTCCAGTTTGATGGCAAGTCATCTGATATGTTAACTGTCCAGAAGAGGGTGCCACTGTTTACTATCTACATTAACAATGTTGGTCAAAATGTGTCAAATGCTAGTTTTCATATTTATGCTGACGACACAGTTATTTAGTGTTGTGTAGCAACACTTAATAAGGCCTTTGAAGAACTATAGTCCGCCTTTACTATTGTCCAGACTGAAGCTGCTTTTAAATGCTGAAATTACAAAGTTGATGGTTTTCACGAAATCTAAAATGAAACCTCAGACTCTTCCACATGTCACCAAACCCACTGGCTCCAGGTCATCTATAAGTCTATGCTAGGTAAAGCCCCGCCTTACCTCAGCTCACTGGTCACCATAGCAACACCCACATGTAGCACGCGCTCCAGCAGGTTTATTTCACTGGTCATCCCCAAAGCCAACACTTACTTTGGCTGTCTTTCCTTACAGTTCTCTGCTGCAAATGACTGGAACGAATTGCACAAATCACTGAAGCCTTATATCTCCCTCTCTAACTTTAAGCATCAGCTGTCAGAGTACCTTACCGATCACTGTACCTGTACACAGCCAATCGGTAAATAGCACACCCAATCAGTAAATAGAACACCCAACTACCTCATCCCCATATTGTTATCTATGCTCTTGCTCTTTTGCACCCCAGTATCTCTACTTGCACATCATCATCTGCACATCTATCACTCCAGTGTTAATGCTAAATTGTATTTATTTTGCCTCAATGGCCTATTTATTGTCTTACCTCCCTACTCTTAAACATTTCCAAACACTGTCAATAGATTTTTATTTTGTGTTACTGACTGTACGTTTGTTTATGTGTACCTCTGTGTTGTTGTTTTTGTCACACTGCTTTGCTTTATCTTGGCCAGGTCGAAGTTGTAAATGAGAATGTGTTCTCAGCTGGCCTACCTGGTTAAATAAAGGTGAAAAAAAACATATACAGTTGAAGTCTGAAGTTTACATACACGTTAGCCAAATACATTTAAACTCAGTTTTTCACATTTCCTGACATTTAATCCTACTAAGAATTAGGTCAGTTAGGATCACCACTTTATTTTAAGAATGTGAAATGTCAGAATAATAGTAGAGAGAATGATTTATTTCAGCTTTTATTTCTTTCATGACATTCCCATTGCGTCAGAAGTTTACATACCAAATACTAATTGAGTGTAACATTGCCCTTAAATTGTTTAACTTGGGTCAAACGTTTCGGGTAGCCTTCCACAAGCTTCCCACAATATGTTGGATGAATTTTGGCCCATTCTTCCTGACAGAGCTGGTGTAACTGAGTCAGGTTTGTAGGTCTCCTTGCTCGCACATGCATTTTCAGTTTTGCCCACAAATGATCTATAGGAATGAGGTCAGGGCTTTGTGATGGCAACTCCAGTACCTTGACTTTGTTGTCCTTAATCCATTTTGCAAGTATGCTTGGGGTCAATGTCCCTTTGGAAGACCCATTTGCGACCAAACTTTAACTTCCTGACTGATGTCTTGAGATGTTGCTTCAAGAAATCCACATAGTTTTCATGCCTCATGATGCCATCTATTTTGTGAAGTGCACCAGTCCCTCCTGCAGCAAAGCACCCCCACAACATGCTGCCACCCCCGTGCTTCACCGTTGGGATGGTGTTCTTCGGCTTGCAATCCTCCCGCTTTTCCCTCCAAACATAACAATGGTCATTATGGCCAAACAGTTCTATTTTTGTTTCATCAGACCAGAGGACATTTTTCCAAAAAGTATGATCTTTGTCCCCATGTGCAGTTGCAAACCATAGTCTGGCTTTTTTTATGGCAGTTTTGGAGCAGTGGCTTCTTCCTTGTGGTGCGGCATTTCAGGTTATGTCGATATAGGATTCGTTTTACTGTGGATATAGATACTTCTGTACCTGTTTTCTTCAGCATCTTCACAAGGTACTTTGCTGTTGTTCTGGATTGATTTGCAGTTTTCGCACCAAAGTACGTTCATCTCTAGGATACAGAACGTGTCTCCTTCCTGAGCGGTATGACAGCTGTGTGGTCCCATGGTGTTTATAGTTGCGTACTATTGTTTGTACAGATGAACGTGGTACCTTCAGGCATTTGGAAATTTCTCCCAAGGATGAATCAGACTTGTGGAGGTCTCCAATTCTTTTTCTGAGGTCTTGGTTGATTTCTTTAGATTTTCCCATGATGTCAAGCAAAGAGGCACTGAGTTTGAAGGTAGGCCTTGAAATATATCCACAGGCACATCTCCAATTGACTCAAATAATGTTAATTAGCCTATCAGAAGCTTCTAAAGCCATGACATCATTTTCTGAAATTTTCCAAGCTGTTTAAAGGCACAGTCAACTTAGTGTATGTAAACTTCTGACCCACTGGAATTGTGATGCAGTGAGTTATAAGTGAAATAATCTGTCTGTAAACAATTGTTGGAAAAATGACTTGTGTCATACACAAAGTAGATGTCCTAACCGACCTGCCAAAACTATAGTTTGTTAACAAGAAATTTGTGGAGTGGTTGTAAAACAAGTTTTAATGGCTCCGACCTAAGTGTATGTAAACTTCTGACTTCAACTGTAGTCACTATGCAGGACAAGCGAATAAAAAGAGTAGCAACTTACACATACTTGGGTTTGTTGATAGATGAGTGTCTCATCTTTAAACCCCACATCGAAAGCCTTGTGAAAAAGCTGAGGCTCAAGATGGGTTTATATTTTTGCAATAAGTCATGTTTTTCTTTTGAAGCGAGATAGAGGCTTGTTTCTGCTACTTTCGTGCCTGTAACTGATTATGGTGATATCTTGTTGTATGCTGAATCCAAGATGGCGTAGCAGTGTAGACGTGTTTGTTCTCGTGTACGTTTGTATTTTTTGTATTTCTTGTATATATTAAAAAAAAAAAAAAAATCTATCTCTTTCCGATTTTTAATTCGATTATACCTTCCGGTAACCTACCTCACCCAATGTGATACGGAATCGCTATTATTTTTTTAACTTTGGAACACATTCAAGAACCCCCAGTAGCTAACCAGCTAATCAGCTAAAAGCTATTTAGCCATTTTTAGCCGCTGCTAGCAGCTTTTATCTTCTGCACAGACACCAGCCCTGTTATTAGCCTGGATATTACTCACCACTTTACCAGCATCGGACTGTCTCTCGACAACAACGCCGGATTCCTGCCATAATCCCTGAGCCACTACTTCTGATCCTCACAGCTAGCTTGCAGCTAGCGCAGCTAGCGCCACTGCCACGAAGCTAGCACCAGTTAGCAAACACAATTCTACAATCACAACCTCTCTTTCGCCATCGCCATCCGGCTTGGATTCTCTGCAGACGAATACACCATCCGCTGTGCCCTCAACCGGCCTCCGTCTGAGCAGACCCCCTCCGTCTGAGCAGACCACCCCCCGGGCTACTAACTTTAAACGCCGCGTGCTAGCTTATTGGCTGCTTCCCTCCTCCATCTACGGCTGCCCCCTGGACACTATGATCACTTGGCTACATAGCTGATGCCTGCCGGACTGTCCATTAATTCACGGTACTCCATTCTGTTTATTTGTGTTTTATCTGTCGGCTCTGTGTTTTAACTCAGGCTCTGTGTGTAGTTAATCCGACCCTCTCTGCCTAGTCGTCGCCATTTTTACCTGCTGTTGCTGTGTTAGCTGACTAGCTGCTGTTATCTCACCTGTTGTTTTAGCTAGCTCTCCCAATCAAGACCTGCAATCACTTTATGCCTTACTGTATGTCTCTCTCAAATATTAATATGCCTTGTATACTGTTGTTCAGGCTAGTTATCATTTTTTTGGTTTGCAATGGACCCCATAGTTCCACTCTCCGTACCTCTGATACCTCCTTTGTCCCACCTCCCACACATGCGGTGACCTCACCCATTGAGACCAGCATGTCAAGAGATACACCTCTCTTATCATCACCCAGTGCCTGGGCTTGCCTCCGCTGTACCCGTGCCCCACCATACCCCTGTCTGCACATTATGCCCAGAATCTATTCTACCACGCCCATAAATCTGCTCCTTTTATTCCTTGTCCCCAACGCTCGAGGCGACCAGTTTTGATAGCCTTTAGCCGCACCCTCATCCTACTACTCCTCTGTTCCTCGGGTGATGTGGAGGTAAACCCAGGCCCTGCATGTCCCCAGGCACCCTCATTTGTTGACTTCTGTGATCCGAAAAAGCCTTGGCCTCATGCATGTCAACATCAGAAGCCTCCTCCCTAAGTTTGTCTTACTCACCGCTTTAGCACACTCTAACAACCCTGATGTCCTTGCCGTGTCTGAATCCTGGCTTAGGAAGGCCACCAAAGATTCTGAGATTTCCATACCCAACTATAACACTTTCCGTCAAGATAGAACTGCCAAAGGAGGAGTAGTTGCAATCTACTGCAGAGATAGTCTGCAAAGTTCTGTCATACTTTCCAGGTCTATGCCCAAACAGTTCGAACTTCTAATTTTAAAAATTAATCTCTCCAGAAATAAGTCTCTCACTGTTGCCGCCTGCTACTGACCCCCCTCAGCTCCCAGCTGTGCCCTGGACACCATCTGTGAATTGATCGCTCCCATCTAGCTTCAGAGTTTGTTCTGTTAGGTGACCTAAACTGGGATATGCTTAACACCCCGGCAGTCCTACAATCTAAGCTTGATGCCCTCAATCTCACACAAATCATCAAGGAACCCACCAGGTACAACCCTAAATCCGTAAACATGGGCACCCTAATAGACATTATCCTGACCAACTTGCCCTCCAAATACACCTCTGCTGTCTTCAATCAAGATCTCAGCGATCACTGCCTCATTGCCTGTATCCGCTACGGGTCCGCGGTCAAACGACCACCCCTCATCACTGTCAAACGCTCCCTAAAACACTTCTGCGAGCAGGCCTTTCTAATCAACCTGGCCCGGGTACCCTGGAAGGATATTGACCTCATCCCGTCAGTTGAGGATGCCTGGTCATTCTTTAAAAGTTACTTCCTCACCATATTAGACAAGCATGCTCCGTTCAAAAAATGCAGAACTAAGAACAGATATAGCCCTTGGTTCACTCCAGACCTGACTGCCCTCGACCAGCACAAAAACATCCTGTGGCGAACTGCAATAGCATCAAAGAGCCCCCGCGATATGCAACTGTTCAGGGAAGTCAGGAACCAATACACGCAGTCAGTCAGGAAAGCAAAGGCCAGCTTTTTCAAGCAGAAATTTGCATCCTGTAGCTCTAACTCCAAAAAGTTCTGGGATACTGTAAAGTCCATGGAGAACAAGAGCACCTCCTCCCAGCTGCCCACTGCACTGAGGCTAGGTAACACGGTCACCACCGATAAATCCGTGATAATCGAAAACTTCAACAAGCATTTCTCAATGGCTGGCCATGCATTCCTCCTGGCGACTCCAACCTTGGCCAACAGCCCCGCACCCCCCCCCCCCCCCCCCCCCCCACCGCTGCTACTCGCCCAAGCCTCCCCAGCTTCTCCTTTACCCATATCCAGATAGCAGATGTTCTGAAAGATCTGGAAAACCTGGACCCATACAAATCAGCTGGGCTTGACAATCTGGAACCCCTATTTCTGAAACTGTCCGCCGCCATTGTCGCACCCCCTATTACCAGCCTGTTCAACCTCTCCTTCGTATCATCTGAGATCCCCAAGGATTGGAAAGCTGCCGCGGTCATCCCCCTCTTCAAAGAGGGAGACACCCTGGACCCAAACTGTTACAGACCTATATCCATCCTGCCCTGCCTATCTAAGGGCTTCGAAAGCCAAGTCAACAAACAGATCACTGACCATCTCAAATCCCACCGTACCTTCTCCGCTGTGCAATCCGGTTTCCGAGCCGGTCACGGGTGCACCTCAGCCACGCTCAAGGTACTAAACGATATCATAACCGCCATCGATAAAAGACATTACTGTGCAGCCGTCTTCATCGACCTGGCCAAGGCTTTCGACTCTGTCAATCACCATATTCTTATCGGCAGACTCAGTAGCCTCGGTTTTTCTAATGACTGCCTTGCCTGGTTCACCAACTACTTTGCAGACAGAGTTCAGTGTGTCAAATCGGAGGGCATGTTGTCCGGTCCTCTGGCAGTCTCTATGGGGGTACCACAGGGTTCAATTCTCGGGCCGACTCTTTTCTCTGTATATATCAATGATGTTGCTCTTGCTGCGGGCGATTCCCTGATCCACCTCTACGCAGACGACACCATTCTGTATACTTCCGGCCCTTCCTTGGACACTGTGCTATCTAACCTCCAAACGAGCTTCAATGCCATACAACACTCCTTCCGTGGCCTCCAACTGCTCTTAAACGCTAGTAAAACCAAATGCATGCTTTTCAACCGTTCGCTGCCTGCACCCACACGCCCGACTAGCATCACCACCCTGGACGGTTCCGACCTAGAATATGTGGACATCTATAAGTACCTAGGTGTCTGGCTAGACTGCAAACTCTCCTTCCAGACTCATATCAAACATCTCCAATCCAAAATCAAATCTAGAGTTGGCTTTCTATTTCGCAACAAAGCCTCCTTCACTCACGCTTCCAAACTTACCCTAGTAAAACTGACTATTCTACCGATCCTCGGCTTCCGCGATGTCATCTACAAAATAGCTTCCAATACTCTACTCAGCAAACTGGATGCAGTTTATCACAGTGCCATCCGTTTTGTTACTAAAGCACCTTATACGACCCACCACTGCGACCTGTATGCCCTAGTCGGCTGGCCCTCGCTACATGTTCGTCGTCAGACCCACTGGCTCCAGGTCATCTACAAGGCTATGCTAGGTAAAGTGCCGCCTTATCTCAGTTCACTGGTCACGATGGCTACACCCACCTGTAGCACGCGCACCGGCAGGTGTATCTCACTGATCATCCCTAAAGCCAAAACCTCATTTGGACGCCTTTCCTTCCAGTTCTCTGCTGCCTGCGACTGGAATGAATTGCAAAAATCTCTGAAGTTGGAGACTTTTATCTCCCTCAACAACTTTAAACATCTGCTATCCGAGCATCTAACCGATCGCTGCAGCTGTACATAGTCCATCGGTATATAGCCCACCCAATTTACCTACCTCACCCCCCATACTGCTTTTATTTATTTACTTTTCTGCTCTTTTGCACACCAGTATCTCTACTTGCACATGATCATCTGATGATTTATCACTCCAGTGTTAATCTGCTAAATTGTAATTACTCGATTTATTGCCTACCTCCTCATGCCTTTTGCACACATTGTATATAGATTCTCTTTTTTTCTACCATGTTATTGACTTGTTTATTGTTTACTCCATGTGTAACTCTGTGTTGTTGTCTGTTCACACTGCTATGCTTTATCTTGGCCAGGTCGCAGTTGCAAATGAGAATTTGTTCTCAACTAGCCTACCTGGTTAAATAAAGGTGAAATAAAATTTTAAAAAATAAAATGCCCCTGTGGGGCCATTACTTATACTGGACACTGTGTACCATGGGGCATTGACGTTTGTTACTAACTCCAAAACCCTCACTTACCTTCCTTAGCTCTTCGAAGATTAAGTCATTGGTACGTTTTTTTTTTATAAGGTTCAAATTGAGAGAGCTCCCGTTTTACTTGTGTAAGTATGTTGTCCAGCAGACAAATGAAAACTATCATATGCGCTCACATGATTGTATTTTGTTGGTCGTGCCTAAGGCCCATACAGAGCTAGGGGGGAAAAGCTTTACAGGTCTCTACCCTGTCCGCTTGGAACAAGCTTCCAAATGTCCTGAAATTATAGGAGCTCGTCCCTTTAAATTAGTTTAAAGCTGGATTAACCTTTCAGGAGTATCTACCCCGGGTCCGGGAGCCCCCCCCCCACACACACTGAGTAGCATCGCTAGCATAGCGTCACAATTAAATAGTAGCATCTAAATATCATTAAATCACAAGTCCAAGACACCTAATGAAAGATACAGATCCTGTGAATAAAGCCACCATTTCAGATTTTTAAAATGTTTTACAGGGAAGATAAAATATGTAAATCTATTAGCTAACCACGTTAGCAAAAGACACCATTTTTCTTTGTCCACCATTTTCTCTCTCCACCAGTAGCTATCACCAATTCGGCTAAACTAAGATATTGATAGCCACTAACCAAGAAAAAACCTCATCAGATGACAGTCTGATAACATATTTATGGTATAGGATAGGTTTTGTTAGAAAAATGTGCATATTTCAGGTATAAATCATAGTTTACAATTGCACCCACCATCACAACTCGACTAGAATAAATACACAGAGCAACGTGTATTACCTAATTACTAATCATAAAACATTTCGTAAAAATACACAGCATACACTAATTGAAAGACACAGATCCTGTGAATACAGACAATATTTCAGATTTTCTAAGTGTCTTACAGCGAAAACACAATAAATCGTTATATTAGCATACCACATGTGCAAACATTACCAGAGCATTGATTCTAGCCAAAGAGAGCGATAACGTAAATATCGCCAAATTATATTAATTTTTTCACTAACCTTCTCAGAATTCTTCAGATGACACTCCTGTAACATCATATTACAACATACATATAGAGTTTGTTCGAAAATGTGCATATTTAGCCACCAAAATCATGGTTAGACAATGACAAAAGTAGCTCAGCTGGTCAGAAAATGTCCTGCACCATATTAGACAGTGATCTAGTCTTATACATAAATACTCATAAACTTGACAAAAAAATATAGGGTGGACAGCGATTGATAGACAATTTAATTCTTAATACAACCGCGGAATTACATTTTTTAAATTATCCTTACTTTTCAATACAGGTTGCGCCAAGCAAAGCTACACCTAACAAAATGGCGGAACGTGCGTTTAACATTTTTCTACAGAACAACGATTTATCATCTTAAATATTTCTTACTATGAGGTGATCTTCCATCAGAATCTTGGGCAATGTATCCTTTCTTGGGTCTAATCTTCTTTTGGTCGAAAGATGTCCTCTTGTCTGTCGAAATGCCCACTAACGTTCGACCGGGACCCCGAAACGTGCCCGGCGCTTCAAAGTGCACAACAAAGCAATGCCTCAAAATCGCACTAAACGGATATAAATTGCTATAAAACGGTTCAAATTAACTACCTTATGATGCTGTTAACACCTATAACGAGTAAAAATATGACCGGAGAAATATTACTGGCTAAACTAAAGCTTGGAAGGAGGCGAGTCCGATGTCTTTCGCGCGCCAGGCGCAGGCAGCCAAAGGAAGTTACTTCTGGTATTTGGTGATTTATAGAGGCACTGATTGCGCAATCGACTCCATTCAAAGCGTCATCACGTACTGACACCCAGGGGAAGACGTAAGCAGTATCTGTTTCTCCATAGCATTTACAGTGACCTTTAAACTGACTCCAGATCAGTGGCCAAGATGTCCGAAATCCGACTCCATAACAGGAAAAGTGCTGTAGAATGAGTTCTGTTCCACTCAGAGACAAAATTCCAACAGCTATAGAAACTAGAGAGTGTTTTCTATCCAATAATAATAATACTATGCATATTGTACGAGCAAGAATTGAGTACTAGGCAGTTTAATCTGTAGAGCAAATTATGCTAATGCGAAACAGCACCCCCTATAGTTGCAAGAAGTTAAACACTATGATCTAAAATGAAGTGGGGGGCTGTCAATGTTTTGACCCCTAGTTGCACCACACTTACCCAAACCATCTTGCTGTTGAATGTGTAAATGTTTGTTTTTTAAATTGTAGTGCTTTGTTGTAAATGTGTCTGAGATGATGTGTGCTGCTATTTTGGCCAGGTCTCTCTTGTAAAATAGATTGTTAATCTCAATGAGACTAACCTGGTAAAATAAGGTTAAAAAAGGTACTAAAATGGGCACTCTTAACTTTTTTACTTAATTTAATGGAAAATGTCACCTTAATATGTTGTGCAACTACTTTACATTTAAAAGGAAACTTTAAGGGAAAAGGATCTGCACAGCTCTGCGAGGGCCTGGGATCGGGAGAGACACTTAAGTGTTTTAGTACTATATCTCTTGACACAATGATGAAAATAATCATGGCCTCTAAACCTTCAAGCTGCATACTGGATCCTATTCCTACTAAACTGCTGAAGGAGCTGCTTCCTGTGCTTGGCCCTCCTATGTTGAACATAATAAACAGCTCTCTATCCACCGGATGTGTACCAAACTCACTAAAAGTGGCAGTGATAAAGCCTCTCTTGAAAAAGCCAAACCTTGACCCGGAAAATATAAAAAACTATCGGCCTATATCGAATCTTCCATTCCTCTCAAAATTTTTTGAAAAAGCTGTTGCGCAGCAACTCACTGCCTTTCTGAAGACAAACAATGTATACGAAATGCTTCAGTCTGGTTTTAGACCCCATCATAGCACTGAGACTGCACTTGTGAAGGTGGTAAATGACCTTTTAATGGCGTCAGACCGAGGCTCTGCATCTGTCCTCGTGCTACTAGACCTTAGTGCTGCCTTTGACACCATCGATCACCACATTCTTTTGGAGAGACTGGAAACCCAAATTGGTCTACACGGACAAGGTCTGGCCTGGTTTAGATCTTACCTGTCGGAAAGATATCAGTTTGTCTCTGTGAATGGTCTGTCCTCTGACAAATCAACTGTACATTTCGGTGTTCCTCAAGGTTCCGTTTTAGGACCACTATTGTTTTCACTATATATTTTACCTCTTGGGGATGTTATTCGAAAACATAATGTTAACTTTCACTGCTATGCGGATGACACAAAGCTGTACATTTCATTGAAACATGGTGAAGCCCCAAAATTGCCCTCGCTAGAAGCCTGTGTTTCAGACATAAGGAAGTGGATGGCTGAAAACTTTCTACTTTTAAACTCGGACAAAACAGAGATGCTTGTTCTAGGTCCCAAGAAACAAAGAGATCTTCTGTTAAATCTGACAATTCATCTTGATGGTTGTAAAGTCGTCTCAAATAAAACTGTGAAGGACCTCGGCGTTACTCTTGACCCTGATCTCTCTTTTGACGAACATATCAAGACTGTTTCAAGGACAGCTTTTTTCCATCTACGTAACATTGCAAAAATCAGAAATTTTCTGTCCAAAAATGATGCTGAAAAATTAATCCATGCATTTGTTACTTCTAGGTTAGACTACTGCAATGCTCTACTTTCCGGCTACCCGGATAAAGCACTAAATAAACTTCAGTTAGTGCTAAATACGGCTGCTAGAATCCTGACTAGAACCAAGAAATTTGATCATATTACTCCAGTGCTAGCTTCCCTACACTGGCTTCCCGTTAAGGCAAGGGCTGATTTCAAGGTTTTACTGTTAACCTATAAAGCGTTACATGGGCTTGCTCCTACCTATCTTTCCGAGTTGGTCCTGCCGTACATACCTACACGTACGCTACAGTCACAAGACGCAGGCCTCCTAATTGTCCCTAAAATTTCTAAGCAAACAGCTGGAGGCAGGGCTTTCTCCTATAGATCTCCATTTTTATGGAACAGTCTGCCTACCCATGTGAGAGACGCAGACTCGGTCTCAACCTTTAAGTCTTTACTGAAGACTTATCTCTTCAGTAGGTCATATGATTGAGTGTAGTCTGGCCCAGGAGTGTGAAGGTGAACGGAAAGGCTCTGGAGCAACGAACCGCCCTTGCTGTCTCTCCAGGGCCGGTTCCCCTCTCTCCACTGGGATTCTCTGCCTCTAACCCTGTTACTGGGGCTGAGTCACTGGCTTGCTGGTGCTCTTTCATGCCGTCCCTAGGAGGGGTGCGTCACTTGAGTGGGTTGAGTTACTGACGTGAACTTCCTGTCTGGGTTGGCGCCCCCCCTTGGTTGTGCTGTGGTGGAGACCTTTGTGGGCTATACTCCTTGTCTCAGGATTGTAAGTTGGTGGTTGAGGATATCCCTCTAGTGGCGTGGGGGCTGTGCTTTGGCAGAGTGGGTGGGGTTATATCCTTCCTGTTTGGCCCTGTCCGGGGGTTTCTTCGGATGGGGCCACAGTGTCTCCTGACCGCTCCTGTCTCAGCCTCCAGTATTTATGCTGCAGTAGTTTATGTGTCGGGGGGCTAGGGTCAGTTGGTTATACCTGGAGTACTTCTCCTGTCTTATCCAGTGTCCTGTGTGAATTTAAGTATGCTCTCTCTAATTCTCTCGTTCTCTCTTTCTCTCTGAGAACCTGAGCCCTAGGACCATACGTCAGGACTACCGGGCATGCTGACACCTTGCTGTCCCCAGTCCGCCCGGCCTTGCTGCTATTCCAGTTTCAACTGTTTCTGCCTGCGGTTACGAAACCCCTACCTGTCCCAGACCTGCTGTTTTCAACTCTTAATGATCGGCTATGAAAAGCCAACTGAGATTTATTCCTGATTATTATTTGACCATGCTTGTCATTTATGAACATTTTGAAAATCTTGGCTCTCTCTAATTTTCTCCTTCTCTCTTTCTCTCGGAGGACCTGAGCCCTAGGACCATACGTCGGGACTACCGGCCGTGGTGACTCCTTGCTGCCCCCAGTCCGCCTGGCCTTGCTGCTATTCCAGTTTCAGCTGTTCTGCCTGCGGTTATGGAACCGCCACCTGTCCCAGACCTGTTGTTTTCAACTCTTAATGATCAGCTATGAAAAGCCAACTGAAAATTATTCATGATTATTATTTGACCATGCTTGTCACTTATGAACATTTTTGAACATCTTGGCATAGTTCTGTTATAATCTCCACCCGGCACAGCCAGAAGAGGACTGGCCACCCCTCATAGCCTGGTTCCTCTCTAGGTTTCTTCCTAGGATTTGGCCTTTCTAGGGAGTTTTTCCTAGCCACCGTGCTTCTACACCTGCATTCTAGCTGTTTGGGGTTTTAGGCTGGGTTTCTGTACAGCACTTCGAGATATTATCTGATGTACGAAGGGCTATATAAAATAAAATTGATTGAATAGGAGAATGTTAATTTAAGATGTTTAATGCAACCAGGCCCAGACCTTCAACATTATATCCACTATCAGAAGAAACAATAGGCTAGGCAGCACCTCCTACTGGATAATTGATCTACAGGTAACTGCCAAAATAAAGGAAACGCCAACATAAAGTGTCTTAATAGGGCGTTGGGTCACCACGAGCCGCCAGAACAGCTTCAATGCACCTTGGCATTCATTCTACAAGTGTCTTCAACTCTATGGGAGGGATGTGACACCATTCTTCCATAAGAAATTCCATCATTTGGTGTTTTGTTGATGGTGGTGGAAAATGCAGTCTCAGGCGGCACTCTAGAATCTCCCATAAGTGTTCAATTGTGTTGAGATCTGGTGAGTGAGACACACACAACCAACACATATCCTTTAAAGCCCCTATGCTCCTTTGAGACCCATCTTTCAAAGTCACCGAGAGCTCTTCTTCTAGCCATCGTAGCCAAAACATTCGGCAACTGGGCATTTTACACATGGCCCTAAGTATGTCGGGATGTTAATTGCTTAATTAACTTAGGAACCACACCTGTGTGGAAGCACCTGCTTTCAATATATCCCTCAATTACACAAGTGTTTATTTTGGCAAATACCTGTATCTACAGTTATCCCTTCGCTTTTAACCAAGCCCTGCTTAGCTTTGACAATTGTCATTAACTTTTACCATTGTGCTATCGTGAGAATGATTGTTGAAAGATCTCCACAAAGGAATAATCAACTCAAAAACTTGCCACACATCATCACGGTGATGCAAAATGCATAATACGATGCAAAACACATAATCATGATGATGTAGCAAGTGACACAGTGGTTGCGTTCCACTGCTTAGTCGTTGCATGCGTCAACCAATGGTGGCGTGCCGTGTCATCGACTGACAGTTGCTATAACACATGATTGGTTAGCTGATAGGTTAAAAGCTTTCCAGGTGTTGTAAGATCTGTCAACGTGTAAGGAATGGAGCGCAACCTTTCTTTCTTAAAAGTCCAATATCTTGAAAACTTGACTGCATTCAAAACAACTGGGAACTCTGAAAAAAACTCTATCTGTGAAAAATTATTTTGAACGGTCATCCAACTCGGAAACGTGGGCATCTTTCTAGAGCTCCCAACTTTCCGACCTGAAGATCACTGACGTCATGATTTGAAAAAAATACCAAAAGATAGTTTTTGAATGGATTATTCCTTTAAAAACTAAATGGCTGCTCTGTTGCTATCGAAGTCATTCCAAAGGGTAGGTTTAACAGAGCAAATGAAATGTACCCATACTTTATCACTCATATATCATCAACGATACTATTTAGGCCTATGTAGAATTTGCAAAGTCATCAACAGCTATGGTTTCAATTCAACCCAGGATTCAACAAAAAGTAGACTACATATAGGCCTTCAAATTAAATCCCAAGTTCAAGAAACGGCGGCACTCCAAAATGTTTTTAAAAAGTACAAAAATACATTACCTCATTTCACTTTTTTATCTTCGGCCAGGCAGGCTAATGCGTTGTTTGACAATTATGCCTTCATTAGAAGCACCTAAATGTTTTTAAAATAGACCAAAATACGTCATTCACCTAATTTCAGATTTCTATTTTCGGCAAGGCAGGCTAACGTGTTTCATAACCAAAACGTGTTAGCCTGCCTGGCCAAAAATAAAAAGGTGAAATGAGAAATGGGAGTGCTGACCTGAGATTACTCATCTGCCAATGAGGTGGTTTCTGACCTTAAGTTCTCCAACTTCAGCCAGGATGAGGAATAATCCACTCAAAACTGCTGTTGCTCCTCTACTGCTGTTGCTCCTGTAGGTCCTGTCCCGTATTGTTCTTTCTGCTATTGCTCCCATAGGTCCAAGGTAGAGGAACCTTCAGGCTGAGGTGTCTCCCTTGTAGCTGACTGAGGGTTTTGTGGCTCAGGTGTAGTTCTGGAAGTCTGCTAAATGGCAGTGGTACACTCGTAGCTGTAGTGGTGTGGTTGACTGGTGAGGCTTGCTCTGTTGACCACCGGAGATCTTGACTTGTCAACAGGGGAACCAGTGGTTTTAACTGCTGCTGGTGTGGCTACCTCTGGGCGACGTGACTAAGCATCTGCGTTCTGATGTCTGTGTCCTTCTCTGTGAATGACAGTCCGCTCGAAATTATCAAGCAATAGAGCACAACGTGCATGTCAACCAGTCCTGTCACCATCAATGGGTGAGTGCAGTGCGTAAGTTCTCCACCTTCTCTCTGTTTATCATACTGGTGCATGTGTGATCAAGTGTGTGTTGTGTGTTTGACATTTCACTGGAAGAGCTTGTTTTTGGGAAGCGGGTGTGGGTTGTGTTCGCAAACTCAAGAGAGGAAGAGAAAGAGGAATACGTATCAAGCACTACACGACACGAACTACTCGATCAACAAAAGAGTTCTATAAAGATCTAATAGATCTGCAGGAAAATAACTTTAAGTCCTTCCTGCAACTCTGTATGGATTCTGCCAAGAAAAGGGTTGATGGTCTGTTTAAGGACGTAATGGAATTTAAACACAGTTTACGCAGTCGGAGGTCAAGTAGCTAAAGGGCCCGAATGTCACCAGCCAGACCGCATTCAAAACAATGTCTGAGCTTTTAACAAGCACTCTTCCAAAGGAGACTACCCCCAAAACCAATCGAGCCGCAATAACATTTTCATCGATGGAATTGAGGACGTAAAGGCTGAAACTTGGAATGGCACAGAAGTCAAGGCCAAGAAACTCCTGGCAGATAAACCCAAACTGGACCCTAAACTCATCGAGATGGAGAGGGCACATAAGAATGGCACTTTCTTCCCCGATGGTCGGCCCAGATCTATAGTGGTGATACAGCTCAGGTTCAAAGACAAGGAGGAGATTCTCAGGAGAGCCAAGTGACTGAAGGGAACCAAAATCTTCATCAATGAAGACTTCTCCGAAAAGGTACATCTCAAAAGAAAGGAACTGCTGGCACGACTAATTGAAGAATGAAAGAAAGGCAACATTGCACACCTGAAGTATGATCAGTTGGTCGTTCACACCTCCTCTCATAGGCCTATGGCAAGTGACTCCGCTATAGTCAACTGATTTGACACACACACACATACTGTATTTATTCTACTTTGTTCGTGTGTTTCACCTAACCTCATGACCAAAAACCCACATTGCTCTAAATGTCATAACCCTCTGAAGTCTTCGGTGGTGTTATGTGGACTGTGTTAATGTGCATTCCATAGGAAGTGCACCCCTATTGATAAAACAAACACAAATGTGTGGTTGTATTGGACATGTGAGGAAACATGCACTTCTATGTTTCCGTTCCACTCTCTGGATGATTCGACTGTGTATCTCTCTTAGTCGGGCTGGATATCAGAGCAGCCGAAGGGTTCTGGAAACCTTGGTTTACAACCGGTCTCAAAACATCCTCAGATAAATAAAACAAGTTGTATAAAAAAAATCTCACAAATCCCTCTCCCCTGAATTCTGCAAATTACAAAGAGTATAAGAACAAATGTACTCACCTACTTCAGTTATCCCCAAACATATATTTTATTAACACATTTCAAAGATCCTTAAATAATATGAACTCAACTTGGAAAATTATCAATCAACTGTTGAATAAGAAAAAGGCATATACAACTATCCCATCTCAACTTATTTATGGAAATAAGAACTATAGTGATCATGTCATTTCATGTGAATTGAATAACTTTTCTGTGAATGTGGGTGCCTCGCTGTCATAGAAAATTGAGAAAATTGATGGAAATCTCTTGGATTACATTAAGGGACATTTCCATTCTCTGCTTCAGTTTGATCCTCCTGATGTAATTGCGGTAATGGGGGTAATTGGTAACTTAAAGATATCAGCAGCAGGTCATGACGAGATTGGTGCTTCTTTGGTGAAATCAGTGTCTTCCTTGATTACTGTGCCTCTAACAGATAGTACCAGTCAAAAGTTTGGACACACCTACTCATTCAAGGGTTTTCCTTTATTTTTACTATTTTCTACATTGTAGAATAATAGTGAAGACATCAAAACTTTGAAATAACACATATGGAATCATGTAGTAACCAAAAAAGTGGTAAACTAATCAAAATATATTTTCTATTTGAGATTCTTCAAAGTAGCCACCCTTTGCCTTGATGATAGCTTTGCACACTCTTGGCATTCACTTACTCTGCGGCTCACAAAGACACAGCGGTTGGAACCACAAATCTCACATTTGGAATCATCAGACCAAAAGTCAGATTTCCACCAGTCTAATGTCAATTGCAAGTGTTTCTTGGCCCAAGCAAGTCTCTTATTTTTATTGGTGTCCTTTACCAGTGGTTTCTTTGCAGCAATTTGACCATGAAGGCCTGATTCACGCAGTCTCCTCTGAACAGTTGATGCTGAGATGTTTCTGTTTCATGAACTCTGTGAACCATTCATTTGGGTTGCAATCTGAGATGCAGTTGATTGCCAATTTCTGAGGCTGGTAACTCAAATTAACTTGTCCTCTGCCACAGAGGTAACTTTGGGTCTTTCTTTCCTGTGGCTGTCCTCATGAGAGCCAGTTTCATCATAGCACTTGATGGTTTTTGTTACTGTACTTGAAGAAACATTCAAGGTTCTTGAAATTTTCCTGATTGACAGACCTTCATGTCTTAAAGTAATGATGAACTGTTGTTTCTATTTGCATATTTGAGCTGTTCTTGCCATAATATGGACTTGGTCTTTTACCAAATAGGGCTATCTTCTGTATACCACCCCTACCTTGTCACAACACAACTGATTGGTTCAAACACATTATGAAGGAAAGAAATTCCACAAATGATCTTTTAACCTGTCTAGGATCAGCGTGGCGCTAGCGGCACACCCCCCCCCCCCCCCCACTGAAAAACCAGTGCCGCGAAATTCAAAAAAAATATTTTTTTAAAATATTTAACTTTCACACATTAAAGTCCAATACAGCTAATGAAAGACACAGATCTTGTGAATCCAGTCAACATTTCCGATTTTTAAAATGTTTTACAGGGAAGACACAATATGTAAAGATGTACATCTATTACCTAAAAACACATTAGCATAATCCACCATCTTTTATTTGTCCACCAACACCAGTAGCCATCACCAATTCGGCTAAACTAAGATATTTATAGCCCCTAACCAACAAAAAAACTCATTAGATGACAGTCTGATAACATATTTATGGTATGGGATAGGTTTTGTTAGAAAAAAGTGCATATTTCAGGTAGATGGCATAGTTTACAATTGCACCCACCGTCACAAATGGACTAGAATAATTACAATGAGCAACGTGTTTACCTAACTACTAATCATCAAACATTTCGTAAAAATACACAGCATACACGAATCGAAAGACACAGATCCTGTGAATACAGACAATATTTCAGATTTTCTAAGTGTCTTACAGCGAAAACACAATAAATCGTTATATTAGCTTAGCACATAGCAATTAGCAGCCCAGCATTGATTCTAGCCAAAGTGAGCGATAAAAGTCAACATCGCCAAAAGATATTAATTTTTTCACTAACCTTCTCAGAATTCTTCCGATGACACTCCTGTAACATCACATTACAACATGCATATACAGTTTGATCGAAAATGTTTATATTTAGCCACCAAAATCATGGTTAGACAATGTGAAATGTAGACAAGCTGGTAAAGAAAAAGTCCTTGCGCCACTTAGACAGTGATCTACTCTTACACATAAATACTCATAAACGTGACTAAAAAATATAGGGTGGACAGGGATTGATAGACAATTTAATTCTTAATACAATTGCGTTATTACATTTTTTAATTTATCCTTACTTTTCAATACAGTTTGCGCCAAGCGAAGCTACGTCAAAAAACATGGCGTCCTAAGCCACTAAAATGTTTCGACAGAAACACGATTTATCATAATAAAAATGTCCTACCTTGAGCTGTTCTTCCATCAGTATCTTGGGCAAAGGATCCTTTCTTGGGAGAAATCGTCTTTTGGTGGAAAGCTGTCCTCTTGCCATGTGGAAATGTCAACTGCGTTCGGGATGAACTGAAAAGCGTGCCCAACTTTTCACATCGTTGCAAAAATAAATGTCCCAAAATCGCACTAAACGGATATAAATTGCTATAAAACGCTTTAAATTAACTACCTTATGATGTTTTTAACTCCTATAACGAGTGAAAAGATGACCGGAGAAATATAACAGGCTAAACTAACGCTTGGAACAGGAGCGGGTCGGTGTCCAGCACGCGCGTTACGCAGCAAGGAAAGACTTGCTAGCTACAGGGTTTTTTGATTTATAGGGCCTGTGAACGCGCAATCGACCCCATTGGAATCGTCATCACGTAAAGGCATCCAGGGGAAGACGTAAGAAGTGTCCGTATAGTCATAGCAATGACAGTGCCCTTTTAACTGACTTCAGAAGAGTGGCCAACATTTCTCAAATCTGACTCCATGTCAGGGAAATTGCTGTAGAATGGGCTCTGTTCCACTTAGAGACAAAATTTCAACTCCTATAGAAACTATAGACTGTTTTATATCCAATAATAATAATAATATGCATATTGTACGATCAAGGATTTTGTGGGAAGCCGTTTCAAAAATTTGCCAAATTAGCATAAATAGTCTAAACAGCGCCCCCATCCCCAACAGGTTAAGAAGGCACACCTGTTAATTGAAATGCATTCCAGGTGACTACTTCATGAAGCTGGTTAAGAGAATGCCAAGAGTGTGCAAAGCTGTCATCAAGGCAAATATAAAATCTATTTTGATTTGTTTAACACTTTTTTGGTTACTACATGATTCCATATGTGCTATTTCATAGTTTTGATGTCTTCACAATTATTCTACAATGTAGAAAATAGTAAAAATAAAGGAAAAACCCTTGAGTGAGTAGGTATGTCCAAACTTTTGACTGATACTGTACATTTTCACAAAATCTATGCAAACTGGTATAGATTTGGCACAGATGGAACTATTCAAGCAGAAGATACATCTCCTTCAAATGCTGATATTTGGTTGAGTTAACAACCAACCACAATTCAATATCACTTTTGTGATACATAAATAGCCTAGTAATTTGTCGACAAGTTAACATATTATATGTTGGACTTCCAAATCAACCCAAAATTACTTTTGTATTCCCATTTGAACTTTGCTTTAAATTGTTTATAGTGCAGTGATACACATTAAGGTGACAAATAAGCCAAAACCAATACATTGTTTTTCCAATGGAATTTAGTTGTGATTTGAGATGGTTGAATTCTGATAACACCATTGAATTCTAATAACTTTAACTTTAGAGGCTGTCTTTTTGAATGGGAGAATGTAGGTTGTAAACTCATTGATCAACATCTCAACCAAATATTACCCAATTGTCCATGTTGAAATGACGAGATTGTGCCCGGTGTGTAGGGTAATGGAAGAGCTTCATTCCCGGTCCACTACAAACCACCCCACTCTATTATTCCATCCCTCCATCCTTCCACCCCTCCCCAGTCTGCAACCACCCAGGCCGTGGAGGCCTTATGCAACCCAATCAGATCCTATTTAAGGAAATCAAGTTAAATCAACTGTGATGTGAACTCCTCAAATGTGTCCCATTATATAACGATGAGGTTGCTTCATAGACGAGTTGTTCTTGGATGGACGTTGATTCCCAAGGCCAGTGTTTATTTTTATTACTCTTGGAATAGCATTTCCAAAAAAGCTTGAAACAGAGAGCAGAAATGGGGGAGAGGGGGAGACGAGGGGGAGAGAGGAAGAGCGAGAGCGAAGGAGAGGAGAAACAGAGAGAAAATAGGGATATAGAGATTGAGAAATAGAATGAGAGATAGGGGAAGAGAGAGAGACAGAGGAGGTGTGCAAGAGACTGGATCAAACTGTACCTAGTGTTTATTTGTCCCTCGTGTCTATTTGAAAGCTTATTCTATTGCCAACATGACTAGCTAAGTTATCAAATAGGATCTTACAGTGTTAGGCCTCCACAGGGCACATTAGAGAAACACATAATTTTTGGGTGCAGAGAATGGAGTCATGAGTGCATTCAGGTGCATCTTCCGCAGGAGTTTTTCTTAATACAGCAAACATTCTGTTCAGAACAACCCGGACTATGATGCCAGGTCATTCTGTACATCAAACATAGTGATCATAAACTTTAATACTGTAAATGGCATAAGATTTGTTATATGGAGATGTGAGGTACACATATGGACTTGTGGTTTGCTAATATTATAATCCTATACGTCCAGGGCAAGATTTTTTTTTTTAGTAGCAATGGTGCTCCCAAATAAAACATGTTAGGGAGACCACATACAATGTTTTAGTAATTGTAGAATGGTCTGCGACATGGTTTATGAATGTAAAATCCGTCCGCTAATCCGCGAAAAAAAACTTTAAAAACTTTGTGCCTGCAGTATGGGTCTTACATTTAGAACGGTTTGGGCTAGTGTCAAGCCATTTTCTCTGTAGTAAAGATATAAGGGCACAAGGCGAGACCCAGATGCAGACACGGGAGGCAGATGGTTTGAGTCTTCATATTTCCCACTTGGCCAATAGCCAGGGAAAATGTAGAGCGCCAAATTCCAAAAAATTCATTCATTAAATCACACATATAAGATACCAAATTAAAGCTACACTCGTTGTGAATCCAGCCAACATGTCAGATTTCAAAAAGACTTTTCGGCGAAAGCATAAGATGCTATTATCTGATGATAGCACAACAGTAAACAAAGAGTGTAGCATATTTCAACCCTGCAGGCGCAACACAAAACGCAGAAATAAAATATAAATCATGCCTTACCTTTGACCAAAAAAATTGTTGGCACTCCAATATGTCCCATAAACATCACAAATGGTCCTTTTGTTCGATTAATTCCATGCATATATGTCCAAAATGTCCATTTATTTGGCGCGTTTGATCCAGAAAAAAACATCTTCCAATTTGCGCAACGTCACTACAAAATATCTCAAAAATTACCTCTAAACTTTGCCAAAACATTTCAAAGTACTTTTGTAATACAACTTAAGGTATTTGTAAACGTTAATAATCGATCAAATTGAAGACGGGTCAATCTGTTTTCAATACAGGAGGTCAAAAAACTAACGATACTTTTTTAGTCTTGCGCAACTCTCAAACAGTACACATAACGTTACACTGATTCCAGATGGCCGTTCTTCTTCATTGCACAAAGGAATAACCTCAACCTATTTCCAAAGACTGGTGACATCCAGTGGAAGCGGTAGGAACTGCAAACAGTTTGATTAGAAATCTAGTATCCCAGTGAAACCTCATTGAACAGACGGTGACCTCAAAAAAAAAAGAAAAATCTGAATGGTTAGTCCTCGGGTTTTTGCCTGCTACATAAGTTCTGTAATACTCACAGACATGATTCAAACAGTTTTAGAAACTTCAGAGTGTTTTCTATCCAAATATACTAATACTACGCAAATCTTATATTCTGGGTATGAGTAGAAGGAAGTTGAAATTGGGCACACTATTTATCCAACAGTGAAAATGCTGCCCCCTATCCTAGAGAAGTTTTAAACATTCCAAAAGGGGTAGGCAAGAGAATCGTTGTGGACAGGCAAAAGGTCAAAACCAGTTCAGAGTCCAGGAGGTACAGAGTGGAAAGCAGGCTCGAGATCAGGGCAGGCAGGTACGGAGTCCAGAAAACAGGCAAGGATCAAAAACCGGGAAGTATGGGAAAAAGTACGGGAAAAACGCTGGTTGACTTGAAAAGCATACAAGGCGAACTGGCACAGAGAGACAGGAAACACAGGGATATATACACCAGGGATAATGAGTGACACCTGGAGGGGGTAGAGACAATCACAAGACAGGTGGAACAGATCAGGGTGTGACAGTACACCGCCCTCTAGGGGCGCCACCTGGTGTCCTACCTGGGCGCATACATGGTTGACCGGGATGTCGGTGGTGGAAGTCGGTAATGAGGGCTGGGTCTAGGATGTCTCTAGCGGGAACCCAGCACCTCGCCTCCGGGCCGTAACCGTCCCAGTCAACCAGGTACTGGAAACCCCTGCCCCGTGGTCGAACACCCAGGAGATGGCCATCAATGACACGGGGAGCGGGGGTGGGACTGGGGACAGAAGACGAAGGACTGTGAAACACGGGCTTAATCCTAGACACATGGAACGTAGGGTGAATACGGAGGGTACGGGGTAACAAGAGACGAACAGCAGTGGAACTAAGGACTCTAGAGATGGGAAACGGACCAATGAAACGAGGGGACAGTTTGCGGGACTCTACCTGAAGGGGCAGGTCCAGTGTAGACAGCCATACCATCTGCCCAATGCGGTAGCGGGGAGCTGGAGTCTGGTGGCAGTCCGCTTGTTGACGATACCTGGAGTTGGTCTTGAGAAGTGCGACCCGAGCTCTTCTCCAGGTACGTCGACAGCGGCGGACAAACATCTGGACCAAGGGTACGTTGACTTCCGGTTCTTGTTCTGGGAAGAGTGGAGGTTGATACCCCATGGAGCAGGTTGATACTCCGGACATACTCCTCCCAGACCAGTTCCCGGCTCCAGATAGTGAGGTTGGTTGAGACCAGGCATCTTAAGGTGGTCTCCAGGTCCTGGTCAGCTCGCTCCGACTGGATGTTCGACTGGGGATGGACGCCCCAATAAGGGTACAGAACGCCTTCCAGAAATGAGACGAGAACTGAGGACAAGGGTTGGAAACAATATCCACCGGGAATCCATGGATCCTGAAGACGTGCTTCACCATGAGCTGGGCCATTTCCTTGCAGAAGGAAGTTTGGGGAGAGGAATGAAATGAGCGGCCTTTGAGAATCGATCCACCACTGACCTATTGTGGCGGTATGCAAATTGCAGTGGGTCTAGGGTGACAGGTAAGGTGGAGGTGATATGATCCTTGACTAGTCTTTCAAAGCACTTTATGATGACAGAAGTGAGTGCTACGGGCAATAGTCATTCAGTTCAGTTACCTTTGCCTTATTGGGTACAGGAACAAGGGTGGCCATCTTGAAGCATGTGGGGACCGCAGACTGGGATAGGGAGAAATTGAATATGTCCGTAAACACACCAGCCAGCTGGTCTTTGCATGCTCTGAGGACGCGACTAGGGATGCCGTCTGGTCAGGCAGCCTTGCGAGAGTTAACGCGTTTAAATGTCTTACTCACGTCGGCCACGGAGAAGGAGAGCTCACAGTCCTTGGTAGTGGGCCGTGCTCGGTGGCACTGTGTTTTCCTCAAAGCGGGTAAAGAAGGTGTTTAGTTTGTCTGGAAGCAAGACGTCTGTGTTCGTGACGTGGCTGATTATCTTTTTGTAGTCCGTGTTTGTCTGTAGACCCTGCCACATATGTCTCATGTCGGAGCCGTTGAATTGCGACTCCACTTTGTCCCTATATTGACATTTCACTTGTTTGATTGCCTTGCGGAGGGAATAACTCACTGTTTGTTTTCTGACATATTCCCGGTCATCTTTCCATGGTTAAATGTGGTGGTTCGCGCTTTCAGTGTTGCGCAAATGCCGCCATCTATCCATGGTTTCTGGTTAGGGCAGGTTTTAATAGTCACAGTGGGTACAACATCTCCTATGCACTTCCTTATAAACTCACTCACAGAATCATAGTATAAATCTATATTATTCTCTGAGGCTACCCGGAACATGTTCCAGTCCACGTGATCAAAACAATCTTGAAGCGTGGATTCTGATTGGTCAGACCAGCGTTCAATGGTCCTTGTCACGGATACATACTGTTTGAGTTTCTGCCTGTAGGAGGGGAGAAGCAAAATGGAGTCGTGGTCAGATTTGCCGATTGGAGGGCGGGGGAGGACCTTGTATGCATCCCGTAAGTTAGAGTAGCAGTGATCCAGTGTTTTGCCAGCTCGGGTACTACAATCAATATGCTGATAGAATTTAGGTAGCCTTGTTCTCAAATTTGCTTTGTTTAAATCCCCAGCCACAATAAATGCATCCTCAGGATATATGGTTTCCAGTTTGCATAGAGTCCAGTGGAGTTCCTTGAGGGCCGTCGTGGTATCGGCTTGAGGGGGGATATACACGGCTTTGATAATAACCAATGAGAATTCTTTTGAGAGATAATACGGTTGGCATTTAATTGTAAGGAATTCTAGGTCAGGTGAACAGAAGGACTTGAGTTCCTGTATGTTATTACAATTACACCATGAGGGGGGCCTCCCGAGTGACGCAGTGGTCTAAGGCACTGCATCGCAGTGCCAGCTGTGCCCCTAGAGATTCTAGGTTCGAGTCCAGGCTCTGTCACAGCTGGTTGCGATCGGGAGACCCCTGGGGCAATGCACAATTGGCCCAGTGTCGTCCAGCGGAGGGTTTGGCCGGCAGGGATGTCCTTGTCCCATCACACACTAGCGACTCCTGTGGCGGGCTGGGTGCAGTGCACGCTGACACGCTGATACAGTGTTTCCTCCGACATGTTGGTGCAGCTGGCTTCCGGGTTAAGTGGGCATTGTGTCAATAAGCAGTGCGGCTTGTCTTGGTTGGGTTGTGTTTTTCGGAGGACGCACGGCTCTCGACCTTTGCCTCTCCCGAGTCCGTACGGGAGTTGCAGCGATGAGACAAGACTGTAGCTATCAATTGGATACCACGAAATTGGGGAGATATTTTTTTATATGAATTAAAAACCATTACAACGTGAGTCGTTAATCATGAAACATACACCCCCACCCTTCTTCTTCCCGGAGAGATTTTTATTCCTGTTTATTCCTGTCAGTGTGGCGCCTATACAACGTCATACATGCTGTCTGCCATCTGCTTGGTACAGTTTAAACCGGGATTCATCCGTGAAGAGCACACTTCTCCAGCATGCCAGTGACCATCGAAGGTGAGCATTTGTTCTCTGAAGTTGGTTAGACCCTGGTGAGGACGCAGATGAGATTCCCTGAGATGGTTTCTGACAGTTTGTGCGGAAATCAGACTATCCCACAGGTGGAGTAGCCAGATGTGGAGTTCCTGGGCTGGCATGATTACACGTAGTCTGTGCTTGTGAGGCCGGTTGGACGTACCGCCAAATTCTCTCTAACGACTTTGGAGGCGATTTATGGTAGAGAAATTAACATTAAATACTCTGGCAATCAGCTCTGTTGGACATTCTTGTCGTCAGCATGCCAATTTCACACTCCCTCAAAATGTTAGACATCTGTGGCATTGTGTTGTGTGACAAAACTGCAAATTTGCGAGTGGCCTTTGATTGCCCCAGCACAAGGTACACCTGTGTAATGATCATGCTGTTTAATTAGCTTTTTGGTATGCCACACCTGTCAGGTGGATGGATTAACACATTTGTGCACAAAATAAGAGAAACAAGCTTTTTTTGTGCATATGGAACATTTCTGGGCTTCTTTATTTTTGCTCATGAAACATGGGACTTTACATGTTGTGTTTATATTTTTACTTAGGAGTTTACTCAAACAGGTCCCGACAAGACAAGACCCATATTAACCCTAAAGTAATGTTTGTGTTGCATGCTGGCGTTTTTTTTGCCAGTGACAACTACCAGGGGGTATATAACCTAGACACTCATCTGACACACAAAAGGAATCTGAAGTGTAGACATAATTCACTTAGAGACCCCCACCTGTTGCTGAATGTACTTCCCTTGCACCCCTAAGCCCTTTGGCTTGTTCACTCTACTGTAGTTCTCAGAACAACATTGACATTGGCTGAGCACTAAGACCTTTGAATAGGCAGAAGATTATCTTTCCCTAACTCAGTGGGAAACAGACTAAACCTGCCTATCGGGTTGTCTGAGGGCATGAGTGCACACATAGAGCATGACAAAGTGCACCTGCAGAGTGGAGTGAAGCCATGAGGATGATGGTTTGGAATGGGGTTATTCATAGCCATTACTGAATGCATCAGTAGCGACAAACAGGGATCCATACACAACTCACTTCACACTCCATTCTCATCACGCGACTCGTAATGAAGTAGCCTTGCTGTCAAAGAGGTGAGGTTTAAAGTGGAGTCGATGTCTCTGTTAGTGAGACTTATTCCATCAAAACTGGTAAACAGGGACTAGTCACTAGGATGTCTGGGAGATTACCTTGGGCCACTCAGGAGTTTGTCTGTCCTGGTTTTACATGTGAGTTTCAGATCACTGTGTTTCTTCCGACTACCTATGTTGGACGTATGCCCAGTATCAATAATTTTTGCTACAGCAGAAAGGGAGACAGACTTAGGATGACATTCCAGGTCATGGGCCACACCTTTGTCATAGGCCTAGATACAATGAGCTGTGTGTTCTATCTCTATGACTCCTTCAGAAGATAGAACCCTATACACGTCTCTCAAATCTTTGCCCTCTTCCCCACCACTCTTCCTGGATCTGATCCAGCACTAATAGGCCCGTCCAGGCGTCATGTCCGCTGACCCTTGTGGCGGATGAGGAAGTTGTCAGTGGGCCTCCTGAGCCGGCTGAAGTCAGTAGTTGCCTGACCCAGGGAGCAGTAAGCAGTCACCGACATAAATCTGTAGCCTACAGATGAGCACTGCGCACACGTGTACATTTCCAACATGAACATAATATATACAAAACAAATCTGAGTGGCAGTACTGCACAAGTCAGTCTATTTTTATCTCCCTCTTAACCTCAGATGGCACGGGTTTAGTTAAATACGCGAGCAATTGGGCTTTGCGGTAAAATTGTGAGGAGTAGAGCATGTCCTCAGTTCCTTTGTCAAAGACAAAGACAACTCTATCAAATTTTGTTAAAATATCGCTCTTTCATGAAGGCTTCATCATTTAGCCTACTAATGTAGGCTGGCATCTGAGGTAGCCTAGTAACTGGCTACAACTGGAGTGAGGCGCGAGAGTGAGCTGACAGAAGGGGGAGGGGGGAAATTACCATTTATTTATTTTTTATTTATTTTTTATTAGGCGTAGGCCACACAGTTGTTGTTTGTATGAAATGCTCCACACGTGACATATTTTCAGTGTATCACTATTCCTGTATTGCCCGTTCCTGTAGACTATGGATCTTGTCCCGTCCTGTCCCGAACTTGACTCTAGAACTTCACTCCCATTCCTGGCAGAATCCCGCGGGTCCGCGGGGGTCCTGTTCCAGTGTCAACCTTTAGTCTCCACCTCCCACCATACATGTGTTTCCTGTTGTTGCGGGCCAGAGCAGCCCCTCTCTCTGACAGCACAGGGCCCTTTCCTGACGCTTTGTTAGGGATTGCCTTGGGAATGGTTTAAGTGTAGGTGTGTTTGATGGAGGCCCCCTGTCTGTGCGGTGTGTGCCCCGGCCGATTCCGTAGAGCCTTGTAAAAACACTTCACCCCTCTGATGAAATGTAGAGCCTGCGGGGTACTTAGCAATGAGCTGGGTTCTCTATGGCTGTCGTGGAGATGATGTGTGTTTGTGAGTATTTGTGTGCATGTCAAAAATGTGTGTGTGTGGTGTGCATGCATGCGTGCGTGTCTCACAATATAAAACCCATACATGAGACATACAACTGGACAGCACCATGAAAAGGTATGTTCTATTTTTTACCTAATTATCCTGCTGAGATTCAGAGACCAGGTTGACTTAGTTTCTCCTCTCTGTACATCTTCTTTGTATTAGCCAGCCAAAGGGGCCACAATGTATGAGCGTTTTATTGGAAGCAGCTTTGTTCTATTTCAAACCCACAAATCATCTGCTTCTCTGGGCTTATTCCTCTGGTGGGATCCCAGCTGAGGAGATGTTTTGTTCAGTCTAATTGAAACGATACTGAACCACACACGGTTTCTCAACAGAGTTTGTAGCTCTCAGGGCCCTGTGTTGCATGAATGTTTTCCATGAGGGAATGTACTAATTTACGGTGCGGTGAAAAAAAGTTGTAGCTCAGCGTTTTTATTCTTCACCCGCTACCCCCTTTCCCCCTGACCCCCCCCCTTCCCCTCCTCTCTCCCTCCCCCTCGCCTGACACAGCACTTATGTGCCAGTGTTCCAGTCGGCCCTGTGACATCACAGCGGCCCATCTCAATGAACGGCAAAACATTTCCAGTGTGGCGACTAGGCTTGGAAGCCTGATGGAATGCCTTCCATATGGGATGCCTATCCCTCGCTCCCCCATGAGGGACTGACTGGGCTGGACCTGGAGATGGAGGATGGGGTCTAGAGAGACATGAAGAAGGGAAAGAGAGAGGGGCCTTGGCAGCTTGTAATAATACTGAGAGCAAAAATCTACTTTCATCTTCTTTGCCAGGAGTTTGATCCCACAGCGTAGATGTTGATCCAAATCTATCATCTCATTGTTTCATATCCACAGTAAAGACTGGGTTCAACGGATCCCCTCTCACACACTCAAACACACACTACCCACTGGGCACACACTGGTTGAATCAACAATGTTTCAATGTAATTTTATGTGGAATCAATGTGGAAGATACATTGGATTTGAAAAAAGTCTGCCTCTTCAAAGGGGGACACACTCTAGAACCAAACTTTTACAGACCTATATCCATCCTGCCCTGCCTTTCTAAAGTCTTCGAAAACCAAGTGAACAAACAGATCACCGACCATTTAGAATCCCACCGTACTTTCTCCGCTACGCAATCTGGTTTCCGAGCTGGTCATGGGTGTACCTCAGCCACGCTCAAGGTCCAAAACGATATCATATTCGCCATCGATAAAAGACGGTACTGTGCAGCCATCTTCATCAACCTGGCCAAGGCTTTCGACTCTGTCAATCACTGTATTCTTATCGGCAGACTCAACAGCCTTGGTTTCTCTAATGTCTTCCTCGCCTGGTTCACTAACTACTTCTCTGATAGTGTGCAGTGTGTCAAATCGGAAGGCCTGTTGACCTCTGGTCTCTGGCAAGTCTCTATGGGGGTGCCACAGGGTAAAATTTTCGGGCCGACTCTACTTGCACATCCTCATCTGCACATATATCACTCCAGTATAAATTGCTAAATCGTAATTACTTTGCCACTATTGGCCTATTTATTGCCTTACCTCTTTACCTCATTTGCTCACACTGTATACCAATTTTTCTATTGTGTTATTGACTGTACCTTTGTTTATCCCATGTGTAACTCTGTGTTGTTGTTTTTGTCACGCTGCTTTGCTTTATCTTGGCCAGGTCTCAGTTGTAAATGAGAACTTGTTCTCAACTGGTCTACCTGGTTAAATAAAGGTGAAATAAAATACATAAATAAATACATACATTTCAACTGGCATTGTAAACATTTGTATTATACATTGTATTATTACAAGCCGCCAAGGCCCCTCTCTCTTTCCCTTTTAAAGTTACAGAAAGTTAAGTAATAAACACATTCCCAGGCGTTTCTTTAGATAACAGAAAAAAAACATTATTTGTGCAGAAGTAGCTAGCTAGTTATGCTAACGTTAGCTAACCAAACAAATGTTTACATGCCATGGCCGAATGCCTCTTTATATAACTGTAACTTCCCACAATGATTTTAATCTGAACAGGACATCCATTCATTTTAGCTACTGTTTTGTTGTAGAGATGTAAATGATCCCATTTCAGCTTGTGACTAGTTCATATTGAAGAACATGGATAGGTTGTTCCTAGCCTAGATCTAATAGCTGTAACACATGCACTCAGACCTGGCTGATATATTGTTGTCTTCTGTGGAACTCATATCATTGTTGGACAGGTTTAAATGCACTTTGTATCCATAGAGCCAGTTACTTTTTTCCCATAGTCAACCTTCCAGTCACAAGTTGGGAGAACACTCATTCAGAATGCCTGAAAGTTCAACAATACTTGTGTGTCTGTTTGTGCGTGTGTTTGTGCGCGCTCGCACAAGTGTTGAACTTCAAGAACATTGATAAGAGGCCTACTAACATTTTTGTTTGTAGGCCTCTCTCTCTCAAAAGAAACTGGATCCCTGGCTGTGCTGTTCTCCTTCCAGCCAACCACAGGTTTGGTTTGGCAGGCGTCCAGCCAGCTGCCTGACACGCTGTAGCATGGGAACATCCTGCTTGCTGCAGAGGGGTCCTCCTCACCCCCTGTACACACACAAACACACGGCCACACATTCACATGCACACGCACATGCACAGGCATTCGCATAACCACACACTCAAGCCCCATCTCCTTGACACTGATTCACATTCAGTACACACACACACACACTGAAAAGACAACTGAACCAGAATGTACCTCTGGAGTGAAGTCGGGTTCACTGAACTACAGTAGAGTGTGGGACGTGGGAGATTAATGAATGTCTGCCCTTTGTTCTATCACTGTGCTCCAGGGTTTATGACCCAGGAGTTCCCTTAAGATCTCTACACACACACACACACATACATACATATTTACGAACACACAGACACACACAATCCGTTCATGCACACACAACAGAAGCCCAGGGGTCCTCCCTCTTGAGCTTTGATTTGTGGGCCCGTGGTTGGAGTAAAGGAGGCCCACAGAGGGAGGAGTGTGTGTGGGAGCATGTGTGATGCGTGTGATGTGTGCCTTGCATTGCTTGTGTGTGTTTTTGTGTGAAGGACAGAAAAGAGCATGTCTAGGGCCAGCGTTCAAAGACGCTTATAGATGCCATGGAACCTGGAAGCGGCCTCTTGCCTCATTGTTTAGCAGCTTTGTTATTTTTTCCCATTAATCATAGTTAATGTTGGTTTTAATTCTTCCTCTGCTACTCTGGTTACTGGCCAGGGGTCCTGATTACTGGCCGCCACTCCTCAACTCTGACCCCACAGCATTGTTCTCCTAATTGATCACTGTTGATTGATAGAAAATGTTCAAGCATGGATACCGCAGTCGTATCAAACGGTCCCCTCAATTAATCCGTTGGAGTGCATGTCGGATTAATACATTCTTATTACCAAACAATGTACAGAAAGAGAGAGACTGGGGCGGAGGAGGAGGATGGGGGGACAGGGGGGGGGCAGTGGTGTACCGCAGTTTCGCGGGGCCCCCCTGCAAGTTCTACATGTCTTATTACCAAACAATGAAAAGAAAGAGAGCGACTGGGGCGGAGGGTAGTACAGTATTTATAAAAACTGAGTATACAAAACATTAAGAACACCTGCTCTTTTCATGACATGGACTGACCAGGTGAATCCAGGTGAAAGCTATGATCCCTTATTGATGTCACTTGTTAAATCCATTTCAGTCAGTGTAGATGAAGAGGAGGAGACAATAGATTTTGAAGCCTTGAGACAATTGAGACATGGATTGTGTATGTGTGCCATTCAGGGGGTGAATGGGCAAGGCTTAAGATTTGAGTGCCTTTGAATGGATTATGGTAGTAGGTGCCAGTCGTTCAACAGTTTCCCGTGTGTATCAAGAATCCAGCCAACTTAACACAACTGGGGGAAGCATTGGAGTCAACATGGGCCAGCATCCCTGTGGAACGCTTTCGACACCTTGTAGATTCCATACCTCGACGAATTGAGGGTGTTCTGAGGGCAAAAGGGAGGGTGCAACTCAATATTAGGAAGGCGTTCCTAATGTGTAGGTATACTCAGCGTATATCTTTTTGGGGGTTTGGGGCCTCCAGAGCCCATGGGCCCGCGGGGGTGTGTAGTACGCCACTAGGGATGCAGAAGGGGGATAGGGGTTTGACCATCAGCTGACCAGGTGATCGGAGGAAAATCAAAAGAACTGTAATCGAGAAGACTTAACCATATTTTCTTCTCTTCCCTAAAAGAGCTCCTTGTCTCTAAAAAGTCTGAAAAAAACACATTCCGTTTTTAAACATCGGTTGGACATCTAAGCCACACACATTTTGATTTTCCTCTTTGAGCCGTGCCCTGTGTTCATGGGTAAACTGAACCCATGTCCCCAAGGCAGGAACATGTTTAATAAAGTAGAAAAATAAGGTGAAATAACAAGCAGGGTGTGTGCACCTGCTTGGCAGCAGTGAGGTGGGAGGATGGAGGACAATGGGGAGTGTGGGGGTGAGGTAGAGGTACAAACCGACTGTCAGTCTTCAGGCACAGTCAGCTCTCATCTTCTCAATCAGTGGGGGAGACGAAGGCGTAAGTGAGAGGCGAACCAGATTGCGAATGAAAGGAGAGAAGTTGACACAGCGGCGTTGAGACCTGGGGGAGGCTCTGTTTGTGTTCACTCTGGCAGTGGTATGCTCGGCCAACCACATCTACTGGAGGGAGGGAGGGAGTGGTGTAGGGGGTGGGCAATGAACAGGGTTCACTACCATGGGGTTCACCTCCACCTGATAGGCCTGAAGGGCCAGTTGAAGTTTTGAGAATAGAGATATTGTTGTTTTTTTTGTTTCAAACAAACATTTAGGCCACAACAAGCAGAGAGAGGGAGTTTGAAAAGAAAGTAAAATCAGAAATGGCGGAATAATGTGTGATAGAGAAAGGAAAATATAATACAAAAGATAGCATGATAGGGTTAGGAAGAGAAAGGGAGAGTGAGAGAGACATAAGGATAGAGGGGAAGGCGCCAGGGGCGGGAAGGATGTGAGAGAATCCAAACTTGTGCTAACATAGCGAGGCAAGGCCTGCATAGAAACCTTTTCCAAACCCACCTCCCTCCATCAGACAGTCAGACAGATATCTCCAAAATCTCCACCAGCAACTCCTTACCCCCATTATTCAGCCAGCGCTTCACTCTGCCTGCTTTGGCTGCTTCATAGGGAAAGAGAAAGAGTCATTGGAAATTCCCTAATTACAACTTGACTGCTTCCCGTTATGATAATAATTGTTATGTCCAACATAACCATAGCAATGATTTTTTTCTCTCCAATATATATATGTATTTTTTTTTACAGATTTCAAATATACAACTGCAGCATTGTTAGTCCCCCCCCCCCCACCCCCACAAAGAACACCTCCATCCTCATCTCCCCACCTCCCCCAATCCCACCCTCCTTTCCATCCCAGGGAAAAATGTAATAGAAAATACTATTAATATAAGGTGCATGCATGCATGTTGCATCATGGTTTAGAAAACAGTGAATGTCTTCATGTCTTTAAGTAGAAATCCGCTTAAAATGAAAAATGGTTATAAAACAGAATGTAATAGTATTTTTGGAATATATACATTTTTAAGAATAGTAGTAGATAAGAGTGAGAATAAATAGTTTAGGAAATCTTACCAGTCATATTAGAATGAATGATATATTTTTATTGCCATGAAGGCAGTCTAGTTCAACATCTTGAAACTGTATTGGAATGAAATCATAAAGGTTCAAGCTAAATGTAATTACTTCATTCATTGTAATTGTTCATTCAGTAGGAAAAGTAGAGAGACCTTCAAAGTATGAACTAAAGGGTTGCCAATGGGAGTAGAACCTCTCTGTTGATCTTCTCAAGGTGAATTTTACATTTTCTAATTCAAGAAAATATATCATGTATAATCATGGCAATGTTGAACAAACAGATACAAGACCGTGAATGTCAAAGTAAACAATATTGGATAAAGATGAGCCACATGTTGCGCAACAACATGGTAACCATACAGTTACGATGTAGCTATTTACTTGACACTAGAGAGTCTGTATTAAGTGTATTTTACATTATAAACTTGGTTGTTCGAGCCCTGAATGCTGATTGGCTGACAGCCGTGGTATATCAGACCGTATACCACGGGCATGACAAAGCATTTATTCTTACTGGTCTAATTAAGTTGGTAGCCAGTTTATAATATCAATAAGGCATCTTGAGGCTTTGTGGTATGTGGCCAATATACCACCGCTAAGGGCTGTATCCAGGCACTCCGTGTTGCGTCGTGCTTGCCATGAAAAGCCCTTAGCTGTGGTATATTGGCCATATACCACACCCCCTCGTGCCTTATTGCTTAATTATATCACTCCTCAGACAAAGAATTGGAGTATTGCATACAGTACATGGTGACAGCTCCAAGACTCATGAGGTGTTAGTGGCTGCAATTAACATGTGCTGAAAGTTTCTATACAAGGGCAACATTAGCACAACGTTCCAACATCTGTTCTAAGTAACCAGTTAGTGCTCCCTCAGGGAGGAACCCTGTATGTTTGAACGATGGGTGGGGGGGCAGCGGGGACGGAGTTATTGGGGCCCATGTGTGATGCAGAAACAATAAATAACAGGACCTGCTTTCTGCGGCACCGGAGCCAAGGGAGCCAAGTCACTGATCGATGTGCATTCTGACGATCAATAAGAAGTGGACAATTTCCTGTGTCGAAGGCCTAGGGCTTCAATCCTGAGAGATGGGGAGTGAAGAGGTGGAGAAGTAGAGCATGGGTTGGGGCTATAGGCCAGGACAACCTCCTTTTCATTATCTCCAGCACAAAACCACTTTCAACGTATGTGAAAATAGCACGTTTCTAAGTTTTGTAGAAAAAAAATATAATGTAAAAAAATTATACCCGATCATCAAAATGTTAAACATTTTTTAAACAATGATTTTTAATCACTGAGATTCACAGTGATATGGGGGGAAAGAAAATACCCTCGCTTGGGCTAGAAACTCGTGCAGAAACTCATACAGGTTTAGAAAATCACTGTTTTTGTACTTTAAATCCTAGCCTGTGTCACGCCCTGATCTGTTTCACCTGTCCTTGTGCTTTTCTCCACCCCCCTCCAGGTATCGCCCCTCTTCCCAATTTTCCCCTGTGTATTTATACCTCTGTTCTCTGTCTGTTTGTTGCCAGTTCGTCTTGTTCGTTCAAGCTAACCAACGTTTTTCCTGTCAGCTCCTATCGTTTCCCAGCCTCTCTTTCCTCGTTCTCCTGGTTTTGACCTTTGCCTGTCCTGACCCTGTCCCCGCCCGCCTGACCTCTCTGCCTGACCCTGAGCCTGCCTGCTGACCTGCACCTTTGCTCCACCACTGGTTTACTGAACTCTGCCTGTCCCTGAACCTGAGCCTGCCTGCCGTCCTGTACCTTTGCCTTACACTGGATTTTCGAACCCTGCCTGCCTTGGCCTGTCTTTGCCTGCCCGGTTGCAACAATAAACACGGTTACTTCAACAGTCTGCATCTGGGTCTGACCTTGATTCCTGATACCCTGTGATGTCACAGAGAAGCATTTTTTTAAAGACCTTTATTCTTATCTTTCCAACCACAGGTCATAGAAACATGCTTTTCTTCACATATGGTTTGGTGCTGCAGATGATGAATATGTGGTTGAAAAGTGTCGGAATTGCCCTTTAAGATTCACCCCAAAAATACCTGGCCACGTACTCATGGTGTCTCAGAGTAGGAGTGCTGATCTAGGACCTGGATCTAGGACCTGATCGTTGGTCAGCGCTCCTACTCTGAAACGCTGTATGAACATGGACCCTGTTGCAAAATCTATGTCATGACTCCTGAAGATTTTGTCTAGACTACAGGCTACAGTTGGTCATTGTGACTGTAGTGAAATGAGTTTTTCTATTGGGCAGTCAGTGACCTATTAACTTTTACTGTGAACTCCACCCATATCAGTTCCTTTGGCTTCCACACAATGTTTTCTTTAAACCACCACAAAGACACATAATGGTGAACAAGCGTACACACACACACACACACACACACACACACACACACACACACACACACACACACACACACACACACACACACACACACACACACACACACACACACACACACACACACTTCACCAGCATGACAATGTCTTCCATGTTAATAGGAGCAGAACAAACAGCCCAGGGTTCCACCACCTCTGTTTACTGTAATACACTCGTTTCCATGACCGCCTTCCTTCGCCAAAGAAAAAAACAAAAAACTTTAATGGTCTCGGTTCTGAAAGCGACCGACCAAAAGAAAACAATTCAACAGTTCTCAGTTACAGTGGGCGGTAACACCTATGTGCACTTCAGATGAATCCCTGTCAAACGCTATGTTATGTCATGAATGGAGTCTGACTCATGGACATGTTTTTTCCTAGCAAGGGAGAGTTTATTGGAAACATCTATGTTCTAGTGCATTTTATAACCCTTTTCAAGCCTGGGTACATACACTGAACAAAAATGTTTACGCAACATTGAAACTATTTCAAAGATGTTACTGAGTTACAGTTCATAGAAGGAAATCCGTCCATTTAAATACATTCATTAGGCCATAATCTATGGATTTCACATGACTGGGAATACAGATATGCATCTGTTCGTCACAGATACCTTTAACTGGGACATTTTCAGCTTCCAGGAATTGTGTACAGACCCTTGTGACGTGGTCGTGCATCATCATGCTGCGGTGATGGCGGTGGATGAATGGCACGACAATGGGCCTCAGGCTCTCGCCACGGGAATGTCTGTGCATTCAAATTGCCATTGATAAAAGGCAACTGTGTTCAGTAGCTTCTGCCTGCCCATTCCATAACCCCACCGCCACCACGGGGCACTCTGTTCACAACGTTGACATCAGCAACCTGTTCACCCACACAACGCCATACACGCTGTCTGCCATCTGCCCGGTATGCTTGAAACCGGGATTAATCCGTGAAGAGCACACTTCTTCAGCGTGCCAGTGGCCATCGAAGGTGAGCATTTGATCTCTGAAGTCGGTTACGAGGCCGAACTGCAGTCAGGTAAAAACCCCGGTGAGGACAACAAGCACGCTGATGAGCTTCCTTGAGACAGTTTGTGCAGAAATGTTTGTGCACCTGTGTAATGATCATGCTGTTTAATCAGCTTCTTGATATGCCACACCTGTCAGGTGGATGGATTATCTTGGCAATGGAGACCTTACTATAGTGTTTTGTTTTTTGAGGAAACCTACTGTCAACAAATATGTGCACACAATTTGAGAGAAATAAGCTTTTCAGCTCATGAAACATTGAACCAACACTTTACATGTTGCAATTATATATTTCTCAGTATAAATAAAAAAAACTTGCCCCTCAGACACAAAACTATTGAGCCCTGGAAGTGACGTATCCACCACTGTCCTAGTCATGGTCCTGCAGGAACCTAATGGTTTTCTAACAGAAACCAGGAAACTTGCATACAGTAGGAGCAGCCTGTGCAGTAGTGCTATACAGCACAGCTTGAGTAATATCAATGTTCTGATCTTTAATGTACAGTGTGGTTGGGGGTGTGTGTAGTTGGTGAGGGGGTGCGGAGCGGCAGTACGTGTGTGTCTTTGTGTGTGCTGGGGAGGGGGTTCGCCAGCTCTCGCCTCGCTCCATTTGCTGTTAAAACCCAGCTAAAATGAAGACCACATGGGCGTTGTTTTGAAGCACCCTCATCATGGAGTTAAATCAAAATTTTCCCATGCCTTATCCTCCCCCTCCAATCTTTTTGATTTGAACTGTTCGAGCAGAACAGGCAAAACCAAATCGACCTCAAAATTTCCATTCGGAAAGGGAAAAAAAATGAAAACAGATGAGGGAAAAGAAAAACGAGCGAAAACAACAATATTTGCGAGTGTAGCGGACGGGACTGCTGTGCCAATTGTGTTATGCTTGGCAAGCCTTGAAGTGCCTAATCTACAGGAGAAAAAAATATTAACCAAGCTCCGGCAGCCATGTGGTGTGGTTACCAGTTGTGTATGTATGAACCTTAGGAGATATGTCAAATGGTTGTAATTTTCGTATTAAAGTAATGGGGCTCTATCAGTGTCTGAGATACACAGATTGAGGGCTTTAGACTTTGCAGGGGTGTTTTACACTTACAGTATGGTGCAGGGGAATCTGTGTGGTTCTGTGTGCATAGTATCCATCTCGTCATAATGGTACACATAATGGCACACTTCGTTCTGGGAGTGAGAAGAAAATAAGAGGCCTAGCACGTTTTTTTCTATATTTCAGGGGCTGTATGTATCAGGCATCTCAGAGTGGGATTTTTTCCTTTTTCCCCCCACCTTTATCTAGCCAGTCCCACTGAGGTCAGAAGACCTCTACCTCAAGGGAGACCTGGCCAAGGTCTGCTGATCTAGGATTAGGTCGTCGTCAATGTAATCTTATTTGTTGTGATCTTAAAGGCAAACCTCATCCTAAATCAGCACTCCTCTGAGACGCTTTATGAATACAGGCTCGTCTACCTTCTCAGTTTCTTTCCATGAACTCAAAAAATAACCTGTTTATTTAGTCAGTCCTCAGCAAAATCAACGTCAACGTCCGTCAAGTGCCGACCCCTGTTGACACGCAGCAAATGACCAGCTCTTGACACGTGTCAACAGTGTTCCCAGAATCCCTTTTAGCTCCCAGCTCCATCCTCCCCTGAGTGGCCGTGTGTTTGTTGTGGTGACAGACCCTGTGAAGCTGAGCCTTCTCCCCTGAAGACCGTGGTGGGCCTGTTGATACAGTAACTCTCATGTTTAGCGCCTTCACATTTGTCTCTCACCACTGGGGCTTAATTTTGGGCCTAGTTTTGTGTTTCCGTTAGATGGGTGGTCTGGTGTATAGGCTCAGACTGGGTCTCGCTCTATTTGCCCTAGCCACTACTCTAGACAGGCTAGTTGAGCACTGTGTATCTCTGAGCTGAGTTCTTCATAAAACAAAACCCATAAAAAAATACTACAGTATGCAGTATTACAGTATTCACTGTAGTTTTTTGCAGACTTTAGTATTTAATGTAGTATACTTTAGTATTGTACAGTTAACTATATCATAAATACCGAAGTAAAAGAAAACTGTAGTATATACTATAGTAATTAATTAAGGATTTTTGCAGATTGTTTTTGCAGATTGTAGTATGCTGTAGTATTGTTTCTGCAGACTGTATTTACTGTCGTGTTTTTGAGGACTGTAGTATACTGTAGCATTTACTGTAGTGTTTTGGCAGAGATTACTGTAGTATTTACTATAGTGTTTTGTTTTTTGAGGAAACCTACAGGAGAAATGCAAAAATAGCACATTTTCCATAACCTGTAGGTAGGACTGGGGTCTGAACGAATCGTTCAAAGCTTCTGCTCTTTACTATAACACATTACATATTCTATACTTGGCGTGCGGACTGTAGTGTTTTATGGACATTGTTGCAGTATTTACAATAGTATTCTACAGTATACTACAGTTTACTACAGCATTCTGTAGTAAGTACTGTAGTATTCTATAGTAAACTGTAGTATTTTTTCACGTGGGAAGGTCAACTCTCCTATGACCCCTTATCTGTTGTCCTATGACTTCACGGTTGAATGACTGGAGTGCAACGACTTAGATTGAACTCATTCCCCTGCCTCTGCTTTCTCACCTTTCCCTCTCTCTCTCTAATTAGTTTGGAAGATCTACAGCCTGATATTTCTGATTGATATTGAGCTTTGTTGTTGAAACATATTTCGTTCGAGGCATGCTCGTATCTTCAGACAGAGATCTGTCTCTTTTTGATATTTGATTATTTGAGTAGCATTATTTGCTTTTGGCCCGTGTCAATAAAGTGTGTTTGATATTACTATCGTCAGCACATTTAATGTACCCATAACAGAGATAAAGATTTAAGAGGTGCACTTAAATAAAAGAGAAAGAGAAGGGAATGGAGAGAGAATTGTGTTGGTGTTTCATAAGCTAAATCTCCTTTGAGTCTGTACGCACATACTCACAGACTTATCAGGATATTCCCACAACCTGCTTAAGTCTTGTGGCTTTTCTTGTCCACTTCCAGATGAGGTTTCTCTCTTGGCCCGCCATTTGAGAGCAGAGGAAGGGGATTAGAGGGAAATTGTGCTAGTCAGTGGGATTGACAGAGATGAGTGTGGAAGGAGAGGAGTGTTGAAGTGGGGAGACTTCTCCCTCCCTGGTGGGGAGAGTATTGGCAGGCCGCACGCCTTTTTGTTGGCAGTGAAACTGAACTGGGATCCAGTTCGCACCATCATAAACCTTCTAAAGAATAGAGACGGACCAGAGAGGAGAGGGAGGACAGAGAGGAAAGCAGATCCAAACTGTGTGGATACTCTACAAGTTCAGGGCCGGGTTTGAAGAGGCACGCTCCCACTTTTCAATGTTTATGTGCTTTATATAATCTACTGTAAATCTTTATGAAAACTTTATGTATACTTACAGAAAACTATTGAGTGAATATGTTGTTTGGTTTAATCATCAGTTCAGAATTGCAGTGATTACAGTGCAGCTGTGCAAAAATGATGGCACATAGACCTGCATGTAAGCATCCCAGATAGGACTTAAGAAACAACATTCATCTGTGGGAATTTCAGTATTTCAACATAGTATGGGAACCATAGTAAAACGTTGTCAGAACCTCCATGCAACTTAAAAATGTACGTTTCCAGAACAGGCCAAATGAAATGTTTTCTAAAATATTTAAAAAAACATTCAGTTTTACCGGTCAGGAAACGTATGGGTTTGTTCCAATGGCTTATGGCTTTGAACCAATTGGAAACCAAACTTAGGTTCCCACAACTTCCAAGGAACCAAATAATGTGCTAGCTGAGATGGGTGCTGATCTGTTCAGAGAATGAGTGTGTATGAGAGTGTGTTTAAATTGAGTGTTCATCTACTAAATCCAGCACATATCACTATATGTGTGTGTCTTTGGTGTGTGTCTGGTTTGTGTTTGGTGCGTGTGTGTGCGTCAGCGTGTGTGCGTGCTGCGATGATTGTTGCGTTGTGGTCTGAAGGCAGAGGGGCGAGGGGACTGACTGACAGGCGGATCAGGTAACCACTCATTACAGGAGGGGAAGACTCCTGGGCTCTACACACACACACACACACACACACACACACACACACACACACACACACACACACACACATATATAAAGGAAAAGGCCTCATGCACTACACTAGACACAAATACACACAGATAGACATACTCACATATCCAGACACCTACACAAACACATACGCACAGACCAAATCCACATGCTCCTTTTAATACATATACCCTTGCACGCAGTGCTGCCCACACACTTATTCTATTCCCTCTAACATAGCCTTTGTGTTTGTAGACCATTCCATGGAGAGAGAGCAGAAACATGATCTCACAGAGAATACTGGTTTCAGGACTATTAGGAGGAATGCTCTGGGTAGTCCTAAATGTGATGCTGTCCTGCCAGCTGAGGGCTTTGTTTCCCCCCCAGATGAGCGGAGCAGGGGTCAGTGACGCCTCTCAAAGGCCCATGGTTTCCTGCTTTGGGAGCCCTGATAGGCCTCCATTACGTGTCACTGGAAAACCAACTGGGTCAGCAACAGAAATCACTCTCACCTTATCCATTCGGGAATTGTAGACATGCAAAAGTGAGTAGTTGGTGGGAGTAATGGTACACTCTTAGAAAAAAAGGTTCTATATAGAACCAGAAAGGTTATATAGCTTGCTTCATATATGGAACACCTAAAAGTTCTATATACGTAGATCTCTTTTGTAGGGTTCTTTGACCAGAACCCTTCCCTGAACCAAATGGTTCCATATAGAACCCTGTATGGTGCCATTTATGAATTATGGATACTACTAATGACATAGTAATATAACTACTAAAATCATATAATAAATAAGGAAATAATACACAAAAGAATATCAACATACAGTACCAGTCAAGAGTTTGGACACAGCTACTCATTCAAGGGGTTTTTGTTATTTTTACTATTTTCTACATTGTATAATAATAGTGAAGACATCAAAACTATGAAATAACACATATGGAATCATGTAGCCAACAAGTGCTCAGCATATGTGGGAACTCCTTCAAGATCAATGGAAAAGCATTCCAGGTGAAGCTGGTTGAGAGAATGCCAAGAGTGTGCAAAGCTGTCATCAAGGCAAAGGGTGGCTACTTTTAAGAATCTGAAATATAACATATATTTTGATTTGCTTAAACACTTTTTAAAATATATTTAACACTTTTTTGGTTACTAGATGATTCCATACGTGTTATGTCATACTTTTGATGTCTTCACTATTATTCTACAATGTAGAAAATAGTAAATGGAAATAATGAGGTGTGTCCAAACTTTTGACTGGTACTGTCCTTCTGCCAGGTAAGCCTACTTTGCAGTTAACATTTAATTGGAAAGGTTTTGGGGAAAGTATTTCTGTCAACCCACAAGACGGTTATCACATCAACTGGCTACGCATGGAGTGATAGACAAACGCGCAAACCACACAGACAATATTGCTGGAAATGAATTGGCAGATACTGTGTTAGGTTTGGCTTTTTAAGCCAACAGTGGCTAACCAGGGGTGGGTGGGATATTGTCAAAGTAGCGTTGAATAGAATAGTGGCCGGGAGCTTGCGGTGTCTGACACTTGTGAGATTTGTTTATGACAGTTTGCGGTGGAACACGTGAAAGTTGCATGTACTTTCGGAATTGTTTGGCGAGCTACTCATATGTGGCCTGCAGGCTACTTGTAGCTCGCGATCGACCTGTTGAACAGTGCCGGACTGTACAACTAGGCATTTTTCTGACTAGGCAAAATCATGCAGAGAGACGGGCTTCTCTAAAAAAAAGAGTGGAGCAGCAGCATCATTGCTATGGATATAACAGCTAAACAGCTAAAACAAACAAAAAGGCAGCTAGTTAGTTGTTTACATTTAAATTTAAGTCATTTAGCAGACGCTCTTATCCAGAGCGACTTACAAATTTACCTTTTTTTTAAATATTTAACTAGGCAAGTCAGTTAAGAACAAATTCTTATTTTTCAATGACGGCCTCGGAACAGTGGGTTAACTGCCTGTTCAGGGGCAGAACGACAGATTTGTACCTTGTCAGCTCGGGGATTTGAACTTGCAACCTTTCGGTTACTAGTCCAACGCTCTAACCACTAGGCTACCCTGCTGCCGTTGTTATTTCAGAGTTTGACGTGACTGTGTTAGCTTTTTTCTTCCCTTGCAAACATTTTCAGATTAAATGCAGTGAAAACTAAACTCCATGTTTCTGATAAGAATTCACTTCGTCATTGATGCATATTTTCTGTGGTTGAAATACTGACAGCTGTTATGTAAAATGACCAATCACTGAATAAGACACCCATATTGGCATTAGCTCGAGATACTGAAAAAAAGAAATCTTACATATTGCTCCACTCTTTTTCCAGAGTACAAAAATAACATTTGGTGTGTCATTGTAATGCAATAAATACTTAATATGCAGGAGTTCATTTCATATTGGGCTACATGTGAGATGTTATAGGACTGTCACTGTCCAGATTTCAGTTACAGTAGTATTCCATTTAAAGCATCTCAAGTTCAGAGGTATCATTTTAGCTCTCTCATTTCGGCTCTCATTTGTTGGCCAAGTAAACATGTTATAATGCGATATTCTCTTACAGTATCACAATCTTTCACAATAAACAAGGCATTCACAATCATATTCAAAGTAGGCATCGGCGGCAGGTAGCCTAGCGGTTAAGAACATTTGGCCAGTAACCCAAAGGTTGATGGTTGAAATTGATGCGCTGACTATGTGAAAAATGTGTTTATGTGCTCTTGAGCAAGGCACTTAACCCTAATTGCCCCTGTAAATTGCTCTGGATGAGAGCGTCCGCTAAATTATTCAAATGTAATGTAAATACATAGTAATAGAAACATAATTTCAGTGTCAAATATTTAAGTTGGCATAGTAATAAACTCAAAGGTTTATTGGTTCTGGAGATACAGGATAGTTTACATAGCATAATTAAATAGTAGCCATACATACATTAATGGCAGTGTAGTACAATAGAAGAAATACTTGTACAGCAGTGTGAGTGTAGAGATATTCAAAGTAATGACTCGGGGCGTCGGCTGTGAGAGCTTATTTTTTAGTAATAATACTTGTTCACGTTATATTTTATCACTTTACATTGTACAGAACAATAAAAGAAAGTTGCTAGCGAAAGCCAGGATAATCACTTGTCACTTGAAAATAACTGGCACATTCTTGTTTTTCTTACATTACATTTACATTTAAGTCATTTAGCAGACGCTCTTATCCAGAGCGACTTACAAAATCTTACTTCATGTTGCAAGGCATTCTGGTACTTGCAGTCAATGGCGTGGGGTGGGCTGTGGTGTGTCACAGCGGTGTGCTGACTTTAAATCCAGCGAGTAGTCTCTTCGCCAGCTGTTCCAGAAGTTGGTCACAGGGCTCTGACTGTAGTTCCATCTACGTGTCATTTTCTCCTTGTTGAGCATTGGAAGCTGAGGGTCAGCCACAAATGACTTGGACGGAAAAAAAGGTTAGTCTTTACCCACCTGGAAGTGTGTTGGTGTCAGGGGTTGTGGTTCATCCACTTCATTGAGCACAAAGGTCAGAGGCCTAGAATTTAGGATAGCTTCAACCTGTGCACACCAAGAACATTTCTCAGGCATGTTTTCACTGACCTGACAAGTCTTTCCCAGAATCTGCCCCAACAGGCTGCTCGCTCAACGATGAACCTCCAGGTGATGCCCCTTTCTGAGAAGAACGCCAAGAGTTGGGGCTCTTTGATTGCCTTCCACAGCTCTTTCAAGGCCTGATCAGCTCTTGATCGTTTTTGCATTGTCCAAATACACTGCTCAAAAAAATAAAGGGAACACTAAAACAACACAATGTAACTCCAAGTCAATCACACTTCTGTGAAATCAAACTGTCCACTTAGGAAGCAACACTGATTGACAATAAATTTCACATGCTGTTGTGCAAATGGAATAGACAAAAGGTGGAAATTATAGGCAATTAGCAAGACACCCCCCAAAACAGGAGTGATTCTGCAGGTGGTGACCACAGACCACTTCTCAGTTCCTATGCTTCCTGGCTGATGTTTTGGTCACTTTTGAATGCTGGCAGTGCTCTCACTCTAGTGGTAGCATGAGACGGAGTCTACAACCCACACAAGTGGCTCAGGTAGTGCAGTTCATCCAGGATGGCACATCAATGCGAACTGTGGCAAAAAGGTTTGCTATGTCTGTCAGCGTAGTGTCCAGAGCATGCAGGCGCTACCAGGAGACAGGCCAGTACATCAGGAGACGTGGAGGAGGCCGTAGGAGGGCAACAACCCAGCAGCAGGACCGCTACCTCTGCCTTTGTGCAAGGAGGTGCACTGCCAGCGCCCTGCAAAATGACCTCCAGCAGGCCACAAATGTGCATGTGTCTGCTCAAACGGTCAGAACCAGACTCCATGAGGGTGGTATGAGGGCCCGACGTCCACAGGTGGGGGTTGTGCTTACAGCCCAACACCGTGCAGGACGTTTGGCATTTGCCAGAGAACACCAAGATTGGCAAATTCACCACTGGCGCCCTGTGCTCTTCACAGATGAAAGCAGGTTCACACTGAGCACATGAGCACATGTGACAGACGTGACAGAGTCTGGAGACGCCGTGGAGAACGTTCTGCTGCCTGCAACATCCTCCAGCATGACCGGTTTGGCGATGGGTCAGTCATGGTGTGGGGTGGCATTTCTTTGTGGGGCCGCACAGCCCTCCATGTGCTCGCCAGAGGTAGCCTGACTGCCATTAGGTACCGAGATGAGATCCTCAGACCCCTTGTGAGACCATATGCTGACACATGCACATTTGTGGCCTGCTGGAGGTCATTTTGCAGGGCGCTGGCAGTGCACCTCCTTGCACAAAGGCAGAGGTAGCGGTCCTGCTGCTGGGTTGTTGCCCTCCTACGGCCTCCTCCACGTCTCCTGATGTACTGGCCTGTCTCCTGGTAGCGCCTGCATGCTCTGGACACTACGCTGACAGACACAGCAAACCTTTTTGCCACAGTTCGCATTGATGTGCCATCCTGGATGAACTGCACTACCTGAGCCACTTGTGTGGGTTGTAGACTCCGTCTCATGCTACCACTAGAGTGAGAGCACTGCCAGCATTCAAAAGTGACCAAAACATCAGCCAGGAAGCATAGGAACTGAGAAGTGGTCTGTGGTCACCACCTGCAGAATCACTCCTGTTTTGGGGGGTGTCTTGCTAATTGCCTATAATTTCCACCTTTTGTCTATTCCATTTGTACAACAGCATGTGAAATTTATTGTCAATCAGTGTTGCTTCCTAAGTGGACAGTTTGATTTCACAGAAGTGTGATTGACTTGGAGTTACATTGTGTTGTTTAAGTGTTCCCTTTATTTTTTTTAGCAGTGTATATTACCTTGCATAATCCTCTCCTTGAGATTAATCATTTCAGAGCCAATAGGAATGTCTCTGTTGACTGATCTGAAACCAGTTCCAAATGCACTGCTCTGGTTACAGCTCAAGTGAACAGTGCAACGTATGACTTCTTCACAGAACCATTTTCTTTCACGTAGAGCGGTCCTGCAAAATTAACACCTGTGTCTTCAAATGGTGGGGATTCAGTTATTCTGTCTTTTGGTAAATGCACAGTGACCTGCTGTCCGGCCCTTGCCTTGAATCTCTTGCAGACAATACATCTTGCTACTGTGTTCTTGACTAGTTGCCTAGCACACAATATCCAGTAGCACTCTCTGATTTTTACTAGGATGCCTCTTACTCCAGAATGCATCACCTTCACATGATGGTACTGTATCAGCATTTCTGAGAATCTGCTGATTTTTGAATGTGAAGTTGGACTGTTGCAGTCTTCCTCCTACACTGAGTGGTTCGTGTTCGTCCAGGAATGGGCTCAGTTCTCTGATTATACAGTCATTGATCAGTAGTTTGATCTCCTGACTGAAACTCTGTTGTTGTGTTACGTTGATCCAGTACTTTTCTGCCTCGAACAGTTCGTCAGCAGTCAGTTCACCTTGCATCTTTAGGTTTGTACGAACATTGGCTATGAATCTCTATCCAGGCAGTCACTCGGAACACTCTTTTCAAGCGCTAACATGGGTTCAGTGATGTCTGTGCTGTTTGCTGTGAGCTGTACAGTGACCTGGTGACTGGACTTGAGTTCTGTATTCACCTCTTCTGGAAATGTGTTATCATCAGTCTGACTGATTGGGGGGTGTCAGAATGCTGGGTCCGTTCCACCATAGCTGGCTCTGTGAAAAGTTTAGAACAGTTTGACCTCTTGTAGGGAGGCCGGCTGGATTAGTTTCCTCTACAATATGTGACTACGACTCTGGATTGGTCAAGGATTGGATCTCTGTCACTTGATTGCGACAAACTGTTTCCATTTCTCAGCTGAGCTGCAAAACCAATGCAGCACCATCATCGAGTCTGTCCACATTTGGATCTGTTTTTGTTCCATTTTCAGTGTGATCATCAGGTTGTTTGCTAGTCTCGCTCCAATCACAGCTCCCATGAGCTCCAGGTGTGGCAGCATTCATTTCTTGAGTGGGGCTACCCTGGACTTGGATGTGACTAGACCTGCTGTTGTTTCCCAGTCTTGTGATTCACCTTGCAGGTAAGCTACTGCGCTGTAAGCCCTTTCACTTGCGTCACAGAATACGTGTAGTTTCAGTGTGTGGCTGTTCTGTGGCTGCATGTCTGTTCTGCTCCGCCTTGGTATGGCGAGCTGGTGTAGCTGGGGTAGTTCTGAACACCACTGTTGCCATTCTCGTTTCAGATCAGGGGGAAACTCTTCATCCCAGCTGATTCTCCTCTCTCACATTACCGGGAACATTCACTCGATCCTGATGGTGAAGGGGGTCAGGAAGCCAAGAAGGTCGAAGATGCGTGCAGACGACTGCAGAACACTTCTCTTTGTGTTTTCCTTTTGCTTTAGAAGGCTCAGTAGAAGCCTGAGGTCAAACACAAAGTCATCTGTTCCCGGTCTCCACACTAAACCTAAAACTTTCAGCACTACTCCTTGTGTTTTAGCGCCAACGGGTCAATTGTCGTACTCTCCTCCCATTTTGTTTTCAGTTCAGGAGAGTTGGTCATCCACTTGCAGAGGTTCATGCCTGCAGTCGACAGCATTCACTTTGCAGTTGTTGTCACAAAGTAAGCCTCTTCAACATCGCATGAATTTGCAATGAAGTTATCTACATAGAGTGACTCTCTCGATGTCTCTACAACTTCTGATTGTTCTGTTTCATATTGTTTAAGGTGCTTCCTGATTGTAGTTGTGAGCAAGAATGAACTTGGGGAGGCTCAAAATACCACTCTGTTCATCCTCAGCACATGCTGTGCCAGCAGCATACCACCCTGCATACCACTACTGGCTTGCTTCTGAAGCTAAGCAGGGTTGGTCCTGGTCAGGCCCTGGATGGGAGACCAGATGCTGCTGGAAGTGGTGATGGAGGGCCAGTAGGAGGCACTCTTTCCTCTGGTCTAAAAAATATCCCAATGCCCCAGGGCAGTGATTGGGGACACTGCCCTGTGTAGGGTGCCGTCTTTCGGATGGGACGTTAAACGGGTGTCCTGACTCTCTGAGGTCATTAAAGATCCCATGGCACTTATCGTAAGAGTAGGGGTGTTAACCCCGGTGTCCTGGCTAAATTCCCAATCTGGCCCTCAAACCATCATGGTCACCTAATAATCCCCAGTTTACAATTGGCTCATTCATCCCCCTCCTCTCCCCTGTAAATATTCCCCAGGTCGTTGCTGCAAATGAGAACGTGTTCTCAGTCAACTTACCTGGTAAAATAATGGTAAAAAAATATATATATAAATAAATAAATAAATAAAAAATGCAGGTCCTCTTCATTTTCTCCCTTTGGTGGGCCTGTGAGCCACAGAAATCTCACTGCGTCTCTGTCTCTCTCTGCTAGGGATATCTGCAGGAAAGCCTTCTTGATGTCTGCCATGAATGCGATCTCATGTCGTCTGAACTTTATCAGAAAGTTGAGCAGATCCAGATTCAGGTTTGGTCCTGTGAATAGACAGTCATTGAGGGATGGACAGCCAGTCTTCATCGGACGAGGCACCGAATACCACTCGCAGTTTTGTCGAGTTTTGTAAGTAGTATTTCACGTTGTCTGCACTTGATGTGTTGTCCTTGGGCACGTCCTCTACTACTTCATTGTATCTGCAGTACAACGTCACATCCTTCTTCAGTCTCTTCTTCAGACCTTCAACCCGTTTCTATATTTTGTCTTGGAGTTCTGCCATTTCTTGTTTCCATGGCAACTCCATGTGGTATCGTCCATCTTTGATGGTGGTTCTTCTCTCGAACCTCTGTAGGGCCTTGTTTTCCTCTGGGTTCTGTGTTTTCTCACTTGTGATAGCCAGACACTCAAGCTTCCAGAATGCATGCAGTTGTTTGGAGACTAGTGTGTCTTCATCAAGTGGGATGGACATGCATGTTGCCTCGTGACACTTGACATGGACACTGGTCCCTGCACCGACCATCCATAGATGCTCTCTAAAGCAACTAGCGTCTCTTCGTCTGCTCCTATTAGGACAGAAAGTTCAGCATCATTGTCATCTCCTGGAAAGTCCCTTTCTGTTGATCTCATGTTGAATCTGCTCACCAGGAACCTTCATCACAGCTGTGCACACTTGTGATGTTTCCATTGCCTCTATTTCAATTATCTGCTGTTTGTCCCAGACATTCTCCAAGATGACTTTCACTGTGTTGCGTTGGGCTGTTGCTGGAGCAGAGGAGCCAAATGTGTGAAGAGTGAGTGCCTCTTGTCTGATTACTGGTTGCTTCAGGCCCTTCACAAGGTGTTCATGTACAAAGCTTCTCAGACTGCCTCCTAGTAAGCAATGAGCTATTTTCCTGCCCAATGGGCCTTCTACCCATGCCTCTGCCATTTATAGCAACACATTGTTCTGTACATCTGGGTTCATCGTCACTGAATGGGGAATAACTGAGGAAACAACAGAATCTGCAGAAACAGTAGGGGGTTCACCTCACTCCCGTTACCGGTACACACAGCAATGTCTGCTTTCACATGTTATACATGACACTTCTTTGACTTTACAGAATTTTGCTATGTGTTTCTGTCCTAAACATATAAAGCATCTTCCCCATTTTCTTTAGTTTCTCTTTGTGTGCAGCAATATTGTGGTCTGGGCAGCTTTCTGATTTGTGGTCTGCACTGTCACAGAATAGACAGTTTTGTTCCTTCTGGCTGGCTGTGTGCAGTGCCGCAGCAGATGGCATGTTGGGTCTTCTGTAGGAAACTGACTATCTCAGACAATTTCCATTCATCATCGACTCCCCTCTGACGATGTCCTCTGGAATCATCTGCAGTAAGATCGTGCAGAGTAGGCTTCTGTAGGTTTCTGACAATACACCCAGTGATTCCACGCTCCTAATCTGAATTCATCATATAGCTGCCTTAACCTGTCTAGGATGAGGGTGCCGCTAGCGGCACTCCCCCCCCCCCCCCCCCCACTGAAAAGGCAGAGCCGCGAAATTCAAAAAAAATATTTTTTTTAAATATTTAACTTTCACACATTAAACCTGTTGGGGATGGGGGCGCTGTTTAGACTATTTATGCTAATTTGGCTAATTTTTTAAACGGCTTCCCACAAAATCCTTGATCGTACAATATGCATATTATTATTATTATTGGATAGAAAACAGTCTATAGTTTCTATAGGAGTTGAAATTTTGTCTCTAAGTGGAACAGAGCCCATTCTACAGCAATTTCCCTGACATGGAGTCAGATTTGAGAAATGTTGGCCACTCTTCTGAAGTCAGTTAAAAGGGCACTGTCGTTGCTATGACTACACGGACACTTCTTACGTCTTCCCCTGGATGCCTTTACGTGATGACGATTCCAACGGGGTCGATTGCGCGTTCACAGGCCCTACAAATGAAAAAACCCTGAAGCTAGTCATTCTTTGGGAGCTGCGTCATGAGCCTAGAGGACACCGGCATGCGCACCTGTTCCAAGCGTTAGTTTAGCCTGTTATATTTCTCCGGTCATCTTTTCACTCGTTATAGGAGTTAAAAACATCATAAGGTAGTTAATTTAAAGCGTTTTATAGCAATTTATATCCGTTTAGTGCGATTTTGGGACATTTATTTTTGCAACGATGTGAAAAGTTGGGCACGCTTTTCAGTTCATCCCGAACGCAGTTGACATTTCCACATGGCAAGAGGACAGCTTTCCACCAAAAGACGATTTCTCCCAAGAAAGGATCCTTTGCCCAAGATACTGATGGAAGAACAGCTCAAGGTAGGACATTTTTATTATGATAAATCGTGTTTCTGTCGAAACATTTTAGTGGCTTAGGACGCCATGTTTTTTGACGTAGCTTCCTTTGGCGCAAATTGTATTGAAAAGTAAGGATAAATTAAAAAATGTAATAACGCAATTGTATTAAGAATTAAATTGTCTATCAATCCCTGTCCACCCTATATTTTTTAGTCACGTTTATGAGTATTTATGTATAAGAGTAGATCACTGTCTAAGTGGCGCAAGGACTTTTCTTTACCAGCTTGTCTACATTTCACATTGTCTAACCATGATTTTGGTGGCTAAATATAAACATTTTCGATCAAACTGTATATGCATGTTGTAATGTGATGTTACAGGAGTGTCATCGGAAGAATTCTGAGAAGGTTAGTGAAAAAATTAATATCTTTTGCGATGTTGACTTTTATCGCTCACTTTGGCTAGAATCAATGCTGGGCTGCTAATTGCTATGTGCTAAGCTAATATAACGATTTATTGTGTTTTCGCTGTAAGACACTTAGAAAATCTGAAATATTGTCTGTATTCACAGGATCTGTGTCTTTCGATTCGTGTATGCTGTGTATTTTTACGAAATGTTTGATGATTAGTAGTTAGGTAAACACGTTGCTCATTGTAATTATTCTAGTCCATTTGTGATGGTGGGTGCAATTGTAAACTATGCCATCTACCTGAAATATGCACTTTTTTCTAACAAAACCTATCCCATACCATAAATATGTTATCAGACTGTCATCTAATGAGTTTTTTTGTTGGTTAGGGGCTATAAATATCTTAGTTTAGCCGAATTGGTGATGGCTACTGGTGTTGGTGGACAAATAAAAGATGGTGGATTATGCTAATGTGTTTTTAGGTAATAGATGTACATCTTTACATATTGTGTCTTCCCTGTAAAACATTTTAAAAATCGGAAATGTTGACTGGATTCACAAGATCTGTGTCTTTCATTAGCTGTATTGGACTTTAATGTGTGAAAGTTAAATATTTAAAAAATATATTTTTTTTGAATTTCGCGGCACTGGTTTTTCAGTGGGGGGGGGGGGGGGGTGTGCCGCTAGCGCCACGCTGATCCTAGACAGGTTAAAGTCCAATACAGCTAATGAAAGACACAGATCTTGTGAATCCAGCCAACATGTCCGATTTTTAAAATGTTTTACAGGGAAGACACAATATGTAAAGATGTACATCTATTACCTAAAAACACATTAGCATAATCCACCATCTTTTATTTGTCCACCAACACCAGTAGCTATCACCAATTCGGCTAAACTAAGATATTTATAGCCCCTAACCAAGAAAAAAACTCATCAGATGACAGTCTGATAACATATTTATGGTATGGGATAGGTTTTGTTAGAAAAAAGTGCATATTTCAGGTAGATGGCATAGGTTACAATTGCACCCACCGTCACAAATGGACTAGAAAAACTACATTGAGCAACGTGTTTACCTACTTACTAATCATCAAACATTTCGTAAAAATACACAGCATACACTAATCGAAAGACACAGATCCTGTGAATACAGACAATATTTCAGATTTTCTAAGTGTCTTACAGCGAAAACACAATAAATCGTTATATTAGCATAGCACATAGCACATAGCAGCCCAGCATTGATTCTAGCCAAAGTGAGCGATAAAAGTCAACATCGCCAAAATATATTAATTTTTTCACTAACCTTCTCAGAATTCTTCAGATGACACTCCTGTAACATCATATTACACAATCCATATAGAGTTTGATCGAAAATGTTTATATTTAGCCACCAAAATCATGGTTAGACAATGTGATATGTAGCCAAGCTGGTGAGAAAATGTCCGTGCGCCACTTAGACAGTGATCTACTCTTATACATAAATACTCATAAACGTGACTAAAAAATATAGGGTGGACAGGGATTGATAGACAATTTAATTCTTAATACAATCGCGGAATTACATTTTTTAATTTATCCTTACTTTTCAATACAGTTTGCGCCAAGCGAAGCTACGTCAAAAAACATGGCGTCCTAAGCCACTAACATTTTTCGACAGAAACACGATTTATCATAATAAAAATGTCCTACTTTGAGCTGTTCTTCCATCAGTATCTTGGGCAAAGGATCCTTTCTTGGGAGTAATCGTCTTTTGGTGGAAAGCTGTCCTCTTGCCATGTGGAAATGCCAACTGCGTTCGGGATGAACTGGAAGCGTGCCCAGCAATTCACAGCGTTTCAGAAATAAATGTCCCAAAATCGCACTAAACGGATATAAATTGCTATAAAACGCTTTAAATTAACTACCTTATGATGTTTTTAACTCCCATAACGAGTAGAAACATGACCCGAGTAACATTACTCCCTCCACTAATGCTTGGAACAGGTGCGGGTCGGTGTCCTCTAGGCGCATGACGCAGCAAGAAAAGAGTGACTAGCCTCAGGGTTTTTTAATTTGTAGTGCCTGTGAACGCGCAATCGACCCCATTCAAATCGTCATCACGTAAAGGCATCCAGGGGAAGACGTAAGCAGTGTCCGTATACTCATAGCAATAACAGTGCCCTTTTAACTGACTCCAGATCAGGGGCCAAAATTTCTGAAATCTGACTCCCTGTCAGGGAAATTGCTGTAGAATGGGCTCTGTTCCACTTAGAGACAAAATTTCAACTCCTATAGAAACTATAGACTGTTTTCTATCCAATATTAATAATAATATGCATATTGTACGATCAAGGATTTTGTGGGAAGCCGTTTCAAAAATTACACGATTAGCATAAATAGTCACAACAGCGCCCCCATCCTCAACAGGTTAATGCATTTATGTCAGAGGATTTCTTTACAGGAGTGAGATTCAGCAGTTTTGACATGTGAGCACGAAATCACAAGATCCTTCCCTCAAAATCTGCTCTTAAGCAGAGTGATTGCATCATCATAGTTACTGTCTGTTAACATCAGTCCTGCTACCGCCTTTGCTGATGGTCCAGTGAGATATGTTTCCAGGTATCTAAACTTCTCCTCATTGCACAGTGAATCATTGTTGTGAATAGCAGTCTCATACTGGCTCCAAAACCACAAACTGACATCTCCACAGAATTTCTCAATAATCAACTTTGGTAGCCTTACTGATTGTCTCTGATCTGTTTGAGTTAGCATCACTCACCCGTGCTAGTAGTGGATTGAGGCCCTGTTTTCTCTTTATCACTCGTTGTGCACGGCTCTTCAGTATGATAACGCCCTCTTTGCATTCAATCTCTGCCTCCAATCCGTCCAACGGAGTTAACTGTTCAATTCCACGATCAAGTTCAAACAAGCTGTCCTCCTTAGCTCACAGCAATTCCAACAATGTACTTAAGTGATCGGTATCCAGATTTGACTGGGCTACTTCCACGTCAATCTGATTCAAAATCCGTGTTGTGCACCTCAGATGGTACCCGCTTTCGTCTCATTCTTTCTGCTTCCTCCTCAGACATTTCAGCCGCTTCATCCCTCTGATCTTCATCGCAGCTAAAACCCCCGGGTTTGTGCACCAAAAACATAGAATAACTATCTTCAAAGTAATGACTCGGGACGTCGGCTTCTTTTTAGTAATAATACTTGTTCACGTTACATTTTAACACTTTAGATTCTACAAAACAATAAAAGAAAGCTGCTAGTGAAAGCCAGGATAATCACTTGCTCGTTTTTCTTACTTTCTGCCGCAAGGCATTCTGGTACTTGCAGTCAATAGCGTAATCCAATACAACAGAAATATGTACATAGTTCTCTCAATCTCCATCACATGAATTCTAATACAATTACTCTTGTACATGTGTAAATAACTGTAATGAACAATATATTTAGATACAACTCAATGAATTAACTGTAAACATTAACTCTGTAACCCATTAAAGCTACAACAGTCATCTTGTGACAAGAACATGAAGAGAATAGATTGATTATTGTCCATTGGGTAGAACGGAAATGTGTCTTCTGCTTTTCCCAACACCCTGCAGTGCAGCACCCTTGGGTTGAGAGCAATTGTGGGAGGTTAAGTGCCTTGCTCAAGGGCACAATGGCAGGATATGGTACATTGGAGCCTTCCAGTTCAGTTCACCCTTGGCTTGAACCCTTGTAGTCATGGCATCACATTCATGCATTGCTCCTACAGTAGCCTAGTCCTAAAGCAGTGTTTACTGATCCTGGTCCAAGACACAAAGGGGTGTCATTTTTGTTTTTGCCTTAGCGCTACACATCTGATTCAAATCATCAAAGCTTGAAACGTTGATAATTTAAATCAGCTGTGTAGTTAGGACAACAATAAGAATGTGCATCCCAGGACCAGGATTGAGAAACAGAGGTTGGAGAGGCAGACGAGCAGCTGGAAGGCTGTTGGTTTAAGGCCCGGGTTGGGCAACACAAAAATGGGAATGGTACTGAACTGGCAGCTGGATGGCTGCTGGTCATTGATCCCATGTACCAGCTCCTGCTATTGTGCCCTTGAGCAAGGCACCTAACCCCCCACAATTGCTCTCCATCAAGGGGCTCTGCACTGCTGCTGACCCTGTGTCTACTTGTGTGTATTTTTTGGTGTTGGGGAAAGGGAGAAGGCCGCGTCTTTATCCAGCATATTGTCACGCCCTGGCTATAGAGAGGCTTTTTATTCTCTATTTTGGTTAGGTCAGGGTGTGACTAGGGTGGGCAGTCTATGTTCTTTTTTCTATGTTGTTGGTTTTCTATGTGTTTGGCCTGGTGTGGTTCCCAATCAGAGGCAGCTGTCTATCGTTGTCTCTGATTGGGAGCCATACTTAGGTAGCCTGTTTTCTATTTTGAGTTGTGGGTGATTAATTTCTGTTTAGTGTGTGTTGCACCTGACGGAGCTGTTTCGGTTGTCACTTTGTTGTTTTTGCCTTTTAGTGTTCGGTTTCTATTAAATATGACGAACACTTACCACTCTGTGTTTTGGTCTTCACCTTCTTCCGACGACAGCCGTTACACATATTGTCTATCTAGAAATATGTCTGTTGTTGAGCATATACTCTGCACAGGCATTTATTGAAATACAGTGCATTCAGAAAGTATTCAGACCCCTTCACTTTTTCTACATTTTGTTACGTTACAGCCTTACTCTAAAATTGATTAAATAAAATGTTTTGCTCATCAATCTAAACACAATACCCCATAATTACAAAGCGAAAACTGTTTTTTAGATTTAAAAAACGACCCTTTGCTGTGAGACTCGAAATTGAGCTCAGGTGCATCCAGTTTTCATTGATCACCCTTGAGATGTTTCTATAACTTGATTGGAATCCACCTGTATTAAATTCAATTGATTGTAGATGATTTGTAAAGGCACACATCTGTCTATATAAGGTCCCACAGGTGACAGTGCATGTCAGAGTAAAAACCAAGCCATGAGGTTAAAGAAATTGTCCCAGAAAAATCTGTATCTTTGAAGGTCGCCAAGAACACAGTGGCCTCCATCATTCTTAAATGGAAGAAGTTTGGAACCACCAAGACTCTTTCTAGAGCTGGCCGCCCGGCCAAACTGAGCAATCGGAAGAGAAGGGCCTTGGTCAGGGAGGTGACCAAAGCAACCATCGGGTTGATGGTCACGCTGACAGAGCTTCAGAGTTCCTCTGTGAAGGTGGGAGAACCTTCCAGAAGGACAACCATCTCTGCAGTACTCCCCCAATCAGGCATGTGTGGTAGAGTGACACGACAGAAGCCACTCCTCAGTTAAAGGCACATGACAGCTCAGACCATGAGAAACAAGATTCTAGGTCTGATCAAACCAAGATGGAACTCTTTGGCCTGAATGCCAAGCATAACGTCTGGAGGGAACCAGGCACCGCTCACCTGGCCAATACCATCCTTACGGTGAAGCACGGTGGTGGCAGCATCAGGCTGTGGGGAAGTTTTCAGTCACAGGGGCTAGGAAACTAGTCAAGATCAAGGGAAATGAACAGAGCAAAGTATAGAGATCCCTAATGATCCAGAGCGCTCAGGACCTCAGACTGGGGCGCAGGTTCACCTTCCAACAGGACAATGGCCCTAAGGACACAGCCAAGACAACTCAGGAGTGACTTCAGGACAAGTCTCTGAATGTCCTTTAGTGGCCCGGCCAGAGCCCGGACTTGAACCCGATCGAACATCTCTAGACAGACCTGAAAAAAACTGTGCAGCGTCTCTCCCCATCCAACCTGACAGAGCTTGAGAGGATCTGCAGAGAATAATGGAATAAACTCCCCGAATACAGGTGTGCCAAGCTTGTGCTTCAACAAAATCTTGAGTAAAGGGTCTGAATACTTATGTTAATGTGATATTTTTGCTAACATTTCAAAAAAGCGGTTTTTGCTTTGTCATTATGGGGTATTGTGTAGATTGACAATGTAATCCATTTTTGAAAAAGGCTGTAATGTAACAAAATGTGGAAAAAGTCAAGGGGTCTGAATACTTTCCGAATGCACTGTATATCATAATGTTGATGGGACACATTTCACTTTAAATATAACCCACCAACACCCAAGATGGATATGAATTGTTAGCCTAGGTAGCCGATAATGCATGAGCACCCATACGCTATCGTCTGCCTAGGCCAAAATAATTGTCTTAAGCCAAATCGTCCTCTATGTCAATTGTCCTCATCAATATATCAAAAAAGATATACTGGACAGATATGCGTTTCACTTTCACCAAGTAGCAGTAGCTAGAAAACATTGGGCTTATGATTATGGACTGGCACTTCAATAGCTAGCTAGCTTGCCTAAAGTGAAGCCTAATAATATAAAATAATGTAGCTAATTCCTCTACTTTAGTTAGTTAGCTAGCTACCTAGGTCCAATGCAGGGTTAACTTGGCAAGCCACATCAGCTTTGGGGGTATAAAGTTATAGCTTGCTATATCACTTTTGTTTGCAGAGAGAGCAGCAATGGTAGCTTACCAACAATACATGGATGTAGCTGTTATTGCGTTTCACAGAATTAGCTATTCAAGTTAGCTAGTTAGAGTCGAGAGCTAGCTAGTTAGCTGCTGGCTAGCTCTTGAAAATTCTAGGTGGCATTCTGCCTTCTCCCTACAGTTCTCAGCCATTAGCTTCGCCCACGACTGCCTCATGTGAACTACAATCCCGACGTTGTGTTTTAACGTTTAGAAACATCAATAATCATTGCTTGTGATATGACTTTTGAAACATAATATGGCCCTCATCTTTCACCAGCAAGAAATAATAACTTACTGTAGCAACTTTGCACAGATCCATACAGGTATGGGTGCCTCCATCCAACGAAACTAAATTTCCGCTACACCCGATTGCTAATTAGTATAGGTATTACTCCGTCTGTTTTCCATAAACAAGCTCTGTAACATGGAGATATGGCCATACGGGTCCAATAACCCTAACCCTATCATGGTGTGTATCAAAGTAACCTTTTTTTGTTTTATTATTTTTTCTTTCCGATAAGAGAGATAAGGTCCTTTTGCTTCCAATACTGTGCTGCAAATGACACGCTTTAGTGTTTAGATTCCGTGTCGGGGATCTCCCTCCTACAGCAGACACCTTCGTCCAATTACTTATGTGTAATGTAAAGGAATTGAGAGTCATGATCATGGGCTAGCTACTGGCTAGCTAGCAAGAGATGTTACAGCAACCCACAATCAGATGTATTTTCCTGTTGCACAAAGTTAGCTTTTTGGGTGGCATAGACCGCTTTTAACAGAATAGACAGCCTTTACTAGGCCTTCAGACACTGAGTAGAAACAGATAGATAGATAGCTAGCTAGCAGATTAGATAGACAAATAACACATTCACATTACCTGAAGTGAAATGTAGCCAGACCTTCATAGCAGTGATCCACACACATTGTTCTGTTTCAACGAAACCAACAACACAGCACTCAACCCTTCTTCTTGTTTATTTTTTTGGGAGGGGGGGTTTAATGGCGGTTGGCATCCAATATGTTGCATTTCCATCCCCAACTGGACTTTAATATAAATCCATTATACTTTGTGATACAAAATGGGAAAAGGGGAAAACTCACAGTGATCCTCACCCTTGACCCACCATCCTCTACTTTCTTCAATGCCTCAGCAAACTACACCCTCTGCACTACTCTGACTCTGGCCACCTCAACCTGCCTGTGTCGCACAATTTTATACACAGAAACTACACAATCCTGTGTCCTAGGCCCTCCTGCACACTTCCCACATCTTGGAATCTCCCTCCTACACACTGCTGCTACATGAACGTTGCACCTGAAACACCGCAGTGGATTCGGCACAAAAGCTCTAACAGGATAACTGATATATCCTAACATGAGTGATTCCTCTGTTTCACCACGCTAAACACTGGGCCTGCATCACACCAAACGGGGGGCATCACAAACTACAGGAATCTTAAACTTCAATTACTCTACCTCCAGACTTAATGCTAACCCAGAAATCACTCCTTTCAATGCCGCCCTATTCCTAAGCAAGAAATAGATATTAACCTAAGTCACCGAGCGCCCGCTCCTTCTGGGCAGAAGAAACAAATATCACAAGTCCACTACAGGGTACCTTCACTGATTCAACTGCACCCAATTCCTTTCCCACCCACCCTGAAACCACAAATGGATCCGCCAAAAGGGTAGGATCCACTTTCTCCAAAAGTTTCACTTCTACTAGACCAGATTCTTCTTTATTGTGTCCATCGAGGCCAGGCTCAGGGTCCGAGCTCTTCACCACACCTTCCACCTCACTTAACTTGCCCTCATTCTCTTCCATTTCACCTCCAGAAATCCACCTTCTCGTGTCCCTGTCCTAATATTCCTTTTCTCACGACTTTGCTTGTGGCCCGGTGGCAACCCGACTTAACTCCATCTCATAATCATCCAGTTCACTTCTGAAATGTGTCTTCTTCGGGCGCCAACATTTTGTGAGCATGTGCAGTGGCACAATCGTTCTCCCTTCTCTCTTGCTCTCTGAGTTGCTTGTGCTTCTTGTACCCTGTCGCTAGCTGGCCATATGAACCTCACAGGGGCACCCGCACCTCCTCCAGGAATACCGTAAGCGCCTCCTCCAGGAATACCGTAAGCGCCTCCTCCAGGAATACCGTAAGCGCCTCCTCCAGGAATACCGTAAGCGTCTCAGCTGCGGGAAGATCTCCTCCAACAATTTTTCATCGATTTGTATTATTTTACTACACACTGTCCTTCTTCCGTGGTTGGCATGCTGTCTTCAAGTTTCATTCCATTAGGGTTTGCGTCCGGGCCCGGTCAGCCATGCAGGGATGGAACTCCTACAGTACATGGATACTTTGCAACCCAGGGTATTTTTCTCTTGCCTTCGCTATCCATGCTCTACCCTTGTAGTTCCATTGATTACAGTGGATGTGAGATTATTTATGGAATGCATTACTAATGCAGACATATGATGAAATTAGTATTGCCCTTGTGGGCATATGCAATGCACTTGTACATGTGGCTTGTCATTTCTACACTCAAAAAGGATTAGCAAATTCTCACACCGTTTGCTTTTTGTTGAAATGATACTATTGGAAATGGTAAAAGCACTCACACATTATGTGTGTGGGAATCATTTGCTAATAACTTGAAAGATCAGTGTGTGGGTTTTTCATTTTTATGGGACAATTCGTGAGGGCAACCATGTTGAAGGATAAGAAATTTGACTGCTATAGCTACTGTACATCCCTTCATGAAATTGATTATTGCAAGCCCCACTGAAATTAGGCCTTAAGGATGACAGGCACAGGAGAGAGCCATTACTAGCAAATATCACTATCATGAGCATGCGCAGGAATTCATATTTTAAGGTTCATTTGATTTAATTTCAAAATACAGAGCTAAATATGTTGCTTGAAAGAAAGTTCCTTCATGTTATGTATCGTCCTGGTGTAATGATATTCAGTTCAACGTTATCACCACAAGGTGTCAGTGCAAGCATGTGTATAGTCTAGCTTTCCTGTAAACAAACCACTAACTTAGCTAGCTCTCGTAACGTGAGGTCAAAAACACAGTACGTGACTAGCACAAGCTAGTGGTTCATTAAAACCACAGTATGTTTCTTAATTGAAACTAAGTGCACAATACACCTGGGTAAATTATAGTTACATTTTGGAGAAAGCTGAGCGACAGATTGGTGAGGAGGGAGAGAATGGTTGATAGTGGGGTAATTAATGCTGCTAGCTAACTTTTGATGTAAACAATTTGGCCGTCAAATATTGGACTCATATGCTAGCTTCATAGGTATACTGTTGGTTGCCATGAGAGAAATGCATCTATGTAGCTAGCTTGCTAACAAGGTACGCTGATTTTTCTCTACCTTCACATCATGCTAGCAGTGTGTTTTTTTCCCTTCTGTGCTAGCCGAATGTAACACCAGCGCAAACAGAGAATACGCGTTGTCTGATGATTTTGTTTAGTGGATCTGGTATCAACAAGTCAATGTGTGTATAAAAGTCATTTGTTCTGTTTTTTGTTTGGATCAAGAAATACGAACTTAAGCTAGGATTTATCTCGCGCTGCAGCGCCGGATGTTACGGGGGAACCTCTGTTGCACATGCGTATAGAACGTGTTATTGTTTTGACAGCTATAACCTCAAGGAACCCTTTTTAGCTGAAAATGTTTTATTATTCCTACGGAAATGGAATGTGCTCTTTTGTCATGTCCGGAAGATAACATTGTGCATGGCCCTATTCCATTTTCACACTCAATACACAAGTGCAAGTTATGCTAAAAAATAAGGAGAAAGGTTAGGAAAGAGCGTGAAAAATGAAAAAGAGAGTAGGGTCATGAGTGAAGTGAAAGGGAAAGGAGAGGTTGAAAGTAAAAGGGGAAAGGTTGATAAGTCTAATAGTGAGAGTAGTTGTATTAGTCTCTCCATTTATTTACTTTACTAGGAAAGTCATTTAGAAACTAATTCTTATTTACAATGACGGCCTAGAACAGTGGGTTAACTGCCTTGTTCATGGGCAGAACAACATATTTTAGGGGATTTGATCTGGCAACCTTTCGGTTACAGGCCCAATGCTCTAACCACTAGGCTACCTGTCACCCCATACCAATACCTTCCATCAATACCTTCCATTCTCCTTACTCAAATCCCAGGGTCCTGACCGTCTCAAGTCAGTGGGTTTATATTTGCTTTTAACTTTCGACCTTGGTGTTTACCCACCTTATTATTAAATTACTGCTATCACAGTATTAAGTCTCCCTTACCAGGGGCTCCAATATCTCAGACCATGAACGTACTGTAGGGAAGGAAGAGATGTCGAAGGAGAAGAACAGTATGTGCAGAGTTATGTTTGGAAACTCCTTGAAATGACAGTATCTAACCTAACACACACACATGCATACACACACCCCATTAGGCCACCTCACCTGCACCTACACATAGAGTACATTATGCTGGGAATACCAGCAAAACAAATCAAATTCCCATCTCAGTAATAAGGCAGACTGCTGTGAGATAGTTTAAATATAGCCTCTGGCTAATAAGCCTATTATTTCTGTCCAGTGAGAGCAGTGGGTCAGGCGGTCTAGTTGTTTTCCCTCTACCTCCCCTCTACCCCCTCACCCTCCTTTCCAGACCCCTTCAGAACCCAGCATGGCTGCTCCAGAAAATGTGTTTTGGTAAATTTAGAAGTTGAACCACATCCTCTGTGATTTCATCTGGAGCTGGGCCCTGGGTAGTTGCACAAACAAACTGAGCCCATCTGTGGCAACACTAAGGTGCACCCTACCCTCCGTGCCTCCCCCCTGACCAAACTTGCTTCAAAGACGAAATACTACACTTTTCTACTTTAATCCTTATCCATTTAGCATTGGGCATCACAGAAAATTGTGGTATGGCTGGTTTATTACTTCCCACTTTTGAGTCCCCTGCCCATTTCATGTCTTTGGCAATGCCATAAATCGGTCTACACTAAACAAAAAAAAGGGTACAGTTTGGGTACAGTATTTTTCGCAGGGGTACAAAAATTGAATAATAATAATAATATAATACACATAATGTTCCTTCAGAGGTACACATACACTGAGTGTACAAAACATTAGGAACACCTTCCTAATATTGAGTTGCAGCCCCTTCTGTCCTCAGAACAGCCTCAACTTGTCTGGGCATGGACTCTACAAGGTGTCGAAAGCCTTCCACAAGGATGCTGGCCCATGTTGACTCCAATGCTTTCCACAGTTGTGTCAAGTTCGCTGAATGTCCTTTGGGTGGTGGACTACTCTTGATACACATGGGAAACTGTTGAGCGTGAAAAACCCAGCAGCGTTTGTCACGTAGGTATGAATGTTTCGGGAGACAGACGCAGGAATCCGTAATAGTTTTTTTTATTGAGCCCAAATTACGGCGTGCTATGTAAAAGCACAGGGACGAAGAGCAAACAAACACGTAACAAAACACAGGGTTGAAACCCAAACAAAAGAGCAAGGAGTACCTTGAATAATTAACACATGCGCACAATGATTAACACACGGGACAAGACCAGTAATCATCCGCGCAATCCACAAGGGCACGAAAGCCCAAAACACACAGCACAGATACTCACACGCACCAACAGACATTATAACAATAATGGAAAGCCCAATATAAACCAAAGGGCACATATATACAAATACTAATCAGTGGTAATAGGATACAGGTGTGCGTGATGAAAGTTCCGGAGGGATCCGTGACAGCGTAGCAGACACACTCAAACCGGTGCGCCTGGCACTTACTACCCCACCCCATTCAAAGGCACTTCAATATTTTGTCTTGCCCATTCATCCTCTGAATGGCACACAATCCATGTCTCAATTGTCTCAAGGCTTAAACATACTTATTGAACCTGTCTCATCCCCTTCATCTACACTGATTGAAGTGGATTTAACAGGTGACATCAATAAGGGATCATAGCTTTCACCTGGATTCATGGTCATTCTATGTCATATTTTCTACACAGTGTAAACTCACATGGTACTGTGCAGTACCTTTCAGGGTACATGTACGGATAATCTGTCATGGATCCTTCCGGAACTTTCATTACGCACACCTGTCCCCTATTCCCACCGACTAGTACTTGTATAAGTGTGCCCTTTGGTTTCCATTGGGCTGTCGATTATTGTTACAATGTCCGTTGGTGCGTGTGCGGTGCTGTCCTGGGCGCAGATGATTTCGGGTCTCATCCCGTGTGTTAATCCTTGTGCCCTTGTGTTATTTATTCGAGGTACTCCTCGCTCTTTTGTTTGGGTTTCAACCCTGTGTTTTTGTATAATGTTTGTTTGGTCTTCGTCCCCATGCCTTTACACGGCACACCATAATTTGGGTACAATAAAAAAAAACATTACGCATTCCTGCACCTGTCTCCCGAATCATTTATACCAGTGTGACATAATCTAGTATAATGGTCCATTTTTATACCCAATATTTTGAATATAAAGTTAAAATCATCAGACTCTCAAAAACCTTGTCCATCATTATCCTATTTTCCAGCATGCTCTATTGCAGTTAGATTTTTTGAATTGTTTGTTTTAATGTGTTTGTTTTTCCATGTACATTGATTGATTGAGCTTATGCTACACAAAGATAAATCTAAACTAATCCAATCTGTGCGAAGTTGGATTTATTGCAGCCATTACTGAGATGTTTTTTTGTTCTTAACTGACTTGCCTAGTTAAATAAAGGTAAATGGTTGTTCTAGTTTAGATTGTTTATGTAGTCTAATTTCTCAATATCCCAAATGCTGGCAGTCATTTTAAATGCGTGTTGCGGGTGATTAAAAGTACATATTTTGGGATATCTTAACTCTGGATGGATTCCAATAGGAATTACATATCACATTGCAAGCCAGCATAATGTAACTTGCCCGATGTGGCCTGCAAACCAGGAGTTTCAGACCACTTTGTTAGGGTAAAACTACTATAGGCTGTCAAAATAATATTTTTATAATAACTCAGTCCATCTTTCAACTTACTCTTGAAAGTTGTAATAATAGAAATTTGGTGGTGCATCATCAGTTTTCCTCTGTTATGACAGTCATTGCTCACCTTTAAACTTGTCAGGAATGTCCAGATCAACTAAGCCCATGTCAACTAATGTTTTTTAGCTAGGTTTTCAACCCATAGATTTTGTTGTAATGTTTCAGTCACTCAAATATCACATGAATTAAACACAGCAAAATGTATTGCAAGAAAATGACCTAAAAATGTACAAAATGTTCTTGGCACCCCATGACAAAATGGGTAGAATTGCAGGAAATAAGCTTTAAATCTGCACATTTTTCTCTCCACCAATGAGGGGTATGAACAGTTTGTGTCATGAATAGTGCTTGTGCCCATAATAGACATAGACATAGCGTGTGCAACAGGTAAGCGGGTTGTTCCCCAATGCTGGAAGGTGGGCATGAGTGAAAACGTTTGGGAACCCCTGCCCTAAAAAGGCAAATTAGTACCTTTTCTTAAGGTATGATTTTGTACCTGTACTATCTTGTCCCCTAAACTACACTATTGGCTCTTTTAAGATACGAACTGCAAGGGTACTATTATGTACCTACAACTAAAGGCACAAATGGCATGCCTTACAGGGTACCACTACAGTGACAAGTGTTTGTACCCCTTTAAGAACAAACCTAAACATGTATTTCTGAGAGTGTATTATACAGAGTGTCCTGGTACCCTAGTGTTGGCTATGCCCTAGTGCCCTGGCGCCGAAGACGTGGATGTCGATTATGGAAGCCCCCATCACCTCTCTGATTCAGAGGGTTGGGTTAAACGTGGAAGACACATTTCAGTTGAATGCATTCAGTTGTACAACTGACTAGGTATCCCACTTTCCCTTTCCCTTTTCGCTATTCTGAATAAGCTGTCCCAGTGCCCTTCCTGTCTGTCTACACTCAGTTTACATTGTTGTCTGAGGTAACTCAGTGACTGGCCAGTTCTTTAACTGCCTGTGGAATAATAATATCTCTCCTTTCCTCTCTCAGCTATCATCACTCTTCCTTTTCGTTTCTCTCTTTGTCCTCTCTCCTCTCTCCTGTCTTTGCTATTCTACCACTGTTCCACACACACACACACACACACACACACACACACACACACACACACACACACACACACACACACACACACACACACACACACACACACACACACACACACACACACACACACACACACACACACACACACACACACACTGACATCAGCTCAACTGGCAAAGAGACCTGAATGGTCTTTTAAAGGTACGGTGCTCACAGAATTAGACTCTTAGACTGAATGGAACTGTAGTTGACTGAATGGGAGGAATGGTAATGACCTTCTGGAACGAAGGAAAAAATGTGCAATTTCTAATGAGGTGGCACGTACCCTTTCCTGTGATTTTAAAGTAATATAGTGAGACACAGGCCATTGTTAACTGCATCACCTGTACACCTGGAAACACAGGGTTAGAAAAGTATTGTCTATGGGAACTTTGGGCTGATGGTAAAAGCTGGGAAGATGTGTCCCTCAGGTCCATGGTGTATCTTCTTTTGACAGTGATTTCCATGGAAGAGAGAAGGCCTTTGTCAGGTCAACTACCGCTACCCTAGCTATCATGTATAGTCCTGTGTAGTATACAGTGCCTTGCAAAAGTATTCATCCCCCTTGGCGTTTTTCCTATTTTGTTGCATTACAACCTGTAATTTAAATACATTTTTATGTGGATTTCATGTAATGGACATACACAAAATAGTTCAAATTGGTAATGTGAAATGAAAAAAATATCTTGTTTAAAAAAAATAAAAAAATAAAAAAGTGGTGCATGCATACAGTGGGGAGAACAAGTATTTGATACACTGCTGATTTTGCAGGTTTTCCTACTTACAAAGCAGGTAGAGGTCTGTAATTTTTTATCATAGGTACACTTCAAATGTGAGAGACGAAATCTAAAACAAAAATCCAGAAAATCACATTGTATGATTTTTAAGTAATTAATTTGCATTGTATTCACCCCCTTTCCTATAAAGCCCCTAAATAAAATCTGGTGCAACCCATTACCTACAGAAGTCACATAATTAGTTAAATAAAGTCCACCTGTGTGTAATCTAAGCATCACATGATCTGTCACATGATCTCAGTATATACACACCTGTTCTGAAAGGCCCCAGATTCTGCAACACCACTAATCAAGGGGCACCACCAAGCAAGCGATACTATTAAGACCAAGGAGCTCTCCAAACAGGTCAGGGACAAAGTTGTGGAGAAGTACAGATCAGGGTTGGGTTACAAAAAAATATCAGAAACTTTGAACATCCCACGGAGCACCATTAAATCTATCATTAAAAAATGGAAAGAATGTGGCACCACAACAAACCTGCCAAGGGAGGGCCGCCCACCAAAACGCACGGACCAGGCAAGGAGTGCATTAATCAGAGAGGCATCAAAGAGGCCAAAGATAACCCTGAAAGAGATACAAAGCACCACAGCGGAGATTGATTGTAGTATCTGTCCATAGGACCATTTTAAGCCGTACACTCCACAGAGCTGGGCTTTAGGGAAGAGTGGGCATTGCTTAAAAGAAAAAAAGAATAGACATTTGGTGTTTGCCAAAAGGCATATGGGAGACTCCCCAAACATATGGAAGTATGTACTCTGGTCAGATGAGACTGGAATTTTTGGCCATCAAGAAAAACGCTATGTCTGGCGCAAACTCAACACCTCTCAAAACCCAGAGAAAACCATCCCCACAGTGTAGCATGGTGGTGGCAGCATCTTGCTGTGGGGATATTTTTCACCGGCAGGGACTGGGAAACTGGTCAGAATTGAAGGAATGATGGATGGCGCTAAATACAGGGAAGTTCTTGAGGGAAACCTGTTTCAGTCTTCTAAAGATTTGAGACTGGGACAGAGGTTCACCTTCCAGCAGGACAATGACCGTAAGCATACTGCTAAAGCAACAATCGAGTGGTTTAAGGGGAAACATTTAAGTGTCTTGGAATGGCCTAGTCAAAGCCCAGACCTCAATCCAATTGAGAATCTGTGGTATGACTTAAAGATTGCTGTACACCAGCGGAACCCATCCAACTTGAAGGAGCTGGAGCAGTTTTGCCTTGAAGAATCGGCAAAAATCCCAGTGGCTAGATGTGCCAAGCTTATAGAGACATACCCCAAGAGACTTGTAGCTGTAATTGCTGAAAAAGGTGGCTTTGCAAAGTATTGACTTTGGGGGGTGAATAGTTATGCATGTTCAAGTTTTTTTTTAATCGTCTTTTTTCTTGTTTGTTTCACAATAAAAAAATATTTTGCATGATCAAGTGGTAGGCATGTTGTGTAAATCAAATGATTCAAACCCCCAAAAAATCTATTTTAACCTGTCTAGGATCAGCGTGGCGCTAGCGGCACACCCCCCCCCCCCCCACTGAAAAACCAGTGCCGCGAAATTCAAAAAAAATATTTTTTTAAAATATTTAACTTTCACACATTAAAGTCCAATACAGCTAATGAAAGACACAGATCTTGTGAATCCAGTCAACATTTCCGATTTTTAAAATGTTTTACAGGGAAGACACAATATGTAAAGATGTACATCTATTACCTAAAAACACATTAGCATAATCCACCATCTTTTATTTGTCCACCAACACCAGTAGCCATCACCAATTCGGCTAAACTAAGATATTTATAGCCCCTAACCAACAAAAAAACTCATTAGATGACAGTCTGATAACATATTTATGGTATGGGATAGGTTTTGTTAGAAAAAAGTGCATATTTCAGGTAGATGGCATAGTTTACAATTGCACCCACCATCACAAATGGACTAGAATAATTACAATGAGCAACGCGTTTACCTAACTACTAATCATCAAACATTTCGTAAAAATACACAGCATACACGAATCGAAAGACACAGATCCTGTGAATACAGACAATATTTCAGATTTTCTAAGTGTCTTACAGCGAAAACACAATAAATCGTTATATTAGCTTAGCACATAGCAATTAGCAGCCCAGCATTGATTCTAGCCAAAGTGAGCGATAAAAGTCAACATCGCCAAAAGATATTAATTTTTTCACTAACCTTCTCAGAATTCTTCCGATGACACTCCTGTAACATCACATTACAACATGCATATACAGTTTGATCGAAAATGTTTATATTTAGCCACCAAAATCATGGTTAGACAATGTGAAATGTAGACAAGCTGGTAAAGAAAAAGTCCTTGCGCCACTTAGACAGTGATCTACTCTTATACATAAATACTCATAAACGTGACTAAAAAATATAGGGTGGACAGGGATTGATAGACAATTTAATTCTTAATACAATTGCGTTATTACATTTTTTAATTTATCCTTACTTTTCAATACAGTTTGCGCCAAGCGAAGCTACGTCAAAAAACATGGCGTCCTAAGCCACTAAAATGTTTCGACAGAAACACGATTTATCATAATAAAAATGTCCTACCTTGAGCTGTTCTTCCATCAGTATCTTAGGCAAAGGATCCTTTCTTGGGAGAAATCGTCTTTTGGTGGAAAGCTGTCCTCTTGCCATGTGGAAATGTCAACTGCGTTCGGGATGAACTGAAAAGCGTGCCCAACTTTTCACATCGTTGCAAAAATAAATGTCCCAAAATCGCACTAAACGGATATAAATTGCTATAAAACGCTTTAAATTAACTACCTTATGATGTTTTTAACTCCTATAACGAGTGAAAAGATGACCGGAGAAATATAACAGGCTAAACTAACGCTTGGAACAGGTGCGCGCCGGTGTCCTCTAGGCTCATGACGCAGCTCCCAAAGAATGACTAGCTTCAGGGTTTTTTCATTTGTAGGGCCTGTGAACGCGCAATCGACCCCGTTGGAATCGTCATCACGTAAAGGCATCCAGGGGAAGACGTAAGAAGTGTCCGTGTAGTCATAGCAACGACAGTGCCCTTTTAACTGACTTCAGAAGAGTGGCCAACATTTCTCAAATCTGACTCCATGTCAGGGAAATTGCTGTAGAATGGGCTCTGTTCCACTTAGAGACAAAATTTCAACTCCTATAGAAACTATAGACTGTTTTCTATCCAATAATAATAATAATATGCATATTGTACGATCAAGGATTTTGTGGGAAGCCGTTTAAAAAATTAGCCAAATTAGCATAAATAGTCTAAACAGCGCCCCCATCCCCAACAGGTTAACTCCAGGTTGTAAAGCATCAAAATAGGAAAAACGCCAAGGGGGTGAATGCTTTTGCAAGCCACTGTATAGGGGAGGTAATGACACAGGGGATTGAGTCCAGGTGAGTTCAATAATTGCTGATGCGCATGACGGGGGAAGGCAAGTGTGCGTAATGATGGTGGCAGGAGTGCGTAATGCTGGGGAGCCTGGTGCCTTCGAACGCCAGGGAGGGGGAGCAGGAGCAGGCGTGACACTAAGGGCGCGAGCCTGACGGGCCAGCCGAGGCCTGGGCGCAAGACCAGCCGGCAGGGGTGTGACAGCCCGATGAACCAGCAAGGGCGTGGGAGCCTGGCGATCCGGCTGAGGTGTGGGAGCCTGACGACCCGGTTGAGGCATGACAGCCTGATGATGTCGCTGGAACGTGGGAGCCTGATGAGCCTGCTGAAGCATAGATGCCTGGCGAGCTGGATGATGCGTAAAACCCTGGCGATCAGCCTGATGTGGGATGGGCGCCTGCCGAGCCAACCGGAACAAGAAAACCTCTCAAGCCAGCTAGGGCGTGGAAGCCCGACGAGCTGACATAGGCACCCGCGGTTCCATCGGCGGTGGCCCCCGGACCCGCCGTCACCACCAACCGGAAAACCGGCACTTCCCGATTCTTCGTATGTTGGCTTCAGGATTCTGTAAGGACCAACGCTTGAGAAGAGAAGCAGGTACGGGGAGTAGAACATTTAATATGGAACAGACATCAAACAGGACAGAGACAGTGTCAGAACTGAGTATGCAAAGACAAACAAATATTAATCCTGAAGCCGGGAACAGAGCTTGGGTACAGACAGATATAGGGGAGGTAATGACAGAGGTGATTGAGTCCAGATGAGTCCAATAATTGCTGATGCGCGTGACGTGGAAAAGCAGGTGTGCGTAATGATGGTTGCAGGAGTGCGTAATGCTGGGGAGCCTGGCGCCTTCGAGTGACAGGGTGGGGGAGCGGGAGCAGGCATGACACTAAGTTAACCTGCCTAAATGACTACCGACTCGTAGCACTCACGTCTGTAGCCATGAAGTGCTTTGAAAGGCTGGGCATGGCTCACATCAACACCCTAGACCCACTCCAATTTACATACCGCCCCAACAGATCCACAGATGATGATGTCTCTATTGCACTCCACACTGCCCTTTCACACCTGGAGAAAAGGAACACCTGTGTGAGAATGCTATTCATTGACTACAGCTCATCATTCAACAACATAGTGCCCTCAAAGCTCATCACTAAGCTAAGGACCCTGGGACTAAACACCTCCCTCTGCACCTGGATCCTAGACATCCTGACGGCCGCCCCCAGGTGGTAAGGGTAGGTAACAACATTAACACATTCGCCATGCTGATCCTCAACATGGGGGCCCCTCAAGGGTGCATGCTCAGTCCCCTCCTGTACTCCCTGTTCACTCATGACTGCATGGCCAGGCACGACTCGAACACCATCAAGTTTGCTGATCTGGTCTGATCACCGACAAAGACAAGACAGCCTATAGGGAGGAGGTCAGAGACCTGACCGTGTGTGGCAAGGACAACAACCTCTCCCTCATGGTGTTCACGACAAAGGAGCTGATTGTGGACTAAACGAAAAGGAGGACCGAGCACACCCCCATTCTCATCGACGGGGCTGTAGTGGAGCAGGTTGAGAGCTTCAAGTTCCTTGGGGTCCACATCACCAACAAACTAACATGGTCCAAGCACACCAAGACAGTTGTGAAGTGCGCACGACAAAACCTTTTCCCCTCATGAGACTGAAAAGATTTGGCATGGGTCCTCAAATCCTCAAAAGGTTCTACAGCTGCACCATCGAGAACATCCTGACGAGTTGCATCACTGCCTGGTATGGCAACTGCTCGGCCTCCGACCGCAAGGCTCTACATAGGGTAGTGCGTATGGCCCAGTACATCACTGGGGCCAAGCTCCCTGCCATCCAGGACCTCTGTACCAGGCAATATCAGAGAAAGGCCCTAAAAATTGTCAAAGACTCCAGCCACCCTAATCATAGATTGTTCCCTCTGCTACCGCACGGCATGCAATACTGGAGCACCGAGTTTAGGTCCAAGAGGCTTCGAAACATCTAATCAAATGGCTACCCAGACTATTTGCATTGCCCCCCCCCCCCCCCATCTTTGACTCTGCTGCTACTCTCTGTTATTATCTATGCATAGTCACTCTACCTACATTTACATATTATCTCAATTACCTCGACTAACCGATGCCCCCGCACATTGAATCCGGTATCCCCTGTATATAGCATCGCTATTTTTATTTTACTGCTGCTCTTTAATTATTTGTTGCTTTAATTCTTTTTTTCTTTCTTTTTTTTCTTAACTGCATTATTGGTTAAGGGCTTGTAAGTGAGCATTTCACTGTAAGGTATTCACCTGTTATATTCGGCGCATGCGACAAATACAATTTTATTTGATTTTATTTGATACATGGTGGAAATGAGAGGATGTAACGTCTCTGTCCTCCACACTGTGTGTGTGTGTGTGTGTGTGTGTGTGTGTGTGTGTGTGTGTGTGTGTGTGTGTGTGTGTGTGTGTGTGTGTGTGTGTGTGTGTGTGTGTGTGTGTGTGTGTGTGTGTGTGTGTGTGTGTGTCATAAAAGGATGAGTAAGGAGATGGTTGTGCAGTACAATCCCCATGCTAGCAGACACACTGGGGAGAGAAGGCCTCTGCATTAACAGGCCTCCTCTCAAGGGTAGGCCTATCCATCAGCCCTGATTGCCTAGCTGTGTGGTTTAGAATGGAATCACAGCATACACCACACACACCCTTTGTCAATTGGGGCCATATACTGTATACATTAAAAAGGCTTTGAGACTATTCAGGCCTCAACACACCCGCACACACTTATTCTTCTCTAGATAATATATGGCCACATACACACATGAACACACGCACAGACACATTCTGGGCTACATAGGGGCCACAGCACTCCTCTGGGGCAACCTAAATATTGTATCTTGGATCTCCTCTAAGTTGGACTCCTTAGTTCGGCAGTGTTATTTCATATGCTGTGGTTATGTGGATCATCTCCATTCAACACATCCACGGAGATCTTTCTCAGCCCTGCCTGACACAGTGGGAACGCACTTGCACACACACACACACACACACAGCCCACCCAGAGACACACACCGCAAGATTGACACAACATGCAAATATCTGCTCAATCTATCCATCTCAATACCCCTCTGTGTCTTTTTCACTTGCATATGAAGTCGGACGATTACCACGAGGGACCCCTGAGCTTCAATCCAAGGTTTTCTATTTGAATGATAATCCTTCAGAAAAGAGATGCATTGTTTTCCAACGGGGGACCACAGGGGGACCCTAGATTCAGTAGAAAATGTTAATGAACTTGAGAGGTTTAGCACCATGCTGACCATAAAGTCATTGAAGCGTGAAATGGGAGGACGAGTTTCCTGCCGGCATAACCCTCTCTTGCCCCCCCCCCCCCCCCCATACCCTCCCTAATGATGTCCTGACCTGAGGAGGGGTGGAGGTGGGGTGGGGGGGGGGGGGACCTGGACAGAGCGTCCTGTCCTGCTTGCTGGCCCGCCATGGCGCAAAACAACAGCTGAAATGGCTTACAGATGTGGCCTGACTAATAAATTATTTGTGAAGTCAGCAGTCGCTGGGGGTGGATAGGGCCTGCTGAAGAGCTTAGGGGGTTGTTTGCATCGTGTGTGTGCGTGCGTGTGCGTGCATGGACATGGCTGTGTGTGTCATCTCTGGGACTTTGTAAAAGTGTAACCGATTTAGCTCCTGCTTCCTCTGATTTATCGAACACTTGCAACTTTTTTTCTGTCGCGCGACAGAAACGCTATATGACTTGGGAAACGAGCTAACTTCCCAGCATTGCTGTCGTGCGACCAAACCGCCGAGTCTGAACGTCCTTAATATAAAACAGTTTGTTTTTGTAGCTGAGGCACTTCTTCAGCATGACTTATGTTTTTCCATAACATATTTTCCCATTCAGGCCTAATGAATGATATTCAATTATCCATTCTTTAATTTAATGACATGTACAGTACTGAAAACAATCCAGGTCATATGTCTTTTTCACAAGTACAAAAGCCCTTTTCCCACTAGGGATTTAGACCTTTAGCACTCAGATTACAAGTCTGGTACACTTAACACCCTACATCCACACACACACACACACGCACACACACACACACACACGCACCCACACACATACACACACGCACGCACGCACGCCCACGCACGCACGCCCACACACACACACACACACACACACACACACAACCTTACTCACACATTACTCAGACACCACTCAAACCCAGTGTTCAAACACCCTGCCTGCACACAATGGGCCTGTTTGCACTCAGGCTTTGGAGAAAGGGAATGCTGTGGTTTTTCAGAACCCAACTGCAACACCAAATCGTGTGTGCCAAGATGTTGGATTGCCTGGTTTCCCTCACACCCCTAACAGAGATGTAATCAGCAACCCTAGTACTCACACTAGGGTGCACAAACACACGCTGGCATGCACACTAATGTACACACACACAGACACACACACTGGCATACAAAACCGATACACACACACAAACACACACACAGAGAGAGAGAGAGAGACACACACACACCCACACAAACACACACACTGCCTCGCTCCCTCTGTAAGGCTGTCTGTGAGTGAGTGTGAGGTGCTTATGTAAAGGCTGTCCGTGGAGAGAAAAGCCTTGGTGACATTAAACATCAGCAGCGGGGAACGGGCTGTGTAAACAATGGCTGGGAGAGGAGGAGGCCGAGCGTTCAAACTCCACACTCACCCCATCAGCCTGGGATCAGCTTTGTTTATCAGAGGCAGGGGTTAGGAGAGAGACAAGTGAAGGAGAGAGAAAGATAGGGGAGGGAGAAGGGTACGGCGCTTGACAGTGTGTGAGCGAATGACATTGAGAGATTGAGACAAGTTGGAAGGTAGGAGATGGTGAAAGAAAGAGAGACTGAATGGCAAACAGAGGCATTGGAGGGATGATTAATGTTCCTCAGATATGACCACTAAAAGAGCAATTCACTCTATTCTGTTCTGGAAGTCCCCTCCATATCGGTGTCAAACGTGATACCTAATCTAGACTCAGGGTTCAATAACAATTCCAACACCAGCCCTTACAGATCACTATTTAGGCTTAAAGCCTCCTCCTTGATTATCTCTGATGTAAAATCAATATCAAATGTTATTTGTCACATACGCGTGTTAAGTAATTGCTGGTGTAGCGAAATGCTTGTGTTTCTAGCTCTAACCGTGCAGTGATATCTAACAGTAATATCTAACAAATTCACAACAATACACACAAATCTAAAGTAAAGGGATGGAATTAAGAATATATGAATATTGGGCGAGCAATGTCAGAGAGATGGGTGAAATGGGGAAACGGCGTGTGTCTGTGTGCGTGTGTGTGTGTGTGTGTGTGTGTGTGTGTCTTTTCCAAAAGTGTGTGAGCTAGTAGGCCTCAGTGCCTGATATCCCAACACTCAGCTGAATGGAATGTCCCCGAGGCTCCAGCTGGGCTGAAGTCACCTGTTGGCTGTTGTTTGATACTGATTTGAGGACGAAGCTGGGACACTCTTTAGGCTCATGATGACACTGCTCTGTGCTTTTTCACGCACGCACACACACACACACAAACACACACACACACACACACACATTCACCTTCGTTTGAAAAAAAGGAATTCCAGAAAAATACAAACAACATAGTCGAGATCAATCATTTCCAGTTTCTTTTATCGAATGAAAACGGATATTTATGGACTGCTAGATTGCGTTGTCGTTTGAAATGACTTGAATGAAAAGGAGCACAGCTAAGCTTCATGCCTTAGAAATGGATCTACTGCAGACGGATGCTGAGCATGAATGTATATTTACTCATGATCCCGGCCTCGACTCTCAAAGCGTACTGATTTAGAATCCGTTTTCCCCTTTCAGATCACAAAGAACATGATTATATGGACAGGGGGACCTGATCCTAAATCAGCAGCAATCCTACTCTGAGAAGCTTTAAAAATACAGGTCTATGAACTAGTATTTTTTGAAGCAGCAGGTTATAGTTTTAGTCTTCATTGGTGCTTGCTACCACACTGGCCAACCTGATCCTGTATTCCCTCAGGCCTGGCACAGTAGCTCACAACAGGTCAAGTGCACTCTACCCTTTCTGCAGGGCAGCGTGCAGGCTCAAGCAGTAGAATAGAAAATGTGTGCCTGTGTGTCTGCGTTTGTGTGTACGTACATGCGCGTGTGCGTATGGCTCCGATAACATCTCCCAATCACGAAGCCTTCCTCTTTCTAGTTGCTCCTCCGGTCGAGTCAGAACCAGAGAGAGACAGGAAATTGCGGTGGAATTTGGAGTTTATTACAACCGAGCCAGTTCAAAGGAAAGCCAACAAAAGAATCATACAAATCTGTACATTTATTAGGCTGGAATCCCTCTCGGAGCATACATCACTGCTGCTCTGAATTCTCTTATACCCCAGCACAGCAATCACAATATGAGCTCATAAATCAGCCTTGGTCTCCCCCTCAGGAATACAGCCCAGCAATAAAGTCTGATAGGAACTCTGATAGAACTAGTCACAGATGTCTGTTTCTCGACTTATTTCTCTGCTCATCTTATTGGAACCAATGTAAAGTGAGGCAATGAAAGCATTGACAGCCAGGCCAATACTGGAGGCCCAACTCTACTGCATGTGGATGGCTCTTTTGTGCATACAGTCTGCACCTAGAGCCGCTGGCACGCAGCACAGACTTACACGAGATAGAGGGTAGTCAGGTTTAAGAGTTACAGGAGTTTTAGTAAGTGTACATGGGACACACATACACACACACAACACGCACACAGCCATACACTGTTTTGTAGAATCTTGATGGCAAAGAAAGTGGACACTGCTTCTGTCCTGTTGCCTATTGAAAGTGAAGCCTAGTCATGGAGAGGTGCGACACACAGACACACACACTGTCATACACACTACCACACACGTTGCCACACACACAAATACAACATGTAGCTCTCCTGTTGTTGATGGTCCAGCAGGTTTTCCAGACATAATAAACCGTGTGTTTGCATTGCCAGACCAGTGAAGCAAGGGAATATGTTCTCCCTTTCCTCTGCTTTCTATCCAACTCTCTCTCCTAATAGGTACTCGGCCATCAAAGGGTTAATCCTAATCCACAGAGTCCTTACACACACAGGGGCTCTTTGTTTCACTGGGCAGAAGTTTTTTTTTTTTTGTCCACAGATATAGTCTTAAGGAGAAGAAAGACTTAAATCGTGTCAGTGGTCAGATATTTGAAATGTGCTTATTTGAAAAGAGTTCTCCGCACTTCAAACGAAATGTTCTGAGGGCTCTAATGGAATCTGTAAAGGAGAAGGTGATTTGATGGTGGTGCGTGGATGGGGCCTTGGGTCATTAATGAGTTGCGTGTGTCATTTGTGAACACGTAGCGCCGATCTCCTGCTCAAATCCTCGTGTTGTCGGACTCCGCGCCACGGAGGGGACGTTAGATCATAGTACAAGGGTTCAGAGACTGAGAATATCACGCTTTACTACTAAGCCATATGAAATGAAACCGGATCCCAAATCCAATGCAGGTTGAGTGCACAAGCGATGATTGAGTGACTATTATGATTCTTTTTAATCTTCCCTAATAGTTAGTTCAAATCTATAAAAAGAGAACTTTATATGTCACAGTAATTGCTGTAGTTTGATTTTGCCAGAAAATGTGTATATCCCTTGTCTGAGTCACCTATACCCTGGGGTTCTAAAACATCCAGGTTGACTGCTGCCTTCTTAGCAGACACGGCGCACATCCAGGCAAAACAAAAGCACTCTTCTGTGCTCAAAATAATATGAATTACAGTACACATTGTATTGTTGCCATCCGGCTTTGCCATTCAAGTCTGACAATACCTTTTTAGTCACTCACTAGTTCAAGTGTGGTTTCTCTATTCAGAGGGCCAAGGAGTGGCAGCCAGGCCCAGAAGTCACAGAGTCCACAGTACCACGGTGTCTTTGTCATTTCCTTTAAGGCCAGCGGAGAGGTGCTCGCTGTGTGGAACAAGACTGGTTCTTTCCCCTGTCCAAACTTGTTCAGGAGTTTATCTTGCTGTGTACCAGGAAGTTGCTCCATTCTTAGGGAGAAACCACCCAGTTTGTTTGTTGCTGTCCGCCTTACAGACACTGGCAAAGCACACACACACACAGCCTACAGAGCCAGGGTCACTGTCACACACAGCCAATTGGGGTTGAGAGTTACCCTTTAACATCAATCCCTGTGAAGGGTATGGCATAGTGATTCATCAGTTGTAAAAACGGTTTTATATGGGCTATGATGATGGGACCAGAGTTTTTCTAACAGGTCACATCAGTTAAAAAAAAACTCCTGGAAAAACTCCTGGCCCTAGGGATGAATTATATTTTCAAGCTAGGAGGGGTATCGTTACACAGACAAAGTGACAACTGCGATTAGACAATAGAACTGACGTGGCTGAGTTTAGTTTATGCAGGGTTGCATCGTGTAGTAGACCTATGTGTCTGGAATTAAAAAGTAAACACGGTCAAGCATATCATGACTACTTATTTGTCGATCATTTTGGATTGAAAAGGCCTACATAGCCTAGCTAACCGAAGCTTGAAAATCAACCAAATTTGATCACATTCACATGTTCTCATAAGACAAATTGTTTTAGGCTATAAATGCGTAATGTTACCACTTCGTTCCCTTGGTCAGATGGGGCAGGGTGCATAGGTAGAATACAATTTATCAGACTGAAAAATGGTCTTGTTTTCATCCCATTCAGCATATCAGATTGCTAATGTTTAGCCTTATGCTGTTACAACATTTCTGTAAAGAGTTTTTGCTTGTGTCTGTCAGGAGGGACTTATTTTCCTGTTTGCTAAATAAATATCGGAGGGAAGTGAAAGCACGTTCTGCGTTTTTTATAGAGGTGTGTCACGTGCAATCTGTGTTTTACGTGAATCTGATTGGTCAAGACACACACCCACACACAGTCCTTAGCACTCTGACAACAGCTGGTGCATGATATCTAAGGAAGTCTTGAGGTTTTGCTCTTAGGTAAAGTGTCTCATGATACGCTGTAGACCACACTATCTACCTGGAGAGTTTTCATCTGTATTTTTTGTAGCTGTCTACATACCACCACAGACCGATGCTGGCACTAAAACCGCGCTCAATGAGCTGTATACCGCCATAAGCAAACAGGAAAACGGTCATCCAGATGCGGAGCTCCTAGTGGCCGGGGACTTTAATGCAGGGAAACTTACATCTGTTTTACCAAATTTCTATCAGCATGTTAAATGTGCAACCAGAGGGGAAAAAATTCTAGACCACCTTTACTCCTCACACAGAGACAAGTACAAAGCTCTCCCTCGCCCTCCATTTGGCAAATCTGACCATCATTCTATCCTCCTGATTCCTGCTTACAATAAAACATTAAAGCAGGAAGCACCAGTGACTCTGTCTATAAAAAGTGGTCAGATGAAGCAGATGCTAAACTACAGGACTGCTTTGCTAGCACAGACTGGAATATGTTCCGGGATTCTTCCGATGGCATTGAGGAGTACACCACATCAGTCACTGGTGCATCGAGGACGTGCATCGAGGACGTCCCCCCCACAGTGATTGTGAGTAGATACCCCAACCAGAAGCCATTAATTACAGGCAACATTCGCACTGAGCTAAAGGGTAGAGCTTCCGCTTTCAAGGAGCGGGACTCTAACCCGGAAGCTTATAAGAAATCCCGCTATGCCCTCCGATGAACCATCGAACAGGCAAAGCATCAATGCAGTACTAAGATCGAATCGTACTACACCGGCTCCGACACTCGTCGGATGTGGCATGGTTTGCAAACTATTACAGACTACAAAGGGAAGCACAGTCGAGAGCTGCTCAGCGACACAAGCCTAACAGACGAGCTAATTAATTTCTATGCTCGCTTCGAGGCAAGAAACACTGAAACATGCATGAGAGCATCAGCTGTTCCGGATGACTGTGTGATCACGCTCTTCGCAGTCGATGTGAGTAAGACCTTAAAACAGGTCAACATTCACAAGGCCACAGGTCCAGACGGATAACCAGGACGTGTACTCCGAGCATGCGCTGACCAACTGGCAAGTGTCTTCACTGACATTTTAAACCTCTCCCTGTCTGATTCTGTAATACCAACATGTTTCAAGCAGACCACCATAGTCTCTGTGCCCAAGAACACTGAGGTAACCTGCTTAAATGACTATCAACCCGTAGCACTCACGCCCGTAGCCATGACATGCTTGAAAGGCTGGTCATGGCTCACATCAACACCATTATTCCAGAAACCCTAGACCCACTCCTAATTGATTACCACACCAACAGATCCACAGATGACGCAATCTCTAATGCACTCCACATTGCCCTTTCACACCTGGACAAAAGGAACACCTATGTGAGAATGCTATTCATTGACTACAGCTCGGCGTTCAACACCATAGTGCCTTCAAAGCTCATCACTAAGCCAAGGACCCTGGGACTAAACACCTCCCTCTGCAACTGGATCCTGGACTTTCTGGCCGGCCTCCCCAAGTTGGTAAGGGTAGGTAACAACATATCCGCCACACTGATCCTCAACACTGGGGCCCCTCAGGGGTGCGTGCTAGGCTACCTTCCGCCGCAGTAGTTTGATCATGATGGAAATAAACAGATGAGGTGAAGCAGATTGTATTTCTGATGTATGTGAATAAGATTATCCTACAACACTGAACCAAATAGAAACAGTTGACCCTTGCAGATACAAACAGCTGACCCATGTCCTCTCTTTTTTCTTCACGCACATGCGAGCGCGCGCGCACAGACAATGGTTGAGGAGAAGGAAGATGATGAAAATGTACCCAGACAGATAGGTATACTCTGGAAACATGGAAATGGATATGTATTCACAGACATGGATAGCAATTCACGCATGTGCATGCACGTATGCGGAGCCAAGGGCCCACCGCGTGGCTACTGCTACACCGCAGTGAGACACTGCAACCACTTTCCCATGGCACAGCGCTCTCCCAGCCCCGTCATTACACTTTAATATCTTATAATACACTCCCTACCTCTCCCAGCCCCTGTCTCCACTCGAAACCGGCTAAACCAGGGGGATTCTACCCATGAGTACGCACGCATACACACACACACACACACACACACACACACACACACACACACACACACACACACACACACACACACGGAAGTACTCACAGAAGCACACACAAACACTCACACTAACAAGATTAGCATAACCACAACTACTTATGTGGGAGAATCCTAAATCAGCCTCTGATCCCTACCCTGTGTGTTTGTGTGTGTTAGGAGGATCCTGAGGCGCATCCTGGAGGAGTACCACACTCTGCCCACTGGGCACGTTGGTTCAACGCAATTTCATTGAAATTACATGGAAACAACGTTGATTCAACCGGGCTGTGCCCAGTGGGTAGTGAGATAAAAGAATGTATTTGTTTGTCTCTCTCCATGTGCACTAGTGCTCTCGCCTGGAGGAGCTGTTTTAATTAGCCCTGAATTATGGGGCCGATGGGGCCCTATCAGCAGTGCATGAAGCGGCTATGTTTATTCTACAGTTTGTGCTCATAACGATAGCGCGGGTCAATAAAGGTTTCATCGCCCCCGTGCCACTGGAGAACAGACTGACAGCGAACACTGATAGCGAAGACCAGTGGTGGAGGAGGAGAGGTGTACTGGAGAAGGATGGGCTGGAGGACTGGATGGGTGATAAGACTTCCACTTACCGTAAAGGCCTCCTGCTTCATTCGGTGCCACTCCCCTGTTAGGCAACCAGTGTCAGAACCATTTTCCTGTCTTCAGCACCAAATGTTACGAAAGAAAACAACTAGCTGGGGCTAAACCCACTCGACAGAACAACTCTCATCGCAAACGTGTCTCAGAATGTTGGTGGTGTTGACCACAATAACAACAAGCCGTACAGGATATACTGTACATGACAGCCTTCGGTAGTTTGTTGGAAAAGGGGTTGGGGACAGACATATAGGTCTAACATGTTACGATCAGAAGCCAGCCGCTCCCGGAGTCCTGACCCGCTTTCCCGTTCCACTGCCGGCTCCCTCGGCCACTAGGCCCTAGCTGGAGCTGAATGCAGCTCGCCTTAATTGAACAAGGAGTCATCTGGAGGAACATTAAACATTGTTCCGACAATCTGCCAAGATGTCTTTCTACTGTCAAGAAAGTAAATCTAATGCGCAAGCTGCACTGGATGTAATGGGGCGCAGCAATCAGTGATCAGTACTTTCAGGTGTGTGTGCAGCCGTATTGATCCTTTGCGAACAGGAGCGTCACGCACCCAGAATTTTAGAGGGCGCACAAAGTACGTGAGGATGTAGTTTGCTTTTTTTGAAATCCTGAAGCAGCCTTTTCCTGCAATCTAGAGCAAAAGTCACTATGCCTAATTCTATTTGTCTGCTAGGTTATCTAAGCATAGCTCTTGAGCTGTTCAATTGTCTTTTAATGAGGTTGTCATTTTTAATGTACGGCAGTAGCATGCCTAGGATATTACATCCACATTACAACCCAGTACATGGGATCATAACACACATCATCCATACATGCACATATCATGGCTTCATAATTATTGCACAAATATCATGATATTATCATAAGGTGCCAGATTGCAGTATTTTTTTCTGTGCATCTAAGTATACTTCTTGAGCCGTCTCTATCCTCCTGACTGCTGGTCTTCTTTTTTTTTAAGAAAGAAATTTCTCTGCTAAAATCAGGGTAAAAGATTGAAAGAAATGTGAGACTTATTCAGCCCTAACTATTTAGTAATTGCTTGCTTTACTAAAGTCTAGAAACCTTGCCAGCAGGCATGCCAGCTTAAATAGTTAGACAATCCACTCCAACTTGATTGACAGCCTGAAATGGCTTGGTAGCTAGTTATGAGGTTAGGAGATGGGGAACCTGTAGCTGGCTAGCTAAAGTCAACTTCATCAAATTGCTACGTGGCTAGTATTACAGAGAAGCAAACAAACATTTTCATTTGATTTATTCATCCATCAAGAAGGAATCAATAGGCTACGTAGCTTGATCAAATTCCCTGTCAGCTAAAATCAAATCAAACGCTGTGTGTCACTCTCCACTCTCTCTCTCTCCTCCACTGACGATACTGTCTGCACAGACTAGAGTATCTAGCATCCTGCGTGGCATATCTTGGTGCACCTTGGAATGAACTAGGGAGAAGGGGAGGGGGGTTACTCTTTGCCTGGTCCAGTCAAAAATACCTCCTCCTCAAAATACCAACAGGTACTGACAGATCTTTTTATATTTAATTATGATAAAGTGTGGGCTTAAAAATAACATTTTGTAACATCTGAACATTTTTAAAACAGGGCAAATCTGAGGGGTCCCGTGCCTTGTGCCACCTATGGGCATGAATATAACTCAAGAGCCTTCAGGTTGGAATAACAACCCGGCAAAGGGAAAAAGAAAAAGAAACTCACGAATGTTAAGGTTAGGGAATGTTGAAATCAGGGCGTTTGGAAATGACATGACAGAAAAGCAATCGGGCTGGCACCTGGCCAAACCTGGCCTTACCATGCTTATTGTTTTATCTCAGTGAACTAATCACATATCTGCTCCGCCCACGCTGTCTTTCTATCTCGCTCGCAGGCCTGGGACGAGCTATCTTGCATGGACATGCTTCATGGCTTCGGTCACACACCCCGCTCTAACTGTAAGTGTGTGCAAATGTGCGTGTGCGTGTCTGTGTGTGGGTGTGTGCGTGTCTGTGTGTGCGCTTCAGTATATTCCCCATCCTCATGGGCCCTCCATAAGGCAACCAATGACCTGTGTCCGGATGTTCACATACCCAGGGAAAAGTGTTTCACCCAATTGAAATGTATACTTTAAAGGGCACGTCGAATCCAAACCAAATAATCCTTCTGGTTTTCATTTCAAACCCGCTCTAGCCTTTAATGGCTAAGTCAACAGGACTTTAATGCAGCTGTTCTGAATATCAATGCTAAGTCAGGTATCAAAGGGTATGGGGGTGACTATTTTTTCACAGAGCACCCTTGTGTGTTCTAATACACCAGTAATGTTATGACTCATAAGGCCTACAACCTCTTCAGCAGATACATATGGTACTCGAGCACTTGTATCATCATGTCCCAGCGATGCATTGGGTCATCTTTTCATACACAGTGTATGCATGTATAATGTATGTATGTATGTATGTATGTATAACTCTTCCCAGTGTATGTTGCCCTGTCATGAGCTTTCCACCCACCCTGGATTGTAGGTTAAGAGAAACTGTCAGCGATATCCACCAGCCAGACCAGTGTGACGTGCTCTCCACTGAAAACACATTTTTATAGTCAAATCAGCTTTGGATAATGCCAATTCAGAGGGTTTAATAAGTAGTGTTTACGACATGGCTGGGTCCAAACGGCATTCTCTATTGCTCCTAATGACATGTGTTTCTAACAAAGACCCTCTCTCTCTCCGGTGTCAGTGAGAACGTCTGGGTTTCTGACAGCCAATACTCCAAGAACAGAGCACAGTATTATTTCTACCCACTGTAAACTAGGTATTTTACAGGTCTGGAAGTAGAAGCAGGAGGTCTTTCCAGCAGAGCAAATAAATCTCTATCTTTATGGAGAGAGAAAGAATGGTTTTATAATGCTGCCCTGTTTAAGTACACACATACACACTGTACTGGGTGTGTGAGGTATTGGGGGGCCCATGTGTGCCAAGGCTCAGCTCATATTAGAAGCAGAGGTGTGTGTGTGGGGGGGGGGGGGGGGTTCAGGCCTAGTGCTGGACTATTTTCCCCCCTCAGTGGGCACCAAAGCCTATTTCATTACCAGAGTGTGTGCCTCTCCATCGATCAAAGACCACAGGCCTCCCCTCGCCCCCCAACCTCGACAGTCCCCATGGTGCTGACAGTGACACCCCCCACCCACCCTTGCTGCCTGCGGGATGGGGTGGGACGTGCTCCCTTCTGAGAACTGGCACCTTGCTTGGGGGGGGGGGGGGGGGGGGGGGGGGGCGGTTTGGAAAACAGGTTGAGGGTAGTTGGGGAGTTAGGGCCCAGCAGTGCACAGCTGGTTATGTTTAGACTGTGATTCTATTGTACTGTATATGTGGTATGTACAGGCAGGCAGGCCCGGTTATAAGGGGTGTAGAAATGTGTAAACCATTTCCTCACGAGCTCCTGCCTGTATGTTACAAAATGTTCTTGGAATCGCGCCAGAGAGAGTGGGAAGAGAAGTGTCCTCTCCTAAACCCTGTTTCCCTCTCTCACTCTCTCATTTTCTACCTCTGTCTCTCACTCACTTCCTCGCTTCCTCTCTTCCTCGCTTCCTCTCTTCCTCTCTCTGTGAGTGGGACTGAGATGAATTGATGAGAGCAGAATGGAGGAAATTCACCCACCTAAGATTGCTCAGCTCGCATGCCACTCACATTGTGGCTCGCTGTACTGTAATTCATTAGTTTGTATGTGATTGTGTGTGTGTGTGTGTGTGTGTGTGTGTGTGTGTGTGTGTGTGTGTGTGTGTGTGTGTGTGTGTGTGTGTGTGTGTGTGTGTGTGTGTGTGTGTGTGTGTGTGTGTGTGTGTGTGTGTGTGTGTGTGTGTCATTTTGGGTGTGTGCCGGTAAATGTGTGTGTCTGTCAGTGTGAGTACAGTATGAAAATAGTTGTAAAAATCTGAGCGTCTATACTCGATCTCTCAGCCGTTTGACTGCTGTGCGTTTAGCTGTAGGGCACTGGCCCAATGGAGGAACACACACATATACACACACCCACACACACCCACACACACAGACAGAGGCACACTCAGACCATGGCTGAGTGCGGAGGAGGGTGTGGACTGTGCACACAGTATGAATGGCTTCATCAATCATCAGTAGAGAAACAGAGTCTTAGCATAGCTGGGCAGGCCTAGTTTTCAACCTACCTACCTGCCTGACTGCCTAGTCTTCTTTCCCCTGTGAGATCCAGCCAAGCCAAGTGTTCCCTGTCTCTAAAAGACTCAACACACACATGCACAAAACACCACCTTGCCAGCTCTTATATAACTCGCTCTGGGGACTGTCACCAGGGGAACCAGCCCAACGTACTGAGTGGAGTGGTGTGGAGCAGAGCAGAGCAGGGACGAAGCACACACAACACATAGGGGCTGTCCGTGTCCGGGCCAGCACGCCAGGGAAGATTTGTAGCTGGGATTTTCCTCATTCATCAGACTCACTGGTCTGTGTGACAGCTAGCTGAAGCGTGGCTGGGCCTTCATATGGGCCAGAGGGGGCAGGGAGGAAGGGAGTGAGGGAGGAAGGGGGGGAGTACAGGAGTCTCTTATGGCACATGAACATGCTGGAGGCCTGGGACCTCTGACACGACCTATGAGAGTGCTGCAGCAGGGTTAAGTGGCACAGGAGAGAGAGATACTCTCTATCCTTCCTCTCTCTCTGCCTATTTTCCTCTCTTTCTCCAAAGAGAGAAAAAGGACCTTTTCTCCTTTCACTTCACCTCATTACTGGGGGGGGGGGGTAGCCTAGTGGTTAGAGCGTTGGACTAGAAACCGAACGGGTTCAAGATCAAATCCCGGAGCGGGCAAGGTAAATCCCTGTTGCTCTGCCCCTGAACAAGGCAGTTAACCCACTGTTCTTAGTCAGCGCTAGACTGTTTGGTTTATATGTGTGTTGCTCCGTAATCAGGCCTGAGTTTTGTCTGCTGATTGCCTGAGGTCTTCGATGTCACCCTGGGTGATCCTTATCCGTGTGTGTGTGTGTGTGTGTGTGTGTGTGTGTGTGTGTGTGTGTGTTCATGTGCACGTGAGTGTTCGAGCACACGTTCTACGACACTCATAGCAGACCTGTGTTTAAATACTATTTGAAATCTTTAAAAAGCTTAGAGGAAATACATGGAATGACAGCTGGGCATTCTTTGCACTTTTGGGATCGTTCTGTTGGTTGCCATGCAACAGGCTTCTCAATCAAGCACAGTATTTGAAATGATTTCAAATAACACTTGAACCCAGGTTGATTGATGACCCAGTCATTACAGCTGTGTGAAATAGAATGAACCCAGTCAGGTCATCTCCTGTTCATCTAACATCCATCCATTCACAGTCGAAAGACACAGTATGGTAAGTGAATGTGGATCAGGATGTCCTGTATGTGTGTGACAGCGTGTGTGTGTGAGAGAGTTCTTAGTGTGTGTGAGAGAGTTCTTACTGTAACCTGACATGTCTATGTAGAGAGATGCCTGAGTTTTGGAAATTAGTCTTGGAAAGATCTGGAAAGTGGGACACAGCCGTGCCCGTGCCTTGTGAGCATACAGATATGTCCTAGGTCACGGGATATGATGCAGTCACTCTCACCCGAGCACGTAATGGCAACCGATACCTCCACATCAGTGCCAAGCTGTCCCAAATTGCCAAACCGGGAGTAGGTCAAAGTTGCCCCTAACCACTGAGATCAGATGTATTTTCATTCTTATTGATCTGGTTGATCTAGATCTAGATATTAGGACCAACTTTTGGGATCTAACCTTGGACCAACTGGCTCCATTTATATCAGTGAGACAACCATCAGTCTCTCAACAACCCAACACACATCCTTTGGCTTCCCAGACTCGGTTATTGTTTTTTTTTTAGCTGACCTGGGATCTGGGATAGTCTCTTCAGCCATGGAAAAATAGTTTTCGAGTCATTTTCACCTAAACATCTGCTGGAATCACTCAAGGCCAATTGGACTGTCTACAACCTGTTAGATAAACCCAAAGATAGTGGAGACCCTGGTCACGTTACCACAAGGGGGCACTAACATACTGTGCTAGATGGCATAAATCCCTCATTACTTTATTCAGAAGGAAAGGGTTGTAGGCTTCTACATTCACTGGCAATGGTCCATTCACCAGGCAGGTTTCCATTGGCCCAGGTTTATTCGACAAAAGCAATGTCGCAAAAACATTGCGACTTGTTTTATGGAAACGGCAGCTATAGGAGAAACATCATATTTGTCCGACCTGGTGGATTGTTCTTTTGTCAAACTTTATTTATTGGGAAAAAATGAAGATGGAAACTGTATTTTTCAAATAAATTATGATGCCAAATAATTTTGAAGGTTGCAGGGCACGTGATGTCATCACGTAACTATAGACCTCCACTCCAAATGTAATTCTAAATGGCTGCTTGATAAATCTATATATTTTTTTGCAGAACAAGTATTGATTGCCTTGACTTTCAAGAATGCCAGAATTGCTTAGCCTTGCATTTCTGGTTGGCTGGATGCAAGTTTCATCATCCAATTATTTCAGATCCAGGCTTCAGATCCAGTTTCAACATGGTACAGATCGTTCCTGTTTCATATACAATCAATGAATTATGTAGACCAGACCCAGCTGATATAGAATTGGATAGCCACCACATTAAGCAGACAGCAAATGTCAATTTTTTCCCAATGGTAAGCGGCCTGATTGAACCACCTTCATTTATCCACCATCTTTGGCGATACGTTGGCACATGAGAATGATTAGAATATGGCAAATATTAGTCCATTTTTGCATTCTATCCATGCTGCCTTTTGCGGGCTACCTGAGACAGATAGCTGGGAGGGCGTGCAGGCTGTTGCCAATGTATTAATGCGCAATTTGCCCAAATGGATAATGGAAACACTTTAACATCTTCATTTTTATTCGACACCAGGTGTTTGATGACATTCCATTTATTCCGTATCCGCTATCGTGATTCCCATCCCGCCCTGCGAGGTTCCCCACCGATCCAGAAGACTGGGTGACCTCAGTCTCCGAGGCCGACGTGAGTAGGGTCTTTAATTGGGTCAACAATCGCAAGGCCACGGGGCCGGACGGTATCCCAGGGCGCAAGCGCAGAACACCTGGGAGGCATATACACGGTCATGTTCAACCTCTCCTTGTCCCAGTCTGTAATCCCCACGTCTCTTAAACTGACCACCATCATTCCTGTTCCCAAGAACTCGAAGGCTTCATGCCACAGTGACTACCGCCCCGTAGTCAACTTACTGGTAACCACGTTCTTAGTAAGTTCTATTTGACATTAATGGAATGGTCTCTTGGGAAAATTCCTTGCACCTCACGGGAACATTCCTATGAAAACATGAGTTAATGACTGTAACGTCCTGACCAGAGTTCTTATGTGTTTTGCTTGTTTAGTGTTGGTCAGGACGTGAGCTGGGTGGGAATTCTATGTTGTGTGTCTAGTTTGTCTGTTTCTGTGTCCAGTCTAATATGGTTCTCAATCAGAGGCAGCTGTCAATCGTTGTCCCTGATTGAGAATCATATATAGGAGGCTTGTTTTGTGTTGGGATTTTGTGGGTGATTGTTTCCTGTCTCTGTGTTTGTGTTCTGCACCAGATAGGTCTGTATCGGTTTGCCACTTTTGTTATTTTGTATTTGTTTTGTGTTCACAGTAGTTTTGTTCATTAAAGATGTTGAGCACTGGCTACGCTGCGTGTTGGTCCGATCCCTGTTTCACCCCCTCTTCTAGTGAAGAGAGGGAAGGCCGCCGTTACAGAATCACCCACCAAACTAGGACCAAGCAGCGTGGCAACGGGCAGCAGTGACAGCAGCAGCAGCAGCGGGACCTGGAGAAATGGACTTGGGAGGACGTTTTGGACGGCAAGGGTTGCTATACATGGGAGGAGATCCTGGCTGGAAAGGATCGCCTCCCATGGGAACAGCTGGAGGCAGCTAGGAGAGCAGAGGCAACCAGAGAGAGGAACCGGCGTTATGAAGGTACGTGGCTAGCACAGAAACCCGAGAAGAAATCCCAAAAATTTCTTGTGGGGGGGCTAAAGGGTAGTGTGGCGAAGTCAGGTAGGAGACCTGCGCCCACTTCTCATGCTTACCGTGAAGAGCGGGAGTACCGGCAGACACCGTGTTATGCGGAAGAGCGCACAGTGTCTCCTGTACGTGTGCATAGCCCGGTGCGGGTTATTCCACCTCCCCGCACTGGCCGGGCTAGATTGAGCGTTGAGCCAAGTGCCATGAAGCCGGCTCAACATATCTGGCCTCCAGTACGTCTCCTCGGGCCGGTGTACATGGCACCAGCCTTACGCATGGTGTCCCCGGTTCGCCTACACAGCCCAGTGCGGGTTATTCCACCTCCCCGCATTGGTCGGGCTACGGGGAGCATGCAACCAGGTATGGTTGGGCAGGCTCAGTGCTCAAGGGAGCCAGTACGCCTGCACGGTCCGGTATATCCGGCGCCACCTTCCCGCCCCAGCCCAGTACCTCCAGTTCCAGCACCCCGCACTCGCCTTATGGTGCGTGGCCCCAGCCCAGTACCACCAGTGCCTACACCACGCACCAGGCTTCCAGTGCATCTCCAGAGCCCTGTTCCTCCTCCACGCACTCTCCCTATGGTGCGTGTCTCCAGCCCAGTACCTCCAGTTCCGGCACCACGCACCAAGCCTCCAGTGCGTCTCCAGAGCCCTGTACGCACTGTTCCTTCTCCCCGCACTCGCCCTGAGGTGCGTGCCCTCAGCCCGGTACCTCCAGTTCCGGTACCACGCACCAGGCCTATAGTGTGCCTCGAGAGTCCAGTGTGCCCTGTTCCTGTTCCCCGCACTAGCCTTGAGGTGCGTGTCTCCAGTCCGGTACCACCAGTTCCGGCACCACGCACCAGGCCTACTGTGCGCCTCAGCAGGTCAGAGTCGGCCGTCTGCCCAACGCCGCCTGCACTGCTCGTCTGTCCAGCGCCGTCTGAGCCATCCGTCTGCCCAGCGCCGTCTGAGCCATCTGCCTGCCCAGCGCTATCTGAACCATCCGTCTGCCCAGCGCCATCTGAGCCATCCGTCTGCCCAGCGCCATCCGAGCCATCCGTCTGCCCAGCGCCATCTGAGCCATCCGTCTGCCCAGCGCCATCTGAGCCATCCGTCTGCCCAGCGCCATCTGAGCCATCCGTCTGCCCAGCGCCATCTGAGCCATCCGTCTGCCCAGCGCCGTCTGAGCCGTCCGTCTGCCCCGAGCCGTCAGAGCCGTTCGTCAGTCAGGAGCCGCTAGAGCCGTCCGTCAGTCAGGAGGAGCCGCCAGAGCCGCCAGCCAGTCAGGAGCCGCCAGAGCCGCCAGCCAGTCAGGAGCCGCCAGCCAGTCAGGAGCCGCCAGAGCCGCCAGTCAGTCAGGAGCCGCCAGAGCCGCCAGCCAGTCAGGAGCCGCCAGAGCCGCCAGCCAGTCAGGAGCTGCCTTCCAGTCATGAGCTGCCCTCCAGTCATGAGCTGCCTTCCAGTCATGAGCTGCCCTTCAGTCATGAGCTGCCCTCCAGTCATGAGCTGCCCTCCAGTCATGAGCTGCCCTCCAGTCATGAGCTGCCCTCCAGTCATGAGCTGCCCCTCAGCCCGGAGCTGCCATTAGTCCGGAGCTGCCCTTCAGTCCAGAGCTGCCTCTCTGTCCGGAGCTGCCCTTCAGTCCGGAGCTGCCCCTCTGTCCTGGGCTACCTCTCTGTCCTGAGCTACCTCTCTGTCCTGAGCTACCTCTCTGTCCTGAGCTACCTCTCTGTCCTGAGCTACCTCTCTGTCCTGAGCTGTCTCCTAAATCATGTGGGGGCCTTGGGGAGGATTCCTAGGCCAAGGTCGGGGGCGAGGGTCGCCACTCAAAGGATGCTAAGGAGGGGGACAAAGACAGTGGTGGAGTGGTGTCCTCGTCCTGCGCCGGAGCCGCCACCGCGGACAGATGCCCACCCAGACCCTCCTCTTGAGTTTTAGGGGTGCGTTCGGAGTCCGCACCTCAGGAGGGGGGTGCTGTAACGTCCTGACCAGAGTTCTTGCTTGTTTAGTGTTGGTCAGGACGTGAGCTGGGTGGGAATTCTATGTTGTGTGTCTAGTTTGTCTGTTTCTGTGTCCAGCCTAATATGGTTCTCAATCAGAGGCAGCTGTCAATCGTTGTCCCTGATTGAGAATCATATATAGGAGGCTTGTTTTGTGTTGGGATTTTGTGGGTGATTGTTTCCTGTCTCTGTGTTTGTGTTCTGCACCAGATAGGTCTGTATCGGTTTGACACTTTTGTTATTTTGTGTTTAGTGTTCACAGTAGTTTTGTTAATTAAACATGTTGAGCACTGGCTACGCTGCGTGTTGGTCCGATCCCTGTTCCACCCCCTCTTCTAGTGAAGAGAGGGAAGGCCGCCGTTACAATGACCTAACAAAGCTCTTAAGGAAACGTTCTCTAAAGTTTTGGGAACGTTTATAGCTAGCTAGGCAGAGGAGTGTTATATTTCTCTGTGTTTCTACTATCTCTGTGACCCTCACTGTCTCTTTCCTTATGACACACTCCCTCCCTTTTTTTGTCGACTGAATATAGCCAAGAGGACAGTTAGAAGGCTGATATTAGCCTGTTTTTGCTTTGGAGTGTATATTGTATATATATATTGATATTGTGTTCTAGGTGTTTTGACCCAGTTAATCAAATGAAATCATTTAGTGAGAGAGTCTGGCTATGATTCATAGTTGGGGTTCTTAAAGGGGCTCTTTAGATGAGAATTCAGACCTCCTTGAAGTGGCGAGAGAGGAATGGCATCCAGACCTCAAAATTACCAGGATGTAGCTGGTTTATGTGCTGCAATATGAGTCAGAAAACACTAAGCCCCTCTAACCACACTCACCACATTAAACGAGTGTGTGTGTGTGTGTGTGTGTGTGTGTGTGTGTGTGTGTGTGTGTGTGTGTGTGTGTGTGTGTGTGTGTGTGTGTGTGTGTGTGTGTGTGTGTGTGTGTGTGTGTCCGTGTGTGTGTCCGTGTGTGTGTGGATGCAGATGCATGCATTGGTATCCATGTCTATGAATGCATATCCATTTCCCAGATACTGATCTGTCTAGGTACATTTTCATCATCTTCCTCCTTCATCCGTTGTCAGCCAGCAGAGCATGACAAGGCAGTGTGGCCCTAAGTCCCTGGGTCGCGGAAGGAAGGGAACATAACACGTTCTCCTGTTACCCTCCCTCAAATACATAGCATCCCTCAGGTTCCACTATGTTTTGAAATAGAAGCCCCTGTCGACTAAAGGTAATGTTAGCTTTTGAAAGGACCCAAGAAATCTTAATTGGACTATTTGGGAAGGTTGGGTGGGGAATATGGGGAATCAATCAATCAAACGTATTTTAATATAAAGCCCTTTTACATCAGCAGTTGTCATAAAGGGATTTACTGTACAGCAACCCAGCCTAGACCCCGAACAGCAAGCAAAGATGAAGCGTAGGGTGTGTGGACCATGACTTTAGCCCGAGTAGAAGTAGCCACATTCAGATGTCAACAGGGGCTTTATTAGCATTGAGTCTTTGTCTGTGAGTCTGTATCTCTACTGTATGTTACACAGTAAACTCAAGAGGGAAACTCCCTCACATCCACTGTATCTTTTCCCCTCCCAAACCCCCCCACTGGGAAAAATCAACAAGAAGAAATTAATTCTCTCTCTCTCTCTCTCTCTCTCTCTCTCTCTCTCTCTCTCTCGCCAGCCAGGTGGGATCTGCGGCGGCCAGCGTAAGGTGTGTGTGTGATCAAACACACCTGTGTCAATGTCAGCAGACAAACACCTGCTGACCGGCCCGGTCCCCCTCTGTCAGTGTAACGACGGTAGCTGGCCAAAGCACACACTGACAATGACCCAGCAGCCTGCCATCTGATGCCTGGCCAACTGAAATGACTGAACATGTGTCTCTGTCTTTTGGCGGGAGCTAAGGGGAGAGAAGTACCTGTTGGATGTGTGCGTGGTAGGGGTTCTGCCTGTCCATCCACGTCATCGCCGCCCGGGGAACAGTAGGTTAACTGCCTTGCTCAGGGGCAGAACGACAGATTTTTACATTGTCAGATCCAGCGACCTTTTGGTTACTGGCACAACGCTCCTACCCACCAGGCTACCCTACCTGTGCGTGGTAGGGGTTATGCCTGTCCGTTTGTTTTTTATGTATATATTTTATTATCCATTGATTAGAACCTACATTCGTTTTCTGCCTTTCCCAACTCCCCCAGGTATACAGACACGTAGAGAGGAACAGGGTCAGCCGCATTGTAGCGTCCCCGAATGGAGAGCAATTGCTTGGGGTTAAATGTCTTGCTTCAAGGAACAACGACAAGATATCTTACATGGGATTAGAGACCAGCAGTTTTCCACCTGCCAGTTCAGTTCCATTCTTATGTCGCCCGGCCCCGGGGCTTGAACCAGCAACCTTCCGGCTGCTGCCCCAAATCTATTAGACTGTGTGTTCATTGCAGCCTTGCACTCTGCCTGCTCTGCCCCCTAGTGCATTATGTCACGGGGGCATCCTCTGTATGGTTTTGTGAGTGTGTGTACATGTGGACACGTGTTTTCATGCATGCAGACATCCTGTCAGCGGTATGCAGACATCCTGTCAGCGGCCACTGTGAAGGAATCTCGATTCAGCAGCGGTGAGCCCCCCCCCCCCCCTCCCCCCATTTCCAACCCCTCTTCCATACAGCTTTCACCCTCTGGACAGCAGAGACAGCTGAGGAAGATATTATGGAGTTTGTGTCTGTTGCATCAAACACAGTGGAACAAAACACATTAGCACTTTTCCCCTACAAGCCCCAATGTCCTCCTACAGAGAGGCTTTTTGTACGGTTTGCTCTTCTCTTCTCGATGTCTCTCCAGTTGAGCTGCACTCTTTTCATATCACAGACTATGCATCCCAAATGCCCCACTATTCCCTTTGTGGATGCAGGTAGGGTGTTTGTTACTGCAGTGGCCTATAGAGGGGAACTTCTCACATGGGCAGGTTATCAGGCGAACGTAATCTGAAGTGCAATGGGAATGAATGGGAACAAGGGAGAGTTCAACTACTGCAGGATACAGAGGACAATGGAAGCCGCACGCCCCTCCTTTGTATGTCTGTTGAAGTTGTTTGAAGAAGTGGGCAGCATAGAAAGGGTAAGAATGAGATTAAAGGGGCTGCATACAGTGAATACATTGAATGTGTACAGTCGCAATCAACGCCTTGCTAGTTACTAGTAACAATCAGAGGAGATACTGGGAGGGAGACGTTGATGCTATGAGTTGCAGGAGGTTTGTGTTTCTTGGAAGGATCAACATATTATGGTTCCTATGGATTGAGTTGAATGGAAGAAATTGCATCCAACCACTGATGCAGAGTCAGATACAGTATGTGTCATCCCCTTAATGTTTGCTATTGGAATAGGGGCAACGTGGTCCGAGATCTGTGGTTAAGGCGGTGGCCTAGCATTGTATTGCTAGTCCACATCATCATCCATCATAAAGACATGCTTATTAATAGTTCACTCTCGGTTTTGGATTTTTGAGCTCAACGTTGGTCTAGAGTGGGAGAGTGAATCTGTGTGGGTGAATGGCTAAGGGAGTCATTCCAGCCAAGGGCTTCAGCCTAGGGCCGGGCAGCCGTGGAGCAATGACGTTTCCAGGCCATGGTTTGTATAAGGTTAGGTTATTGAAGGGGCATGGCAGCATGACTTACTGTAATCTGTAATGTATTGTGGGAGGACAGCACACAGTCGTGTTTGGGTAATCTATTGTGGGCGGCTGGGCTGTGTGTGTGATAGTGGTGTGTGGGTGTGGGTGGATAGTCTATTAAGGCCCTTGCGAAAGGACAAACACGTTTGCTGAGTGTTAATCATTGTGTGAGTCAGCTCATGGTTTACGCCAGCTCCTGGTCTCTCTGGCCGTGGCTATCTTCATTAGAGACAACTAGAGCCACAGGACAATGGATTCACTGTTTATTCACTTATACTGTGGGCCTGGTGAATCACTCTGTTTCTCTTTCGTTCTCTCTATTTTTTTCTCTGCCACCATTCTTTGTCTTCTTTCAACTCAACTCGTTTCCCATCAAAACCGCAAGAGCACAACTGCAGAACTTTTGGTTTTCCTCTACCTACTCCCTTTCCCTCTCCTTCTTTGCTTCTCTCCCCCTCTTTTGTTGCAGTACATTTCTTGGTATAGTGGTTACAGTGTCAGAGCTCTTCCGTTTCAACCTGAAAACATTTCAACTCTGTATGAACTGAGTGGTCGTAAATCGAATTATGCCGAGACACGCTAACATTACTGAATCACCTATACTGTAACTGTGTGTATGTTTGTGTATGTTTGTGTATGTTTGTGTGTGAGTGTGTGTGATTGTGTGTGTGTGTTTGTTAAATCTGATTACGCTGAGACACGCTAACATTACTAAACTACCTATACTGTAACTGTGTGTGTGTGTGTGTATGCGTGTGGTTAGACCGCAGCCAGTGGCTGGACCACTGGCGTAACGCAGTTTCTCTGGACCCCAGCAAGGTCGGAGTTTGCCATTTTTAGATTGCTGGCAGGTGGCAGTAATGTAATTACTTGTTCAGTAATTAAAGTTGGAAATTCTAATATTACAGAGTGTGAAATAAATGTTCGATGCATCAGCATACTAATCAGCTACCAATAGATGTTTTAATAATAAACAACTATCCTGTATAGGCTATCTGAACCTGCATGACATGAGCCATCCTTATGCTCTCTCCCAGCTTGGATAGAATAGCCTGGTCTCATAGACTAGACGTAACATAGTAAAGCTAAATCCGGGGCACTCAAATTGGTGTGATATGTTAAGTTTGGTATTGTTACATAAGACAGAAGGTTACTTAATGCAAAAACTAAGTAGGATGGGTAAGCATATAACGAAACGTCTAGCAACCCGAAGGTTGTGTGTTCAAATCTCATCAGGGACAAATTTTGCATTTGAGCTAATTAGCAACTTTGCAACTTCTTCCTACTTTGCAAACATTTAGTGCCTAACCCCAACCTTAAAGTTATACTTCGGGATCTTGAGGGCTTGTTAACACTTAGAGTCAGATGAACTCGTGGATACCATTTTATGTCTCTGCGTGCAGTTTGAAGGATGTTGCAAACTAGCGCTAGCATTCTAGCAGACACCCATAGACTTCAAGCCATTGCGCTAACACTAGTTAGCATTGGCTCGCGAAACGACCTCTAACTTCCTTCATACTGGACAAAGAGACAAAAAATGGTATCCACGAGTTCATCTGACTCTGAGAAAGTAGATAAAAGGGGCTCATTGCAAAAATCCCAAAGTATCCCTGTAAACATTTAACCTAGCCCTAACCTTAACCCTAACCTTTAACCTTAACCCCTAGCTAGCCACCTAACTTACATTAGCATTAACCACCTAGCCACCTAGCTAATGTCAGCCACAACAATTTGGAATCCGTAACATATCATACATTTTGCAATTCGTATCATATCATACAGATTGTAATTCGTTACATACACTATATATGCAAAAGTATGTGGACACCCCTTCAATTTAGTGTATTCGGCTATTTCAGCCACACAGCCATGCAATCTCCATAGGAACATTGACAGTAGAATGGTCTTACTGAAGAGCACAGTAACTTTCAACATGGCACCATCATAGGATGCCACCTTTTCAACAAGTCAGTTTGTCAAATTCCTGCCCTGCTAGTTGTGAAGTGGAAACATCTAGGAGCAATAACAGCTCAGCGTCGAATTGGTAGGCCACACAAGCTCACAGAATGGCACCGCCGAGTGCACATAGGCATATAGGCACGTAAAAATCGTCTGTCCTCGGTTGCAACACTCACTACCGAGTTCCAAACTGCCTATGGAAGCAACTTCAGCACAAGAACTGTTCGTCAGGAGCTTCATTAAATGGTTTTTTTATGGCCGAGCAGCCGCACACAAGCCTCAGATCACCATGCGCAATGCCAAGCGTCAGCTGGAGTGGTCTAAAGCTTGTCGCCATTCAACTCTGGAACAGTGGAAATGTGTTCTCTGGAGTGATGACTCACGCATTACCATCTGGCAGTCCGACGGACAAATCTGGGTTTAGCGGATACCAGGAGAATGCTACCTTGCCCAATGCATAGTGCCAACTGTAAAGTTTGGTGGAGGAGCAATAATGTTCTGGGGCTGTTTGTCATGGTTCAGGCTTGGCCCCTTAGTTCTAGTGAGGGAAAATCTTGACGGTACCGCATACAATGACATTGTAGACGGTTCTGTGTTTCTAACTTCGTGGCAACAGTTTAAGGAAGAACCTTTCCTGTTTCAGCATGACAATGTGCAAAAATAAATGGTTTGTCGAGATCGGTGTGGAAGAACTTGACCGGCCTGCATAGAGCCCTGACATCAACCCCATCTAACACCTTTGGGATAAATTGGAACGCCGATTTTGGAATGAGATGTTCGACGAGCAGGTGTCCACATATCTGTGGTCATGTAGTGTATAACGCTAATATAGTTCTCTAATACACTCCCTCACATAATCACCCCGTGTCCACATACTTTTGTCATGGGGTGTATCATGAAATAGGTGACGGACATCTACAAATTAATACATACCATACGAAACTTATACGAATTTGGATATTATTCCGAATTTACATTTACTATGTCAAGTCTACCCCTGAGTCCAGGTTGGATATAAAATGGTGCGTTTAATACCAAATAATAAAGTAATTGCACCCACAAAACACTAGATTACTAGGGATTGTTTCATTATTCGGTGTACTTTCGATAGCTATATACCGTATATAGCTGCTATTTATACACTTTTTTTTAAATAAAAATTACACATCAAATAGCCTAGCAATGAGGAAAAAAGTAGTTGGCTTGAAGATAAATTCAGCCACTATTTAATTTGTCTGGCTAATAGCCTATACAAATGGGCTGCAATATTCAAGGTCAATTAAATTAAAATCAACTTGAGAAACTCCCCTGGTCTCCTGAAACCCTCCCTTTTTGTGTGCCAATGTTTTCACCACGGCCTGTAGATCCAGGTTGTGGCCCCGATAGTTACTGAGTACTGCCAACCAAGACAGTCTTCCTGAGACATTGTGCATTATATGTCCATTATATGCATTTAAACGTAGTCTTGAATGATTCATGCCAAAATATACCAGAGATATTGTAAGCACACAACTCAAACACTGGTTCAGTGTTTGAGCGAAATTCGCAAACCGCTTTTTTTGTACAAGCCTTCAAGAACTGTTGTCCTCTAAAGATGATCGTCTGTTAGCATCTGCCAATTTATTGGCTGTCCAGTATCCAGACGACCTGTCCCCAGATCTTCCTATACAGTATATCTCTTTCTGTAATGTGTTGAGACCGACAATTAAGGAGAATGAGAAGCTCAATTAAAGGTGTTGTAGAACTGCTGTATTTGAAGCACCGCCCCCTACAGTTTCCCTCATGTTACTACGGCAATCAAGCTGTTTTTACCATCCTCTAACTGTCGCTTCTGCAGAGAGGCCGTTTTCTAAACTGAAACTCATAAAGAACTACCTAAGAAGCATTGGGCTCTTGGTCTGATATGCACTTTTGAACAACTGAGTTAGCTCCACTCATTGCACTAGTGCCGTCGTAGCCTTGTCCACGGCATTTGTTCAAGCCCTGATGTTCAAGCCCCCCCCCCCCCCCCCCCCCTCCCATACCGGTGCGTGAGCTCGAATGTCTGGTTCACCTGTCCCTGTGGATCAGAGCTGTGGGTCAGGCCAGGGGCCAGGCAGAACGGTAACAGGGGGGTGTGGGGGTGCCTCTCCTGGGACCCGATCTCTACATGCAGGGCGTAACGGGGATCAAAGAGCCACTTACACCCCTGGCTCCCATGGGCCGTGTACCCCTGTACCCCTCCCTCCCCTACCTCACCCTCCTCCTACCAGCATCAAAGCAGGAAGACAGGTGGGGATCCAGGGCTGCAGTACGTGGCGATTCACAGTTAGCTGTAGCTATCTGACTGCCCACAATAAAAATGAAGAGAGACTTCCTCTTTTCCAACCACAGCTTCCCCACTGAAAAGCCCCCTTACATACCGTTTAACCCCCTCATTCATTCAACAGACAAGTCACAAGACTCCCTCCCCCTCTCCCCACACCCACATATCTCCAGCGATAGTAAACAGGTGGGGTTTGCATGCCATTCTGCTAGCTCCCATATACAAGGAGAGCAGAGGTTGCATTGGCAAGGAAACAATCTGTCATGGTCTCAATAGTGTTCATTACTAGTCAACAACATAATTGCGTACGTACACATGTGGATGTGCCGGGTTCATCTACCAAAAACATGAAGTTGGCCAGGTGTTAGCAGGAAGTGAGGTCATAGGTGAGGTACCATTTGTTGTGAACCTACTTTAGAAGTGGGATCCTTTGGAGTTGACACAAAGTGCATTGTGTCTTTTGGAGGGCCTTAAAGGAAAAGCCTATCTTAAGTCTGATGAAGGGAGAATAATCACAGAGTTAACGTCCCAAAGAGGCAGGGGAAAAGAATAGAGAAATTAGATGAAAATAAATATATGTCGTACTATCTATCTAGCACTACTGAGTCTATCCCACCCATTCTGCATTGCCATTCCTTACTCCTCTTCCCACATGACTCTGTTACCTTTACTCCCACTGGGAAATTGCAGGCTCACCAATCACGAAGCATGTCTCGCACAAACCTACCAATCACAGGTCTACTGGGCTGACGCCGTGCATGGTGGTTGGTTAAAGGTGGTGATGTTCTCCTGCAGCCTGTACTTAGGGCCCTGGAAACAGGAGGTCAGCCATCATGGCGCTCAACGTAACCTCTCCGAGCCAGAGAAGCTAGGTTTCAAGATGTACCATATGTATTTCAATTCCACACTCACTCTCTTATACTAACCAGAACCTATTTCCGTAGTAGCAATCTGAAGATGCATACAGCAAACTTATGTTATATACTATACAGGATAAATGAAAAGTTGGTAATTCTAAGGTATAGAATGTATGTAGCATTCGTTCCAGAACTCTGTGTGCCAGGTGTCAGATTTTACAGTGAGCGACTTAAAATAGGAATCCCAGACTTCAGAATATGATGCTGCCACTAACTATGAGTTGACAGAGTAGTTTTTCCAAGCAGTGCTGAGTATGACACGCATCTTTAGGAATGAGAGGCTGCTGGGTGTTAGCAAATTGTATATCTACTTTCATGATCTATACAGTACCTTTTCACAGCGTCGTTTAGCATCTGTTGCCTCACAACCAGTCTTTAGGTGATTAAAGAGTGTTTAGAGTGAACTGTTATTATTTGAGAGCAGTCAGTTCCATCAATGGGTGTGTGTGTGTGTGTGTGTGTGTGCGTGTGCCAACAGAATGTGTGTGTGTGTGTGTGTCGATGTAGTGCGTGTGTTTTTTTTTTTTTCACTGGACTGGAATCTACCGCCTCATGGCGAGGACGTGGTGTCGTGGTGTCTGTCTAATCACTGTGTTTAAGGTTGTGTGATCACAGGCCTGGGCCTCCCAGTCGAGTTGACGGAGACACCTACAGCTGGCTCTAACCCTTACACCTCCCCAACAGACACCTACACACACCTACACAAACACAAACACACACACCTACACAAACACAAACACACACGCAGGGCAGCAGACAGACAACAGAGACCAAACAAAAAGACCAGAGACATGTATCTTACTCTGGAAAAGTTGCTATTAGCAAAATGATCACACTTTCAATTATGATAAATGATTTGTGTTTTTCTCTCTCCTGTTAGTGTTGCTAAAAGTGGTCCATAAGTACAGGCAGTGAAATACTTGGATCCTTTTGTGTGACTCTGAGCGGGCTGGATTATGTTAGAGAAGTGGACCGAGTGTGTGCGGGGTTTACTTTGTTTAAGAGTGGGTCAAAGGGGAAAGTGTTTGTGTATGTGTGAGTTTCTAAGTGGGTTGGAGAATGGGAGCAGCTTGACTCAGTATGAAAACATAAAAATAGTCAACTATACTGAGCAAAGTATGATGCAGAGAGATTATTTGATTTGATTTGATTAGTCTCTCTGCATCATACTTTGGTCAGTATAGTTGACTATTTTTTTTTATAGTTTACTATTTTAATGTGACTGACGCTTTGGACAGTCAGATATGGAAGCTATACCATAAGCAAAGTGTTGTTCCAGGTGAGACAGCAGTGGAATATTAGTCTGTGGTGAAGGGAAGTTTGGGGGTCAGACGTGACGACCTAGGAGCGTTTGTGTAGGGGGAGGGGCTTAGTCAGGTCAAAGGTGAAATCATGGAATAAAGGAGTGCATTCAGGGAGTAGTAGGTATTGTTTGATGTTTACAGATGTGTCTTTGGGCATGTAGTAGAGTGTCTGTGAGGACTGAATGAGAAGCGGGAGACCTGCGATGTGTGCAAGTGTGCTTTTGGTTTGCTGACGCGCGCTGCGTATCCCTGCCTGCATGTGTGTGCGTTTGTGTAAATGCATGCCTGCGCTTGTTTGTGTGTGTCCAGAGGTGCTGTGGTGAAAGTGAGATAACCCTTGCCCTCCCGTCAGAGCTCTGGTGGGCTGACGTGTCACTCCAACGTTGCAGCGCTGCAGCCAGGCTATGAAAGGAGTGGTGAGTGACTGGAGTCTGGAGAATATCACTGGTACACACACACACACACACACTTGCTTAGCACATGCACAAGTCATGATGAAGGCGGCCATTTTAGTCCCACTGGGCACAGACGTCAATTCAACGTCGATTCCACGTTGGTTCAACGTAACTTCATTGAAATGCCGTGGAAACAACGTTGATGAAACCAGTCTGTGGTTTTTTAGCCTCGTGTAAGAGCGTATACTCCGTGAACCGAACATGATACAGACAACATCTTGGTGTCGTTACACTCCTAACACATGGACCATTTCCAGGTTCTGAAATACACATGTTCACATTATTCAGCATTACAAATATGAATATGAATATCTCAAAACTACTCATTCAGACGATGTTCATTGAAAGACGTATTGTTTGGAACAATATACTCGACAAGTACATCACATTTCCAGAGTGGGCTTTCTGCTCCTTCTGAAGTTCTGATACATTTTATGAGCACCACCAACACAGTGCATGGTAAATGTATTCAAAAGGAACTCCTTCCGCTGGTGATTTCAGGGGGAGTTGGGATATGAAAAATCATATTTCAATTTACATATGCGTATAGTAAACACTTGTACATTGTTATGATTGTTATTATTTGCTGAATAAGCAATCCTAAAACCGGGCTGTGATTTGTTAATGACCTCTAATGTCAAGTGCTATGTTTAAAATGGGACATGTCATTAAAATGATAGAGCCCACACTGTTTAAAGAGTATATTGTTCCGAACAATATGTATAGTATGTCTAAAACTAAGCTAAATCAAAAAGGTTGGTTTTTAGATATTCCTATTGATAGTTTTAAAATGTAATACGTTTAAGTGAAAATGTGTATTTCAGAATCCAGACATACTCCTTTAGAGCACACTAAAAGGAGTATAATGACACCAAGATGTCTGTATCATGTACGGGGTCCGAAAATGGCCACTTCCATCATGATTTAAAAATACATACAGTTGAAGTAGGAAGTTTACACACACACTTAGGTTGGAGTCATTAAAACTTGTTTTTCAACCACTCCACAAATTTCTTGTTATTAACAAACTATACTTTCGGCAAGTCGGATAGGACATCTAATTTGTGCATGACACAAGTCATTTTTCCAACAATTGTTTACAGACAGATTATTTCACTTATAATTCACTGTATCACAATTCCAGTGGGTCAGAAGTTTACATACACTAAGTTGACTGTGCCTTTAAACAGCTTGGATAATTCCAGAGAATTATGTAATGGCTTTAGAAGCTTCTGATAGGGTAACTGACATAATTTGAGTCAATTGGAGGTGTACCTGTGGATGTATTTCAAGGCCTACCTTCAGTGCCTCTTTGCTTGACATCATGGGAAAATCAAAAGAAATCAGCCAAGACCTCAGAAAAAAAATGTAGACCTCCACAAGTCCGGTTCATCCTTGGGAGCAATTTCCAAATGCCTGAAGGTACCACGTTCATCTGTACAAACAATAGTACGCAAGTATAAACACCATGGGACCACGCAGCCGTCATACTGCTCAGGAAGGAGACGCATTCTGTCTCCTAGAGATAAACGTACTTTGGTGCGAAAAGTGTAAATCAATCCTAGAACAACAGCAAAGGACCTTGTGAAGATGCCGGAGGAAACAGGTACAAAAGTGTCTATATCCACAGTAAAACTGTGTCCTATATCAACATAATCTTAAAGACCGCTCAGCAAGGAAGAAGCCACTGCTCTAAAAACACCATAAAAAAGCCAGACTATGGTTTGCAACTGCACATGGGGACAAAGATCATACTTTTTGTAGAAATGGCCTCTGGTCTGATGAAACATAAATAGAACTGTTTGGCCACAATGACCATCGTTATGTTTGGAGGAAAAATGGGGAGGCTTGCAAGCTGAAGAACACTATCAAAAACGTGAAGCACAGGGGTGGCAGCATCATGTTGTGGGGGTGCTTTGCTGCAGGAGGGACTGGTGCAATTCACAAAATAGATGGCATCATGAGGTAGGAAAAAGATGTGGCTATAATGAAGCAACATCTCAAGACATCAGTCAGGAAGTTAAAGCTTGGTCGCAAATGGGTCTTCCAAATGGACAATGACCTCAAGAATACTTCCAAAGAAGTGGCAAAATGGCTCAAGGACAACAAAGTCAAGGTATTGGAATGGCCATCACAAAGCCCTGACCTTTAGAAAGTTTGTGCTCAGAGCTGGAAAAGCGTGTGTGAGCAAGGGGCCCTGCAAACCTAACTCAGTTAAATCAGCTCTGTCAGGAGGAATGGACCAACATTCACCCAACTCTTTGTGGGAAGCTTGTGGAAGGCTACCCAAAACGTTTGACCCAAGTTAAACAATTTAAAGGCAATGCTACCAAAAACTAATTGAGTGTATGTAAACTTCTGACCCACTGGGAATGTGATGAAAGAAATAAAAGCTGAAATAAATCATTCTCTCTACTATTAGTCTGACATGTCACATTCTTAAAATAAAGTGGTGATCCTAACTGACCTAAGACAGGGCATTTTTACTTGGATTAAATGTCAGGAATTGTGAAAAAATTAGATTAAATGTATTTGGCTAAGGTATGCGTAAACTTCTAACTTCAACTGTATGTACAGTACAAATGTAAAAAGCATTTCAAGCATCCTTCCTCTCAAATAAATGTCTGTGAGAATTGCCAAAACAATCGGGGATACCTGAGATCGCTAACGGGCACAGAGGCTGAGCTGCTTCCAGACACATGTGCTGCTCACACAGCCTCACACAGAGGACTGACTGTTACAGAGTTATGGGCTAGTTCAGAACGAGCTGCACTGAGAGTACTTTCCTTAGATTTTTCTATTTGGTGTCTTCTGTGGGGCCTTATGAAAATGTCTTACATCAAGCTGTCTCCCTTTCTCTCTTTGTCTTTCAATCTCTCTTCTTTCAATCTTTCTCTCCTTGTTTCTCACTCACTCGCACGCACGCACGCAAGCACCCACACAGTGGGTGCTCCAGTCCAGAGTGATTTCTGGTTCCCAGCTTAGTGAGCAGTATGGCACAGTTCCTCCCCTCCTCCGGTTGTTGTTATTTTTATGACTCAGTCACATCACCGTCTGTCTGTGTCAGTAGAAACCCAACGGATTTACACACACACACACACACACGCACACGCACACACACACACACTTGATTTACACATCGCTCGGTGGTGTGTGCTAATAAAGCAGACTGGAACTTGTGGCTGGGATAGAGTCATCACATTCAGCACGTAGGCTTGACCGCAAGTGGAACGTAGGGGTGGTCTCCTGTGATGTTTGTTGTACCCTCTAGAAACAACAAACATCAACGCTGGCTCTCTCCCAGAGACAAAGGGGGAGTTTAACTATAGCTCACTGGACATTCTGGACACCTTGTCATTGTAGCTGGAGCAACAAAACCATCTTGTCAGTCTGCCGCTATGATAAACACTGAATGTGACTCAGTGTGTGATTAATGCCCTAGACCCGATTTCCCAAAAGGATACGTTCATCGTTAAAACCTTTGTAGGAGTATGGTTAAATATCCAAGCTGTTTCCCAAAATGCTAGTAATCTAACAGCTAAATGCGTCGTCAGAAACTTGTTTTGCCCTCCTGCGTCACCTTATACACAGAAGATCTCCGCTAAACATATAATCACATGGTTTATCCATCTCTCTGTGACAGCTGATAACTTCAGAACAAAGTTGACTACAAATACAAAGTTGCCAATGTCTTTGCAATTGATACAAACAAGCAACTTATAAAAAAATATTCTTCAAATTAAAACTGATATGATGACATTCAAATATAAACAGTAGCCTATAGGCCTATTTCAATCATATGGAAATACATTTCATGTTCAATCAATTGAGTTCTATTTTGCTGTTGTAGTCTGTAATTTGTCTTAATACAGTATATTGTATGATGTGTAACCTAACATGTACGCAATGATGTGTCAAATCGGTGATTTTGTGCATATTAATAACCTTTTCTCAATAGGGGGTGCTGTTGGCACTTTGTAATAATTTCGTTCCCAAATTAAACTGCCTCGTACTCAATTCTTGCTCGTACAATATGCATATTATTATTACTATTGGATAGAAAACACTCTAGTCTCTAAAACCGTTTGAATTATATCTGTGAGTAAAACAGAACTGGAGTTAGAGCAATTTTCCTATGAGGATGTGAGAATGCTGAAATCTGCCTGTTGTTCTGAGGTCCCTTTATAAATTTGCCTGTCTTCCATTGGTTGAGATGCACTGCATACGGCTTCCCCTGGATGTCAGCGAATAGTGAGAATTGAAATGGTGTTGCTAGGCAGATCTGAGAGCTTATAAATGGGCTGGCAACGTGGGGTCCGTCCTTTCTTCTCTTCGCCATGACGCAAAAAGGACCTCTGGATGTCGTTCTAGAAAGCTCCCGGGATAGCCCTTAGATATATCTGGCTCTGTTTTTATTCGATATAGGTGTTAAAGACATCATAATGTTGTTATTTTAAACCAAGTTATATCAGTTTATATCAGTATATTGCGATTTTCGGATATTTATTAGTGCTGCGTTTTAGTGAGTTGGACACGTCTTTGCCACATGGCTAATGTTTACTGTTAATTCCAACGGTGAAGACGACAATCTACAACCGAGCAACGATTCTTTTGGAAAAAGGACAACTTGCCCAAGATTCTGATGGGAGTTCATCAAAAAGTAAGAACTATTTATGATGTTAATTCGTTGTTCTGTTGAAAAATGTTAAACTCATATTCCGCCATTAATCTCGGTGCGGTCTCGCTTTAACGCACGCTGTATGCCGTAGTAACGTTAATTTAAAAAATATAACACAGCGATTGCATTAAGAACTAATGTATCTTTCATTTGCTGTCCAACCTGTATTTTTTAGTCAAGTTTAGGATTAGTTACTGATTAGATTAGGTGCCTCTCCCAAGATTTCTCCCGACATATTGTTGGCAGCTTGGCTACTTTTCTCATTGTATAACCACGATTTGTGCCGCTAAATATGCACATTTTCGAACAAACTCTATATGTCTTGTGTAATATGATGTTATAGGACTGTCATCTGATGAAGTTTTGAGAAGGTTAGTGAAAAATGTAATATCTTTTGCTGGTTTATTCGCTATCGCTAACGTGCATGAATCAATGCTGCTGTGTGGTTGGCTATTGTAGTAAGCTAATATAATGCTATATTGTGTTTTCGCTGTAAAACACTTAAAAAATCTGAAATATTGGCTGGATTCACAAGATCTTTGTCTTTCATTTGCTGTACGCTGTGTATTTTTCAGAAATGTTTTATAATGAGTATTTAGGTAATACACGATGGTCTCTGTAGTTATTCTAGTTGCTTTGGTGAGAGTTGTGATGGTGGCTGCAATGGTAAACTATGATTTATACCTGAAATATGCACTTTTTTCTAACAAAACATATGCTATACAATAAATATGTTATCAGACTGTCATCTGATGAAGTTGTTTCTTGGTTAGTGACTATTTATATCTTTATTTGGTCGAACTTGTGATAGCTACCTATGCAGGAAAAAACTGGTGGGAAAAAAGTTGTGTCTTTTGCTATCGTGGTTAGCTAATAGATTTACATATTGTGTCTTCCCTGTAAAACATTTAAAAAATCAGAAATTATGGCTGGATTCACAAGATGTGTATCTTTCATCTGGTGTCTTGGACTTGTGATTTAATGATATTTAGATGCTAGTATTTACTTGTGACGCTATGCTAGGCTATGCTAGTCAGCTTTTTTACTGATGGGGGTGCTCCCGGATCCGGCATTGTGATGAAGTAGAAGTTAATTGCATTAGATTACCCCGCCTCGACATTTGCAGCTGTAGATGGTAATATCTTTGTAGGAGCTGATCCGTCGTCAGTATTTTGAAATAATGATAATGTTAAGGAAATATTTAAAGGGAGAACACTGATTCCAGAGCAGCGCTCCCTTTCTTTCGATCCTATCAGTATCGACACATGCTCCAACGACACACTCTAGCGAAAGTTCTTAATGCGTGGTGTTTTGGGAAACGCATTTTACAGCTTCAGCCATTGTGGAAAATATGCATCGTAAAACATTGGTAAACTATCGGTTAACCGGCCCTGGCCAATTTCAACTGACCAGTTTGAAGGGATACTGCAGGATTTTGGAGAGGAAGCCGTTCATCTACTTCCCCGGAGTCAGATGAACTTGTGGATACAATTTTTATGTCTCTGCGCGCAGTTTGAAGGAAGTTGCTAATCAGCACTAGCGCAATTCCTAACTAGGGCCTCATTGCCAAAATCCCGAAGTATCCCTTTAAACTTACTAATGTAACCTGATGCGCAGTGGTGTGTTTGTGTACTTGTATCTGTTGCAGTGGTTGTAGTGTGTGTGGGTTAGAGTCCAAAGACTATGGCCACTGTGTCCATTTTCCTGTCCGATTTCAAGGAGAAGACTGAAGATATCCAATCAACCACCTTCAAAAACTCCCCACCACATACAAACCCAATCTCCAAATCCTCCCTCCTCAGAGCTCCATGATAAGCCATTTCAGCCAGTCAGCGGGACACAGAGCAGGCCCCCAGCCCAGGGCCCACTCCAGGGTCCTCCCGCTTGCTGAGGACTGAAAGCTAAGAGGGAGGATGGGAGATGAAAGGAGCCACCTGGGCCCAGCTGAAGCATCCATCCATCACAATCAACGCCAGCAGCGGGACCAATTAGGCCCCGGAACACTCAGGGCCATGCGTTGATTGTGAACACTGTGAAAACAGAGAGAGGTGGAGTGGCGATGACGGACGGGGGTGGGGGGATAGAGGGATGGGGAGGGGAGGAAAGGGGGAAGGACAGGCTGCCCCATTTCCTCCCTAATGGGCTCTGGAGAGCAACGTTACCCGTAAAACAGCTGACCTGGGGAGAAAGGGCGGTCGCACCCTTCCCAAACACACATCATACGCTCTCGCATACACACTCACACACACACACACAAATTCACGAAAGCATGCACACACACACACACTCATACATACACACACGCACACACATTCACCAATGTTCTGTTCTGTCCTAGAAATCCCACATTTTCTCCTCCCCCTAACCCGCTAATAGTTCACTTGCCTCAGTGCTCTCATTGAAAAGCCATTAAGGTTTGCGGTCCACTTGGCTGCACTAGTCAACACCATCAACTTTCCATCTTCAGTAAAGTTACCCAAAACAACATCATCACCTGAACACTGTGCTGTACTGTACCAGTAAGAGGTGACTGGCGGATAAACCAACGGTTCTCAGTGACAATACCGTCACGGTGTAAACACCGTCAAGTTCCGTGTGGTGAAAGACAGCTACGTTCACAGCTGCAGTACACGTTGAATCCTTAACCTCCGCGTCCCCTTTAAGCCAGCTGACTTGTCTGAACCCGTTACGTGTGGGGTTGCGTGAAGACATGGCGGCGTATGTTGAATGTAGTTCGTTCTGATCAAGTAAAGTACATCAGTTGTGACATCTCTGCTGAGCTCATTCACTGACTCAAGGCTTCGCTCTTTTTTTCCCCCCTGTTCTGTATTATTCCTCGTGTGTTGCTTCATGTGCCAAAGACTAAGCGAAACCTTCTGTTCCAACCGTTTCTGGTAATATAATCTCACTTCATTTGGTTTAATAAGTGAAACCAACTGGGATCGGGTCTTGACTTTTTGAGGATGTGCGCGTGTGTGTGTGTGTGTGTGTGTGTGTGTGTGTGTGTGTGTGTGTGTGTGTGTGTGTGTGTGTGTGTGTGTGTGTGTGTGTGTGTGTGTGTGTGTGTGTGTGTGTGCGTTATGTGTCAGTGTGCTTGTTTGTATGCTGTATATTTATGTGTGTACGTGTGTGTGCGTACTTGCATGTTGTTTTGTGTATGCAATTGAGGGAATGAGTGGTGACTACTTGGCCTATTTTTAGCTAACGCAGAGCCTGTTGAAGGGTCCCATTCTTTGTGGTCTCTATTTGTCTGCAGGCAGAGCATAGCGGCCGGAACTAGGTTTGGGGAAAATTAAAGCAGAACTCTGTGTTTGTCTCTTCCCCTTTCAGACTGTGGGACTTGAAAGGCTGTTTTGGGGAATGGGAGATGGCAGCCGTGGGCCAGCCGTGGTTGTTGAGAGGGGAATGTGACGGTTGAGAAGGCATGTTTGGGAAGTACAGAAAGCGGCCATGGGTGTAGCTCTGTGATCCCTCCATACCCATAACCTCAACACAATACACCCAGGCTATGCCGCTGGGCCATGCCCGCATTCAAAGACGGTTGGTCTGTCAAGGCTGACAACAGGACTATAGGCGTTGAAATGCAATTGTGTGTGGGGATTGTGCGTCTGTTTCTGTGTGTGCATGGTGTGTCTGTGACAGGTTTTGGAATGTGTGTGTGTGTGTGTGTGTGTGTGTGTGCGTGCGTGCATGCGCGTGTGTGTAGAGGGGTCCCAAACAACACTTCTCTGTGTGTGTATGTCTGTGTGTGTGTGTCATGTCATGGAGATTGAACACACCGTGACAGACTCACACAATCAAACCAGATGAACAGTGCCTCCTAACTGAGCCCTGTTTGGCCGGCTGCCAAAGATTTATGGGAATCTGCCTGCCCAGAACACACGCTCTTTCCGGAAACCCTATGGAGACGGGGATGCAGACAGACATACCATGTCACTGTTTGCATATGAGGTTTTCTTTCAGGGTGCTGGGGAATGGGGGGGGGGTTGATACACGAGTGAAAAAAGCACCCACTTGTCATACGAGAGTAAAAGTGAAGATGCGTTAATAGAAAATGACTTAAGTAAAAGAGAAAGTCACCCAGTAATTTATTACCTGAGTAAAAGTTCAGGTATTTGGTTTTAAACATACTGAAGCATCAAAAGTAAATGCAATTGCTCAAATATACTTAAGTATAAAAACTTTAAGTGCAAATCATTTCAAAACCCTTATTGTAGCGAAAACAAAGACATTTTCTTGTTTTTTTATTTGTTTACAGATAGCCAGGGGCACGCTCCAACATACAGACATCATGTTACTAATGAAGAATGTGTGTTTAGTGAGTCCACCAGATCAGAGGCACTCGTGGGGTACCAGTCCAGGAAGGTATTGGAGGGGTACAGCGCGCCCCTCTCCACACATTCCATCACAATCCAGGGGATGTACCATGTCCTACCAGCTGTGGACTAGACTCAATGTATCTGCCACCCATGACTGACATATACACACACTCTACACACATGCAGTATACACACAGGCTACATAAGTGTACATGCGATAGATAAACACACTATACAGTATGTACCCAGGCTTTACATGTACATATATGTTTTGGGATACATAGGGATGTGTGCCATACGAACACACACAGCGTAATAACGCGCAACCAGAATGCTACATGTACACTGCATCGTTTGTACTGTGCTTTTCCCTGCATGTATGCTGTGTACTTTCTACCTGATTGATCTCTACTTTATCCGGGCATGCTCTACAGTTACCTGTGTGAGTATGAGGCCATCCTCACCAATAACCATAGCGATAAATGATGCGTAACTATAAATGTAGGCAAGCATCCACGTCAGCGGACAGTTCATCCTTTATTGTTTTTGCAGTATAGCTGTCAATCAACTCATCCACGCATTCGACTGCACGCTGCAGGCCTGTGTGGAGTTTACAGACCATACAGTTCTTTCAGGGTGTTTTCATTGTCATAGTGACCTAGTGTAGTCCCCATGTAATTAAAAATGATTGAGAAACTCGTCTGCGGTCAATCACGGACTACAAAAAGAAAACCAGCCGCGTTGCGGACCCCGATGCTAAACAACTTCGTTGCTCGCTTTGAGGACAATACAGTGGCACCGACAAGGCCTGCTACCAAAACCTGCGGGCTCTCCTTCACCGCAGCCAACATGAGTATCCTCAGAGGATGCGCAGACCAGCTGGCTGGTGTGTTTAAGGACATATTCAATCAATCCTTATCCCAGTCTGCTGTTCCCACATGCTTCAATATGGCCACCATTGTTCCTGTTCCCGAGAAAGCTAAGGTAACTGAACTAAACGACTATCCGTCATCATGAAGTGCTTTGAGAGACTAGTCAAGGATCATATCACCTCCACCCTACTTGACACCCTAGACCCACTCCAATTTGCTTACCGCCCCAATAGGTCCACAGATGACGCAATCGCAATCACACTGCACACTGCCCTAACCCATCTGGACAAGATGAATACCAATGTAAGAATGCTGTTCATTGACGACAGCTCAGCATTTAACACCATAGTACCCTCCAAACTCGTAATTTTCTCGAGACCCTGGGTCTCGACCCCGACCTGTGCAACTGTGTCCTGGACTTTCTGACGAGACCCCCCCAGGTGGTGAGGGTAGGAAACAACATCTCCACCCCACTGATCCTCAACACTGGGGCCCCACAAGGGTGCGTTCTCAGCCCTCTCCTGTACTCCCTGTTCACCCATGACTGCATGGCCATGCACGCCTTCAACTCAATCATCAAGTTTGCAGACGACACTACAGTGGTAGGCTTGATTACCAACAACGACGAGACGGCCTACAGGGAGGAGGTGAGGGCCAGGAAAATAACCTCACACTCAACGTCAACAAAACAAAGGAGATGATCGTGGACTTCAGGAAACAGCAGAGGGAGCATCCCCCCCTATCCACATCGACGGGACAGCAGTGGAGAAGGTGTAAAGTTTTAAGTTTCTCTGTGTACACATCACGGACAAACTGAAATGGTCCACCCACACAGACAGTGTGGTGAAGAAGGCGCAACAGCGCCTCTTCAACTTCAGGAGGCTGAAGAAATTTGGCTTGTCACCAAAAACACTCACAAACTTTTACAGATGCACAATCGAGAGCATCCTGTCGGGCTGTATCACCGCCTGGTATGGCAACTGCTCCGCCCACAACCGTGAGGCTCTCCAGAGGGTAGTGAGGTCTGCACAACGCATCACCGGGGGCAAACTACCTGCCCTCCAGGACACCCACACCACCTGATGTCACAGGAAGGCCAAAAAGATCATCAAGGACAACAACCCCCTGAGCCACTGCCTGTTCACCCCGCTATCATCCAGAAGGCAAGGTCAGTGCAGGTGCATCAAAGCTGGGACCGAGAGACTGAAAAACAGCTTCTATCTCATGGCCATCAGACTGTTAAACAACCATTACTAACATTGAGTGGCTGCTGCCAACATACTGACTCAAATCTCTAGCCACTTCAATAATACAAAATTGATGTAATAAATGTATCACTAGTCACTTTAAACAATGCCACTTTATATAATGTTTACATACCCCACATTACTCATCTCATATGTATATACTGTACTCTATACCATCTACTGCATCTTGCCTATGCCGTTCGGCCATCACTCATCCAAATATTTATATGTACATATTCTAATTCATTTCTTTACACTTGTGTGTAAAAGGTAGTTGTTGTGCAATTGTTAGATCACTTGTTAGATATTACTGCACTGTCAGGAACTAGAAGCACAAGCATTTCGCTACACTCACATTAACATCTGCTAACCATGTGTATGTGACCAATAACATTTGATTTGATTTGAATTTGGATTTTAATGTACTGTAGCAATCTAAGATCAAACGCCATTTGGCCTGCGCTTCGTTTTGTCAGCATGTCAAAGTTATTCATTGCGTGCCGCCTTGCTCAATTGGCTTGTAAGTGATTACCATTTTTGTAATGTAAACTTTTTTGGACTTACCACTATCAATTTATCATCACCATGTGATCGCACCATCGCACTTTCTCTCCTTTCAAACTCCCTGCCAGTTGTTTTCACTGCTGTATTTTACATTCAAGTAAGAGCAAGCTGGAATATCTCCTCGAGTGAGCTAATAGTAAAGAAAAGGCTTGAATGAAATTGCTTGAAATATACTCTATGTCCAACAACCTATTGTAGCCTAGTCTTTTCTTGGGACTCTTCAAGAGGAATAGATGAGAGGCCAGCGGAGATGCCAGGTGAGTAATTGTGCAAGAGAACAGTGAAGACAGATAGTGTTGAAGCGTTAACAGATAGGTTAGAAGAGTTGTTGTCAAAGCCGTAACTACAAATGAGGACACTGAGGTCCTCACTGTGGTAGTTTTTTTCGAATTTGAAAAAATACTATATATATAGTATATATATACAGTTGAAGTCAGAAGTTTACGTACACCTAAGCCAAATACATTTAAAATCAGTTTTTCACAATTCCTGACATTAAAAATGCCCTGTCTTAGGTCATTTAAGATCACCACTTATTTTAAGAATGTGAAATGTCAGAATAATAGTAGAGAGAATTATTTCTTTCAGCTTTTATTTCTTTCATCACATTCCCAGTGGGTCAGAAGTCTACATACATTCAATTAGTGTTATGATAGCATTGCCTTTAAATTGTTTAACATGGGTCAAACTTTTCAGGTAGCCTTCCACAAGCTTCCCACTATAAGTTGGTGTAACTGAGTCAGGTTTGTAGGCCTCCTTGCTCGCACACACTTTTTCAGTTCTGCCCACAAATTTTCTATTCGATTGAGGTCAGGGCTTTGTGATGGCCACTCCAATACCTTGACTTTGTTGTCCTTAAGCCATTTTGCCACAACATTGGAAGTTTGCTTGGGGTCATTGTTTATTTGGAAGACCCATTTGCGACCAAGCTTTAACTTCCTGACTGATGTATTGAGATGTTGCTTCAATATGTCCACAACATTTTCCTACCTCATGATGCCATCTATTTTGTGAAGTGCACCAGTCCCTCCTGCAGCAAAGCACCCCCACAACATGATGCTGCCACCCCCGTGCTTCACGGTTGGGATTGTGTTCTTCGGCTTGCAAGCATCCCCCTTTTTCCTCCAAACATAACGATGGTCATTATGACCAAACAGTTCTATTTTTGTTTCATCAGACCAGAGGACATTTCTCCAAAAAGTACGATATTTTATCATTGGGGGACAGTGAAAAAAATGGCTTTGAAAGGGGATCCAAATGATAGCTCTCGTTATTGTTCGCCACTGTTTTTGTCATTATCATTGTAATGTGGACCCTGCTGTTCACTTGAACAACTTTTATTGTGTTATAGTTATCGTCCTTGGTGTGGATGGCCTTTTAGTCTGTGAGGGCTGTTGATCTGCTGACGTCTGCCATGGGTGTGTATCACTGTGGTATGTGGAGATGTCAGTTGCTTACCTGTCATTCACGTCGTTATATTTGTATACTCTCCCTCAGGCATTGCTGTTCAGATTTGTTGGCTCCGGAACACACCAAAACCTTCCATGCAAACAGCTACACACCTTAGAGCAAATACTCCAACCATGCAAAAAAAACTTCACCTGAGGTATTTTTCAAGTGGGTCTATGCACTCGTTCAAGAGTGAAATGAAATTGCAGTGAGTGACAGTTTAATTGCATGGTTCGTTTCGGGATAATTGTTCTTACTGTAATTAGAGTAGCATTAAGACGTTAGTGCCTCTAGCTCTAGAACTGAGTCTCTCTGGGGTGGAAGCCGATCCAAGCTCTCCCGTCTCATCTGAAGAGTCACCTGTATTTGAAATGATGTGAGCATCTAGCAAACGCTTATTCAAAGGAATTTACAATCAAGACATGTAGGCTGTTCAGTATGTTGCACATTATTTATTTTACCTTTATTTTACCAGAAAAGACCCTTGACGTTAAGAACCTCTTTCGCTAGGGAAAATCAAACCCGACAACTCAGACATCAGAAATGGAAAGCACCTCTAGCCTCCGAACCCTTCTATAGTACAGCTCTGTAAACACAGGCTGAGACACACTCACTGGGACATCTCCCTCTCCACTGTGGAGGAAGGTAACCTCTGACCTCTGACCCTTGACCCTTGGCTCCAGTGGTCCAGTTTGGGGACTTTGTCCCTGCCAGCCTTGCAGGACTGTTTTTGAAATGGAATCGGAACCTCTTTAATTCCATCCATCTGGGCTGGTAAAATGCTAACAGGTCTAATGTCGTTAGCTATGCGTCTTTACACACCCGCACCCATACACACACTCCTCCCTCTGTGGCTCTCTATAGGTCACTATAGGGTATCTCGGTAGGCTTGTAACCCCCCAGCTAACAACAAATCTTCCCACAACTTCAGGAGACGTTCCCTTAAGAGTCTCATTAGGTCATTAACTAACGTTTTCATAGGAATGGTCCTGTGATGTGCAAGGAATGTTTCCAAGAGACCCATTCGCTTATTGTCAAATAGAACTTACCCAGAATGTGGTTACCATGTTATCAGCACTTAAGAGTTGAATATTCTAGACACGTTTCATAATAACGTTGCAAGAACATTCATGTGTCCAGTTTTCTGTTAGGAGAATATTCCATCAACGTCCCACCAAACCTACACAGAACACGGTTACCATGTTCTCAGAATATAAGAAATGAATGTTCTATACACGTTAAATGAGAACATTGCAAGAACATTTGTGTCCAGTTTTCTGTAGGTTAGGAGAATATTCCAAATAAAAATGAATTACACATCACGTCTTGTCACTGTTGCCGAGCCAATCAAGGCCCTGATTTATGAACCACTAATCCAGTCATATGTCTTTGTCTGTTGGCAAGTTTTGGAATACTCCGACACAGGGCTTTTACAGTGTTTTTCAACTTACATATTTAACATGCATGGTTACATTGTGCATGTTCGTTTGTGCAGTAATTATTATTCGACGTGTTCTCACCTGGGATTTGGAACTCTCTTGGTTCACAGTATTCGGATCTTCCTGCCACCTCTCACCATGTCCGTGTCAGTTATCAGTTCATCTGACTATTCTAATCATTGATGTATAGTTGTCTAATGTTGGTGGGGCATGTTAACCTGTTTTATTGATACTCCTGAATCACCGTGATCAATGAAATATTTTCTTAAATGCACTTTTGTAAAGGGCTGAGATGCACTTCAAAGTGCGTTCACCTTATTGCTTACCCCTATCAAGTTGTTTCAGATCTAGTGAGGAGGGTTTATGTATACTTCTGGGCAGGGCCTAACAAAGCAAGTCCTACAGTCCTCTAGTTGTGTCTTATCTTGATTATTACCCAGTCATACGGTCAAGTGCTGCAAAGAAGGACCTAGAAAAACTGCAGCTGGATCAGAGCAGATTTTACTCTTCACTGTAATCCGAGGGCTAATATCATTACTATGCATGCCAGTCGTTCTTGGCTAAAAGTAGAGGAGAGACTGACTGTGTCACTTCTTCTTTTTATGAGACACAGTCCCCAAGAAAGCAGTGTTATGTAGAGCCATGATTACATGGGAATCCCTTCCATCTCAGATTGCTCAAGTGAACAACACATCTGTTGTGGAACAACAACACCTCGTGGCACAACGCCTCACCCCGGTTTGACCTAGATATGTTGTGTGTGTAACGGCATTCCTCCTCCTCTTCATCTTCGGAAGAGGAGGAGTATTGAGGGAACCAAGGCGCAGCGTAGTGAAAAGACATATTTTATTAACGATACACGAACTTGATTAAACTAACAAAAAACAACAAACAGTGTAGACAGACCTAGACGACGTACTTACATAAAACAAGAAAAACGCACGAATAGGAACATAGGCTACACAAACCGAACAAACCGTAAACAGTCCCGCGTGGTGTAAAGACACAGACACGGAAGACAATCACCCACAACGAACACTGTGACAACGCCTACCTAAATATGACTCTTAATTAGAGGAACGCCAAACACCTGCCTCTAATTAAGAGCCATACCAGGCAACCCAAAACCAACACAGAAACAGAAAACATAGAATGCCCACCCAACCTCACGTCCTGACCAACTAACACACATAACAAACTAACAGAAATAGGTCAGGAACGTGACATAACCCCCCCCATAAGGTGCGAACTCCGGGCGCACCAGCACAAAGTCTAGGGGAGGGTCTGGGTGGGCATCTGACCACGGGGGTGGCTCAGGCTCCGGGCGAGGTCCCCACCCCACCATAATCCATCCTAGCCTCCATCTCCCCCTAAGAATGTCCACCCTCATTTTACCCCCACAAAATCCCCTTAGTAACATCAATGACAGGGACAGCACCGGGACAGAGAGATAGATCAAGACAGAGGGATAGCACAAGACAGAGGGATAGATCAGAATAAAGAGGTAGATCAAGATAGAGAGGGAGATCATGATAGAGGGGCAACTCCGGACTGAAAGGCAGCTCCGGACAGAGAGACAGCTCTGGACTGAGGGGCAGTTCTGGGTATATAGCCGTTTCTGGCTGAAGGGCAGCTCATGGCTGACTGACGAATCTGGACGCTCATGGCAGGCTGACGGCTCTCGACGCTCATAGCTGGCTGACGGCTCTCGACGCTCATGGCTGGCTGACGGCTCTCGACGCTCATGGCTGGCTGACGGCTCTCGACGCTCATGGCTGGCTGACGGCTCTCGACGCTCATGGCTGGCTGACGGCTCTCGACGCTCATGGCAGGCTGACGGCTCTCGACGCTCATGGCTCTCTGACGGCTCTGGCTGCTCATGGCTCGCTGGCGGCTCTGGCAGATCCTGTCTGGCTGGCGGCTCTGGCAGATCCTGTCTGGCTGGCGGCTCTGGCAGATCCTGTCTGGTTGGCGGCTCTGGCAGATCCTGTCTGGTTGGCGGCTCTGGCAGATCCTGTCTGGTTGGCGGCTCTGGCGGCTCCTGTCTGGCGGGCGGCTCTAGCGGCTCCTGTCTGGCGGACGGCTCTAGCGGCTCCTGTCTGGCGGACGGCTCTAGCGGCTCCTGTCTGGCGGACGGCTCTGTAGGCTCATGGCAGACGGGCGGCTTTGCAGGCTCATGGCAGACGGGCGGCTTTGCAGGCTCATTGCAGACGGATGGCTCAGATGGCGCTGGGGAGACGGATGGCTCAGATGGTTCTGGGGAGACGGATGGCTCAGATGGCGCTGGGGAGACGGATGGCTCAGATGGCGCTGGGGAGACGGATGGCTCTGGCCGGATAAGGCGCACTGTAGACCTGGTGCGTGGTGCCGGAACTGGAGGCACCGGGCTAAGGACACGCACCTTCATACTAGTGCGGGGAGCAGGGACAGGGCACACTGGACTCTCAAAGCCCACTCTATACCTGGTGCGTGGTACCGGCACTGGTGGCACCGGGCTGAGGACAAGCACATCAGGATTAGTAGGGGGAGAAGAAACAGTGTGTACAGGGCTCTGGAGACGCACAGGAGGGTTAGTGCGTGGTGCCGGAACTGGAGGCACCGAACTGGATACACGCACTACAGGGAGAGTGCGTAGAGGAGGAACAGGGCTCAGGAGACGCACTGGTAGCCTAGTGCGTAGTGTAGGCACTGTAGGTACTAGGCTGGGGCGGGGAGGTGGCGCCGGAAATACCGGACCGTGCAGGCGTACTGGCTCTCTTGAGCATTGAGCCTGCCCAACCTTACCTGGTTGAATGCTCCCGGTTGCCCGACCAGTGCGGGGAGGTGGAATAACCCGCACCGGGCTATGTAGGCGAACCGGGGAAACCATACGTAAGGCAGGTGCCATGTATGCCGGCCCGAGGAGACACACTGGAGACCAGACGCGTTGAGCCGGCCTCATGACACCTGGCTCAATGCCCAATCTAGCCCTACCAGTGCGGGGAGGTGGAATAACCCGCACTGGGCTATGCACTCGTACAGGAGACACCGTGCGCTCTACTGCGTAACACGGCGCCTGCCCGTACTCCCGCTCTCCACGGTAAGCCTGGGAAGTGGGCGCAGGTCTCCTACCTGCCCTAGGCCCACTACCTCTTAGCCCCCCCCCAAGAAATTTTTGGGTGTTACTCACGGGCTTTTTGGGCTTCCGTGCAAGATGCGTCCCCTCATAACTCCGGTTCCTCTCTCTCTTTTCCTCCACTCTCCGAGCTGCCTCCAGCTGTTCCCATGGACGGTGATTCACTTTAGCCCATGGTCCTTCTCCGTTAAATATTTGCTCCCAACTCCTGTATACTTCCCCGTTGCTCCAAATTACGCTGCTTGGTTCTAGATTCTTGGTGGGTAATTCTGTAACGGCATTCCTCCTCCTCTTCATCTTTGGAAGAGGAGGAGTATTGAGGGAACCAAGGCGCAGCGTAGTGAAAAGACATATTTTATTAACGATACACGAACTTGATTAAACTAACAAAAAACAACAAACAGTGTAGACAGACCTAGACTATGTACTTACATAAAACAAGAAAAACGCACGAATAGGAACATAGGCTACACAAACCGAACAAACCGTAAACAGTCCCGCGTGGTGTAAAGACACAGACACAGAAGACAATCACCCACAACGAACACTGTGACAACGCCTACCTAAATATGACTCTTAATTAGAGGAACG